>NC_064638.1:763407165-763725638 GCF_023864345.2 Schistocerca serialis cubense
AGGAAGGAATAAATGATCCCTGCACCCTGAAGTGAGGTGAAAGGAGGACGTGTCCGGACATTGGTTGTGGCGGTCCGGGTTGTGAACATATGACGGCCAATGGTCGGCACAGAGGATAGGGCAGAATGACGTGGAGTTGGTTCGAGTGAAAAGTATCATTCGCTGTAGACAGTGTTCTGTTCGCTTGCGATGAAATATTGTGTCCGCTCCCAGCACGCTGTCTTGGGTACTAAAATCCTAACTGTGAAGATTTTGTCCTCGGTGCTGATGTTTTGCGAACTCGGTGCATACTGACAGACTTATCTGTTGTGGTGTATTGTGTGTGTATTGATCCGGGGACCTAGAAACGACGGAGATGCTTCGTCCCGCCGTAGCCCACAGTGGTCCACAACTCCACAACAGGCCACAGCAGTCCATCATCCCCACCGCGGCCCCACTCCGAACGCAGGGTTATTGTGCGGTTCGGCCCCAGTGGATTCCCCGGGAACGTCTCATACCAGACGAGTGTAACCCCAAATGTTTGCGTCTTATAGTAATTATGGTGTACGCGTACGTGTAGACAGTGTTTTCACAGCAATCGCCGACACAGTGTAACTGAGGCGGAGTAAGGGAAACCAATTCGCATTCGCGAATCAGATGGAAAACCGCCTTAAAAACCATAGGCTGGCACACCGGACCTCGATAGAAATTCATGTCGGGGACCGGCACGCCTTCTAGCTCGGGAAGCAGCGCGTTAGACATCGCAGCTAGCCGGGCGGGCTATCTGTTGTGGTAGTTGAAGTGTTCTGAACTTGTAGGGCTTTCTCGCCGCTGGTGTTGCGGTGTGTTTCTACATACATGGGAAAAGTGAAGCCTATACCATACTTATCAGTTGTATCGGAACAGAGAGTCGATGGACGAAAATTGTCTAGAAGTGTGCTAGACGGTTACTTTATGTATGTTTGCAGGTGGGGATATTCAGCCGGCATATAATTGTTAAAATTCTTCACGAACATTCAGCTGTCTTTTATTTTGCACAATGCTCTTCGCTACTAGTTTCGGTTGAATGTCCGTTATCAAGCATAAGCTGGCATGAACGGCTGGAAAGTTATACCGTAATTGCTCTTATTAGGGTATAACTTTCCAGCCACTCATGCCTGCTTATTCTTGATAATGGTCACTTGACCGAAACGAGTAGTGAAGAACACTGTGGAAAATAAAAGACTGGATTTTTACAGTTGGTGGTTCGGTTGTTATTGTAATTGTGCTTTCTAGTTAAGTTATCGAACTGTGGTGGTCTTTTCATGTTTCAGTTACCGACTACTTGCATTTGCTTTCCCTGGGCGTATTCTATACAAGAAATTATGCTCGTGCATGTATTTGAGTCCTTGGTGCTTGGGTGAAGTTAAACACTTTAAGCTGGAGTACTGCTGTTTAGGATACCTCGTGGAGAGGTCTGATCGAGGAAATTGTGCTCCTAGTAAGGAATTGGATGGAGTGGTTAGGGCTTATTTGATGTGTTTTTTCGGCCACTCAGCAGTCAGTATCTAATTAGAAACATTGGCTCAGGGCACTGTGTTGGCGACGAGTGGAATCGCCATCGTCGGCTTCGCATATGTAGCCATTTTCTCCTGCTAGTTTTGGTAACTGCGCAAGAGTTAAAAACACTGAATTTGTATTTAATGACCTTTTCTTGGGATTCGTAGCCATTTGTAAAGTTGAGTTGTCAAGATACGTTGAAATTCTTCAAAAGAAAGCTGTTGGGTACCAAATAGTATGATACCAAATTGTATGGTACACCTGTGAGTGTGTGACATGTACTACAATATTTTTGCTATCGATGCCTGATGTTGCTAAATTATAGAGTGTTGGTTTCTAATAAGAAAAACAATTGACTGATATTTCATTAATATTCTGGATATTTATGATATTCTGTATTTTATTCCTTATTTTTGAATTATTGTAACAATCTCAAAATTGATGCTAGTCGTAGCGTATTCCATCTGTGTTTCACGCCTTCCTGGAAGGTAAGATTGTCAAAAGAAAAGAGATGAAAATTGTGTGAGAATGAATCCTCACAGCCACGCCTATTGCATCAATGTTCTTGTTACAGAATGGGATGCATTTAGTTTCACGCGTTTCTGCCTACGTTTGGATATTGTCTACATACAACTTTTTTCCTAAGGTGTGGGTCTTCTCCTACCTTCCTCCCAAAATTCCACTTCATATGGTTTGCAGGTTTTTCCAGTAGGATTATAAACCTTGTCGGATTTGTCGGTGACAGCAAAGGTTGTATCTGTGTGGTGAAATGTGCAGGCGGCCAGGTCACAAGGACGTCCACATGGGCAAGCCCTCAGGCTAGCAACTGAAAAGTATCCCTAAGTAGGTTGCCTATAGTTTTCTATATCTTCCGCATTATCTTTCTTCAGCTTAATCACAACTCCTACTTGTTTCAAATTTGTCGAGAAGTTACACGAGCTGACACATTCTACATCTACATCTACATGTATACTCCGCAAGCCACCCAACGGTGTGTGGCGGAGGGCACTTTACGTGCCACTGTCATTACCCCCTTTCCTGTTCCAGTCGCGTATGGTTCGCGGGAAGAACGACTGTCTGAAAGCCTCCGTGCGCGCTCTAATCTCTCTAATTGTACATTCGTGATCTCCTCGGGAGGTATAAGTAGGGGGAAGCAATATATTCGATACCTCATCCAGAAACGCACCCTCTCGAAACCTGGACAGCACGCTACACCGCGATGCAGAGCGCCTCTCTTGTAGAGTCTGCCACTTGAGTTTGTTAAACATCTCCGTAACGCTATCACGGTTACCAAATAACCCTGTGACGAAACGCGCCGCTCTTCTTTGGATCTTCTCTATCTCCTCCGTCAACCCGATCTGGTACGGATCCCACACTGATGAGCAATACTCAAGTATAGGTCGAACGAGTGTTTTGTAAGCCACCTCCTTTGTTGATGGACTACATTTTCTAAGGACTCTCCCAATGAATCTCAACCTGGTACCCGCCTTACCAACAATTAATTTTATATGATCATTCCACTTCAAATCGTTCCGCACGCATACTCCCAGATATTTTACAGAAGTAACTGCTACCAGTGTTTGTTCCGCTATCATATAATCATACAATGAAGGATCCTTCTTTCTATGTATTCGCAATACATCACATTTGTCTATGTTAAGGGTCAGTTGCCACTCCCTGCACCAAGCGCCTATCCGCTGCAGATCTTCTTGCATTTCGCTACAATTTTCTAATGCTGCAACTTCTCTGTATACTGCAGCATCATCCGCGAAAAGCCGCATGGGACTTCCGACACTATGTACTACGTCATTTATATATATTGTGAAAAGCAATGGTCCCATAACACTCCCCTGTGGCACGCCAGAGGTTACTTTAACGTCTGTAGACGTCTCTCCATTGATAACAACATGCTGTGTTCTGTTTGCTAAAAACTCTTCAATCCAGCCACACAGCTGGTCTGATATTCCGTAGGCTCTTACTTTGTTTATCAGGCGACAGTGTGGAACTGTATGGAACGCCTTCCGGAAGTCAAGAAAAATAGCATCTACCTGGGAGCCTGTATATAATATTTTCTGGGTCTCATGAACAAATAAAGCGAGTTGGGTCACACACGATCGCTGTTTCCGGAATCCATGTTGATTCCTACATAGTAGATTCTGGGTTTCCAGAAACGACATGATACTCGAGCAAAAAACATGTTCTAAAATTCTACAACAGATCGACGTCAGAGATATAGGTCTATAGTTTTGCACATCTGCTCGACGACCCTTCTTGAAGACTGGGACTACCTGTGCTCTTTTCCAATCATTTGGAACCTTCCGTTCCTCTAGAGACTTGCGGTACACGGCTGTTAGAAGGGGGGCAAGTTCTTTCGCGTACTCTGTGTAGAATCGAATTGGTATCCCGTCAGGTCCAGTGGACTTTCCTCTGTTGAGTGATTCCAGTTGCTTTTCTATTCCTTGGACACTTATTTCGACGTCAGCCATTTTTTCGTTTGTGCGAGGATTTAGAGAAGGAACTGCAGTGCGGTCTTCCTCTGTGAAACAGCTTTGGAAAAAGGTGTTTAGTATTTCAGCTTTACGCGTGTCATCCTCTGTTTCAATGCCATCATTATCCCGGAGTGTCTGGATATGCTGTTTCGAGCCAGTTACTGATTTAACTTAAGACCAGAACTTCCTAGGATTTTGTGTCAAGTCGGCACATAGAATTTTACTTTCGAATTCACTGGACACTTCACGCATAGCCCTTCTTACGCTAATTTTGACATCGTTTAGCTTCTGTTTGTCTGAGAGGTTTTGGCTGCGTTTAAACTTAGAGTGAAGCTCTCTTTGCTTTCGCAGTAGTTTCCTAATTTTGTTGTTGTACCACGGTGGGTTTTTCCCGTCCCTCACAGCTTTACTCGGCACTTACCTGTCTAAAACGCATTTTACGATTGCCTTGAACTTTTTCCATAAACACTCAACATTGTCAGTGTCGGAACAGAAATTTTCGTTTTGATCTGTTAGGTAGTCTGAAATCTGCCTTCTATTACTCTTGCTAAACAGATAAACCTTCCTCCCTTTTTTTATATTCCTACTAACTTCCATATTCAGGGATGCTGCAGCGGCCTTATGATCACTGATTCCCTGTTCTGTACATACAGAGTCGAAAAGTTCGGGTCTGTTTGTTATCAATAGGTCAAAGATGTTATCTCCACGAGTCGGTTCTCTGTTTAATTGCTCGAGGTAATTTTCGGATAGTGCACTCAGTATAATGTCACTCGATGCTCTGTCCCTACCACTAAACATCTGAGTGTCCCAGTCTATATCTGGTAAATTGAAATCTCCACCTAAGACTATAACATGCTGAGAAAATTTATGTGAAATATATTCCAAATTTTCTCTCAGTTGTTCTGCCACTAATGCTGCTGAGTCGGGAGGTCGGCAAAAGGAGCCAATTATTAACCTAGCTCGGTTGTTGAGTGTAACCTCCACCCATAATAATTCACAGGAACTATCCACTTCTATTCCACTACAGGATAAACTACTACTAACAGTGACTAACACTCCACCACCGGTTGCATGCAATCTATCCTTTCTA
This sequence comes from Schistocerca serialis cubense, assembly GCF_023864345.2. NCBI lineage: Eukaryota > Metazoa > Arthropoda > Insecta > Orthoptera > Acrididae > Schistocerca > Schistocerca serialis. Next base: position 763,412,263 of record NC_064638.1, read on the forward strand.
AACACCGTCTGTACCTTTGTAAAAATTTCGGCAGAATTTATCTCTGGCTTCAACCAGCTTTCCGCACATTTATTATGCCTGTTTATGGGGCTCGTATAATCTCTACGAACGATCTTTCACATCATCAAAGTTAAGTGGCTTCTATTTTTTGAACTTTCGGACAGTGTTTTCACTTCATTCTCTATGTAACTACACCGTGTAATAATTTTGAGAACTGATGATTCAATAGGTTTACTGTGATGGAAGGAGTGGAAAACTTTGTTTGCTAGGTTTTCTGTAGTGGAAAGAATGTAATTATGCTCTAAGAAAAAGAAAGCGACTCACCACCAAGAAGTTATGCAAACTGGTGACAGACAGATGTTCATATGAGTATCGATAGAAAATGCAAAACTGTAAAACTTGTAAACTTTGGCGGCCGATATATTAAACAGTAGCCATCTGTGCCTGGATGTAGCATTTTCAGTAGTTCAGGATCTAACATTCTCCCAAATAGAACAAACCCGCTATGTATGGTGAGTGGACCTCTGCAACTTACAGCCCCCGCCGCCACACCAATCATCTGATTCTCCTATCTAATGAGCCCTTTAGATACCTGAAATGTGCGGAAATCAAATATAGTCACATTTTTCTATATTAAAACACTCACTCCACAAACCATCACCAGGAGATATGGGCTGTACGCTTCTGCAACGGTTTGCCCCTTAAGTGAATAATCGGGATCCGGGATGATCAGTCGCGGAACCGAAGTCTGGCCAGTGGGCGATTTTCACTTTCGTGATATGTCCGTCTTCGAGAGCACTAGGGCTGCAATTTTCTTAATATTCCCGATTGTTCACGGAGAGACAATATACCACTTTGTTTGAACTGTCTGAAGCGTCTCCACCATCTAAATACTGCGTCAGACGATGGTGCATTGTTGCGTGCGCTTCCACCAACTCAGTTACGTAACTGTCCATTTGCTTCCTTATTACCTGAATCTTGCGAGAGTATGGTTTACAACATGGCTTGATTTCGATGATCCTTTTAACTACATACTTTCCTAGTCTTGCTGGGCGGTAATACGAATTTTTCAGTGCGATTCAACTCGTTATTACGGCTTGAATGACGTGTAGATGGATGTTGAAAGAGACCTAAACTAGAGATTACGCTTTAATTGTTCAATATAAATTACGGCCTGAGCAGTAAAAGATTTTCTTTTTTCAAAGTGATTTAAAGGAATGAGATTTTGGGAACGTGTTGTGACAACGCTGCGAGGCAAGTGATAGTCAGTGGCATATAGAACGTTGCTCACACTGTCTTGGCATTTAGTGTCGCCCTGTCATTTCGAGGTACAGTGACATTGCGTGGCACCAAAGATCACCTGATCTGACAGTGTGAGATTTTTTCTTGTGGGGCCACTTTAAGAAAAGGGGTTTACCGCGCTAGATCTGCTGCCAGCGATGAACATACTGCAAGAATACGAAAGTAAATCTCCAGAATTCCTATTGAAATGTTAGGTGGAGCCATGCATAGCGTTCCTATCCGGCTACAGGAATGTATGCGGCAAGGTGGAGCTCGTCTATCGATGTGATATTCAGGAAATAAAAATGCATGTGGCACTCACTAATGGCATACTCCGTACTATACACTGACATAAATAAATACATGGAAAGCAATTGTACTTAGCCACTAATCTCCATTCAAAAAGTTCCCTCTCTTTTGAGTAACGCTGTATTAAAAAACGTATTCAGTAAATCTCTGTCTATTACTACACGGTTGTTGCAACTCCAAATGCTGAAGAATTACCGCACATATTCCACTTTATCATTGATCTGCATCTGCTACGATAGTGTAGCATGGAGGTCTCATTGTGAACAAGGACTGCCGACATGCAGTGGAGATTCTTGTACCTAGAAGATACTGTCCGTAGGTTTTTTCGTCTGTATTTCAGTCTAGCGTTTGGTTTTATAGTCACGTAAACGTTTGAGCACTAGAGGCCGCCATAAGCAGCTTCAATCTCTTTCTAGGGTTTTTGTTGTTGTTGAGTTTGGTGGAGTATTTGTAAATATTTTGCGTTTCACAGTTTTGTGTTGCACAATATATTAAAGTTGTTTGGAATATAGAGTTACTTCTTCGGGTACAGAATTTTATCGTGTGTAAAATGCTGTATATGTTTACGACTATTTATAAAGCAGTTAAGCCATGCTTTATCAGATACTTTATCAGTCGTACACCATCTTCTACCTTGAAACAGTAAAAAGGTCTTTCACCTTTGAACGCGTGAGACCTGCGGGTGAAATGGGTTTCTTTAACGCCTTAACAATTTTACCTGTATTGAAGATGGAAGTTTGTTTCAGTTTCCAGTAACTTCTGTTTCAAAATGCACTTAAGTTGTAACTGAGTTCTGATAATATCTCTGCTCAATATGATTTCATTTATTCGTTATTGGCGGGTAGTAGAATGATAAACTAACAGATAAATTATTAAACATAGTATTGGAAAGACTTGCTCGAGTACAACGCTTTAAATTTCAGTCGAATATTTGTTCTTAATTACTTACTCATGTCCTCCCTTAGACTATCTTTCCACATTTTGAAAAACTTAAGTTTTCTGGTGAAAGTCTTGTAAATTATGAAAGATTGCAGCAGATGAAAAGCGAATGCCATCATTTAAAAAAGGGATAAGAAAATATATTAAGCTTCTATCACAGGACTGCCTAGAGGTTAAAGTCTGAAAAGTGTAGGAAGATGCAACACGTTCCACTGTCCTGAAACAGAAATTTATCCATAATGGACGCAGCTGACTGTTCCTTTATGCGGTGAGGAATAATGACCACTACCCGTGATGATAGGTGATTTTATTTATTCCATGACCAGTTTTGGGCTTGTGCCCACCTTCAGGTGCCTATACATTCAGTTGCATGTTTCATTGTTCAGTGTTGAAGATCAATGTTTAAATAAAAGCAGTAAGCAACATCATGACTTCAATCCAATTTATGTACACTTAAGATAAAATTAACGACCAAGTGAGTACAATTAATTTTGTCAAATAGACACAATCAGAAATTCCTTGCTCTCAGTTCCAACAAAATGCGACAGCTAGAATCTCCTCCAACACAAGAACTAGTATTCAATGACTGGTTCATAAGTTCGACCACCATCACGTCCGACAAAGAGCAAACTGAGTTGCTTGGGAAAGGCATCAAACATAATATTCTACCATTGCTCAATTACAACAATATCAAGAATTAGTCTACTCTAAAATGTCATGTGACTCAGTTAAAATGAACAAATCTGTACACGAGTTAAAATGGAGATTACAATACAAGTAATCTGCATCAGTAAAAAACTACACAATTGTCCAAAAACTGACTACAAACTGCCCAAGAATAGAAAAATATCTGAAAAAAAAAGCTTTGGTCATGAAACTGTTGTTACATATCACTCTGAATCTATCAACAAAACTGAAGAATTTTATCATAAAAACAACGTGTATGAAATACAGAATGACCCCATACCCAAATTTCAAGCCCAGGCTAGTACACTACTAAAATCTTTTGATTTCTTTTTATCTGATTCTGACATCCTAAAATGCCTTGTCACAAGCCTTTTAGCAACAAACGTACGTTCATAACCGAAAATTCATAAGCCCCAATTATCCCATACGTCCTATTGTTAACTCAAGAAGCTGTCCCGCATCTTCTATGAGCAAGGAGCTAAGATAAATTATCGGTACTTTTTACATTTATGAAAAGGATTGAGTGATTAAGAATAGCTATGATCTTTTAGGAGATATCAAAGACGGACCAATTCCAGCGGGTGCTAAATTTACCTCAGTGGCGAAAGCAAACCTTTACACCAACTTACCTATTCATGACACAGTCCAGATAATTCAAAACAACCTATTAAAACACAAAAAGGTTTCCAAAGCTGAGACATGTGGACTCATTGAATGCTGTAACTATTCCTAGCACATAATAATTTTATTGTAACAGAAAAATTTGCAAGTAAGAGGATGGTACTGCAATGAGCGGTAGTTTGCAGAAATCGTTGCAAATTTTTACATTAATCACGTAGAACATGAACTCTTCAGGTCAGAATCTTTGTTTAAGGCCAAATTAGTATTTTGATGATACCATTATACCGTACAATGATAGAAATTAAGAGGTTGAAAAAGTTACAAATCCTCTCAGTACCACAGATAAAACAGTAACTTTACCTTAGAACCACTAGTAGACAAAGGAAAAATTATCTTGAACTTAAAATATCTAATCTAAATAACAAACAAGCCTTTCAGATTAAATCTAAACCCAGCACCAGTTGTGTTGCCATAAACGGTTTTTCCTGTCACCCAATACAACAAAAAAATGGCATTCTTCCAATCGACACTTAATTGGATACACAAAGTGAAAATCTGTCCTGAAAAAGACACTACAGGACCAAAAGAATTGCACACAACAATGGATAGAACACAGATATAACTGAAAAACTTCACAACGAAATCAAAAACAAACGATTCACATATCCTAAACCAGATTCACAACAACAAATACACACACTCGCTCTTATCCCCTTTATAGGAAAAATTTCATAGAAAGTTGCTAATACTTTACCTAACAGTGGTATTCAAAAATCCTTCAACACTAACAATAAGCTACAACAGAACATCATCGACTCCAGCAAGACAAATAGCTGATGTTACAGCAAATCGAGTGTTTACATACTTTCATGTTTAAATGGGCCTGACAAGAAGAAGTTCCACTGTAAGATATCATGAACACTTGGATGCCTTTTAGTAATGTGACTTCGATAAATCCACTTCTGCAACACATCTGAAAGAACATAGACACTCAACCACAACCATTACAGGCAACATGAAGGTACTACACACTGTCAAAGGAAAAAAAAGAAACTTCTTCAAGAGTTTGAAGTTTACATTCACACTTTCAGCTCACCATATCCGATTTTCTGTGAACAAATAGACCTGGCAAACAAGTCGTTTCTATACATCTTTAACGAAATTTTTAAAAATGAGAACTGTTACTCATTGCCCCCTCACAATTAGTAAAAAGAATAACAATGAATAAAACACTTTATAATTTGTCCGCAACTATTTCCTATATTGTAAATGACAGTGTGCTGCCACAAACATACAACAATTTCGTTTTCATAATTTGTAATATCTGGTATGTTTCTGTATTTGTTAATCTTGGCTTCTTGGCTCTGAGCACTATGGGACTTAATTTCTGAGGTCATCAGCCCCCCAGGACTTAGAACTACTTAAACCTAACTAACCTAAGGAAATCACACATATCCATGCCCGAGGCAGGATTCGAACCTGTGACCGTAGCGCTCGCGCGGTTCCAGACTGTAGCGCCTAGAACCGCGCGTCCATCCCGGCATTTGTTAATCTTTGAACTTCGTAGATCTAATGTCTTTGACCGTAACTTCTGAAAATTCCTGGCAGATTAAAAGTGTGTGTCGGACCGAAACTCGAACTCGAAAACTTTGGCTTTGGCGGACAAGTACTGTACCATCTGAGCTACCCAAGCACGACTCATGATCCGTCCTCACAACTTCAGTTCCACCAGTACCTCGTCTGTTACCTTCCAAAATTCACAAAAAATGGTTCAAATGGCTCTGAGCACTATGGGACTCAACTGCTGAGGTCATTAGTCCCCTAGAACTTAGAACAAGTTAAACCTAACTAACCGAAGGACATCACAAACATCCATGCCCGGGGCAGGATTCGAACCTGCGAACGTAGCGGTCTGCAAGAGAGCTCTTGTGAAGTCTGGAAGGTAGAAGACGAGGTGCTGGCGGAACTGAAGCTGTGATGGCGGGTAGTGAGTCGTGCTTGGCTAGATCAGATGGTACAGCATTTGTCCGCGAAAGGCAAACTTCCCGAGTTGGAGTTTCGGTCCGGAACACAGTTTTAATCTGCCAGGAAGCTTAATATCAGTGCACACTCTCTTACAAAATGAAAGTTTGAGTCTGGAACCATAACTTCTTTTTTCCTCTGCAAACAGATTAGATACTGGGAATACATCTGCTTCTGAAGTTACTATCATCTACTGTATCAAAGGCATACATGGGAGTACCAATGTTTACCGTGATGTATAATAAACAGTTAATGTGTAAAATACCGAGATATTTTTGAAAAGATGTGATGAAAATAACGTGGAAACGATATGTATACTCAAGCTGTATGTAATTACTGCATTAATGTACAATACACGTCGCTTAGCAATTTCCAGATGTTTCAGTTGGATCCATTTAGTCATCATCACATTATCTGTTTCCTATTTAAACAGTGATTTCTAACATTGAGCACTGAAACATGTCAATGAAGGTAGGCACAAGTCCGAAACGGGTCTTGCATTAAATAATGTCACCTTCTATTTTAATCGCTAACCATTATCATTCTGCACCCTATACAGAAATTCAAAAATGGTTCAAATGGCTCTGAGCACTATGGGACTTAACATCTATGGTCATCAGTCCCCTTGAACTTAGAACTAATTAAACCTAACTAACCTAAGGACAGCACACAACACCCAGCCATCACGAGGCAGAGAAAATCCCTGACCCCGCCGGGAATCGAACCCGGGAACCCGGGCGTGGGAAGCGAGAACGCTACCGCACGGCCACGAGATGCGGGCCTATACAGAAATTAACAATATATTTATTCGAGATGGAGATTGAAACCTTATGACTGTCCCATGTACCATCCATTTATTTCACCTAATCTGTGTTTGTCATTACTATACATTACCTCCACGTCCACGAATTTCCTTCCGTTCTTTACATTTCTCAGTGTGCAGCGTTCTTTGTCCGTAGAGCTTGCTTTATTCATATCTGAAGTGATGCCTCTCCTTTTAAACGTGTACCTGATCTCCGGAAAAGAGACCGATTATTCACGTAGGAGAGCAGCGGTGTGTGCCTTGCAAACGAGGCTGCTAGCAAGAGAGAGAGGGTCTTTCCCGGCAGGCGGCGATTGCAGCTGATTCTCGCCACCTGAGCCAGTGAGAGAGAGGGAGAGTGAGAGAGAGGGAGGGAGAGAGGTAGAGAGACAGGGGGAGAGAGAGCAGCGCTCATTTGCACGCCCCCTCCCCTCCTGCCGCCGTCAGCCCTCCTCCGGCACCGTCCGCCCCCGCACTTGCCTAAACGAATCTCGGCTCTCCCCTCTCCGGCGCCCTCGTCGCGCTGCGGCAGCCCGCCGACAAGCCGCCTGTGAACAAACGTTTACCTTGCGAGACAAGGGAATCCGCAATGAGAGGAGCAGGGCGCAGGGCGCTGAGCGGCGCGTTCGTTAGGCGCTCAAAGCTACCGGCACCACGGCTGTCCCATGGGCTGCGCTGGTGGCCCAACTTTCAGGCGCCGCGCTGTGCCACACTGCGCCGGTCGCTGTCTGCTGTGGCACTGTGACGCTCGATGGAAACATCGGCAGTGGTCGGCAAGCCGCAAGAGCTCTCTGCTGCAGAACAGCCGCTTTACCCGAATACTGTGCTTCCTGTGTGGACTACGTGAAATTCCCTACACTGCAAACTCACGCGGCAAAATCGTACGTCTGTATTTGCATCTACGCTCCTGAAGCCATCCTCACGCGTGTAGCGGGGAGAATTCGTGGTTTCAGTGTCATTTCCTTCGGCTCTTGTTTAATCGCAATCCGTACTTGGGAAGAATGGCCGTCAGTAGGGTTCTTTATGCCTTGGAAAGTCTCGCATTTTCTTGTATGTTTATTAATAAAGCGAATATATTTGCTGTATGTGTCCACAGTAATAGCGAATATTTTCAGAACGAAACGTCGGTGTTATATATATATATATATATATATATATATATATATATATATATATATATGTCCCGCCAGGATAGCCGAGCGAGCTAACGCGCTGCTTCCTGGACTCGGGCGCGCCGGCCCCGGATCGAATCCGCCCAGCGGATTGACGAGGGCCGGTGTGCCGGCCAGCCTGGATGTGGTTTTTGGGCGGTTTTCCACATCCCCTTAAGTGAATACCGGGATGGTCCCCACGTCCCGCCTCAGTTACTCGGCTCGCAGACATCTGAACACTTTCGCACTATTCCATGGATTACACTAGTCGCAGTCAGTTGGGGTACACTAATTCCTTCCCAGGGGATACTGCGTCGGGTCAGGAAGGGCATCTGCCCATCCCTTCAACTAACATTGCTACATCCAATTAACCATGCCGACCCTGCGTATCCATGTGAAAAACGGCACAAGCAAATGTATATACATATATATATGTAACAAAAGTTATGCGATACCTCTTAATATCGTGTTGTTGGTCCTCGTTTCCTATATACAGGGTGGTCCATTGATAGTGACCGGGACAAATATCTCAAGAAATAAGCATCAAACGAAAAAACAGCAAAGAACGAAACTCGTCTAACTTGAAGGGGGACACCAGATGGCGCTATGGTTGGCCCGCTAGATGCCGCTGCCATAGGTTAAACGGACGTCAACTGCGTTTTCTTAAAATAGGAACCCCCATTTTTATTACATATTCGTGTAGTACGTAAAGAAATATGAATGTTTTAGTTGGACCACATTTTCGCTTTGTGATAGATGGCGCTGTAACAGTCACAAACGTATAGGTACGTGCTATCACGTAACATTCAGCCAGTGCGAAAGGTATTTGCTTCCTGATACTTTACCCGTGTTAAAATGGACCGTTTACCAATTGCGGAAAAGGTCGATATCGTGTTGATGTATGGCTATTGTGATTAAAATGCCCAACGGGCGCGTGCTATGTACGCTGATCGGTATCCTGGACGACATCATCCAAGTGTCCGGACCGTTCACCAGATAGTTACGTTATTTAAGGAAACAGGAAGTGTTCAGCCATATGTGAAACGTCAACCACGACCTGCAACAAATGATGATGCCCAAGTAGGTGTTTTAGCTGCATCAGTAAATGTGAATATCTCTATCCGACAACTTTTGTCACCTCAGAGTAAGGAGTGACATGTGTTTCTTATACAACTTCTTGCCAATGAAAATGTATTTAATAATAAAGTTCATGCAGCTGTTATATACAAGGTGTGTCAGAAGGAACGGTACATGGTTTGATGGGCGATAGTACTTATGATTCCGAACAAAAATGTCATAGGAACGTATTTTCAGTTCTTAACTGTTTCCGAGGGAACTAATGAAAACAATGGGGAACAGGACAAACGCAGGCAAAACTGAATGAAACATTGTGATCTGATGATTTGCTTCATTATGTACGTTTCCTTACAAAATATGTTCAAAATATCCACCGTAAACTGCAATGCATTTTGCTGCTCTTGTAAGGAGCTGCTGTATTGCTTACCTCAGCTCATTCGTACGGTCCTTTACTTGAGCACACGAATGTAAATATGAGCGAATAGTTCCTCTCTTGCCGGCCGCTGTGGCCAAGCGGTTCTAGGCACTTCAGTATGGAATCGCGCTGCTGCTACGGTCTCAGGTTCGAATCCTGCCTCGGGCATGGATGTGTGTGATGTCCTTAGGTTAGTTAGGTTTAAGTAGTAGTTCTAAGTCTAAGCGACTGATGACCACAGATGTTAAGTCCCATAGTGCTTAGAGGCATTTGAACCATTTGTTCCTCTCTTGCATGCAGTCTGCGCTTGTGGCCTTCTCTATTAAGCCAACCCCAAAAACAATATTTTAACGGTGTAAGATTGGGTGACCTTGGTGAGCAAGAAATGACTCCACGGCGACCGATCCAAAGCCAAGAATTCGTTTCAATTAGGTGCTTACAACGGACGTACTAAGATATGAAAAGGTACATTCGAAGTTCTCTGAGGCTGTAGACACTGCGATAACGAATAGCTCAATAGACAGTACAGTTGAAGAGGAATTGTTGTTTTGTGGTCTTCAGTCTAAAGATTGGTTTGATCCAGTTCTCCATGCTACGCTATCCTGTGCAAGTCTCTTCTTCTGCGGGTAAGTACTGCACCACACATCCTTCTGTATCTGCCTGCTGTATTCATATCTTGGTCTATCTCTATGGTTTTTACTCCTCGCCGGCCGAAGTGGCCGTGCGGTTAAAGGCGCTGCAGTCTGGAACCGCAAGTCCGCTACGGTCGCAGGTTCGAATCCTGCCTCGGGCATGGATGTTTGTGATGTCCTTAGGTTAGTTAGGTTTAACTAGTTCTAAGTTCTAGGGGACTAATGACCTCAGCAGTTGAGTCCCATAGTGCTCAGAGCCATTTTTTTTTTTTTACTCCTCACGCTTCCCTCAAGTACTAAATTGGCGATACTCTGATGCCACAGAATGTGTCTCACCAACCAGTCCCTTCCAGTCAGGCTGTACCATAAATTTCGCTTTTCACCAATACTCTTCAGTACCTCCCCATTAGTTACGTGATCTACCCATCTAATCTTCAGCATTTCATATGTTTCTATTGTCTTCTTGTCTAGACTGTTCATCGCCCATGTTTCATTTTTATACATGGCTACATTCCATAGAAATACTTTGAGAAAGGGCTTCCTGACACTTAAATCTATACCCGATGTCAATAAATTTCTCTTCTTCAGAAACTCTTTTCTTGCCATCGCCAGTCTACCACCAACTGTTATTTTCCTGCCCAAGTAGCAAAACTCATCTACTGGGTTAAGTGTATCATTTCCTAATCTAATTCCCTTAGCATCATTTGATTTAATTAGATTACATTCCATTATACTCGTCTGCCTTTGTTGATGTTCATTTTATATCCTCCTTTCAAGACGCTGTCCATTCCGTTCATCTGCTCTTCCAAGTCTTTTGCTGTCTCTGACGGAATTAAAATGTCATCGGCAAATCTCAAAGTTTTTATTTCTTCTCCCTGGACTTAAGTTCCTACTCCAAATTTTTCTTCTGTTTTTTTTTACTGCTTTCTCAGTATACAGATTGAATAACAAATGGGCCAGGAGGGGGGAGGAGGGGGGGAGGGGGGAGATATGCTACAACCCTGTCTCACTCCCTTCTCAACCATTGCTTCCCTTTCGTGCCCTTCCACTCTTACAATTGCCACTTGGCTTTTGTACAAATTGTAAATAGCCTTTTGGTCCTTTTGAAAAGGAATAGACATCTACAAAGAGGAAAATAACAGAAGTTGGAAAGGAAAACATACGTACAGGGAACTGCGAAGAAACCATGGATAACAGATGAAATGGTTGGTTCAAATGGCTCTGAGCACTATGGGACTTAACATCTGTGGTCATCAGTCCCCTAGAACTTAGAACTAATTAAACCTAACTAACCTAAGGACATTACACACATCCATGCCCGAGGCAGGATCCGAACCTGCGACCGTAGCGGTCACGCGGTTCCAAACTGAAGCGCCTAGAACTGCACGGCCACATCGGCCGGCTAACAGATGAAATACTTCAGTTGATTGACGAAAGAAGGAAGTACAAAACTGGTCACGGAAATTGAGGTATACAAAAATTAAAGTCACTTAGGAACGAAGTAAATAGGAAGAGCAGGGAACCTAAGGCAAAATGGCTACACAAAGAGTGTGAAGAAACCGAAAGAGAAATGTTTGTCGGAAAGACGGGTTTAGTATACAGGAAAGTAAAAATAGCCTTCAATAAAATTTAAGGCAAGGGCGGAAACGTTAAGATTCAATGGTAATTCCACTGTTAAATGCAGAGGAGAGCGAGAATAGGTAGGAAGAGTGCTTTGAAGACCTCTGTGACTGGGAAGACTTGTCCGATGACGTGATAGAAAAAGAAAGAGGAGTCGACAGGGAAGAAATAGGGGATCCACTATTAAATCAGAATTTAAAAGGTCTTAAGATCAGATAGAACTTAACATTAAATAAGACAGAAGGAACAGACAACATTCTACTGGAATTCCTAAAACCATTGTGGAAGTGGGAACAAAGTAACTGTTCACGTTTGTTTAAAAAAACCTATGAGACTGGCGAAATGCCATCAGACTTTCAGAAAAATGTTCCGATATGTGTTCGTTCCTAAGTGACCAAACTGCTGAGGTTATCGGTCCCTAGACTTACACACTACTTAAAGTAACTTATGCTAAGAACAACACACACACCCATGCCCGAGCGAGGACGCGAAACTCTGGCGGGAGGGTTTCAGCAAAGCATTGTCCACACAATTCCGAAGATAGCAAGACACGACATGTGCAAGAGTTATCGCCCAATCAGCTTAACAGGTCGCGCATGGAAGGTGATAACAAGAATAATATACAGAAGAATGGAAAAGAAAGTTGAGCGTGTGTTAAATGGTTGTAAGTTTGGCTTTAGAAAACGTAAAAGCACAAGAGAGATAGTTCTGATGTTGCGGCTGATAATGGAAGCAGGACTGAAGATAAATCGAAACAAGTTCATGGGATTTGTCGACCTGGCAAAAGCATTCGACAATGTAGAAAGGATGGAAGATGTTCTAAATTCTGAGAATATAGCGACACGTATAGGGAAAGGTGGGTAATATACGCTACGTATGAGAACTAAGAGCACCAATAAGGCTAGAAGATCAAGGACTAAGTGCTCTGATTAAAAAAGGGTGTAAAACAGGGATGAAATCTTCCACCCCCACTTTTCACACTATATACAGAAGAAGCAATGAGTGAAATAAAAGAAAAGTTGAAGAGTAGGATTAAAATTCAGAGTGAAAGTATATTAATGATAAGAAATTCTGCTACCTAGGCAGCATAATAACCTATGACGGATGGAGCAAGGCGGACACAAAAAGCAGACTAGCACCAGCGGAAAAGACGTTTCTGGCCTAGAGAAGTCTTTTACCTATCGAATAATGAACAGTGTAATGAGGAAGAAATTTATCAAATAATGAACAGTGTAAGAGGAAGAAATATCTGAGAATGTACATTTGAAGCCTGCATTGTAAGGTAGTTTGACATGGACTGTGGAAGGACCAGAACAGAAAGGAATACAAGCCTATAAGTTGTGGTGCTACAGGAGAGTGCTGAAAATTACGTGGACTGGTAAGGTAAGGAATGAGGAGGTTATTTGCAGAAACGGAGAGGAAACAAACATATGAAAAACACTGTCAAGAAGGAGGGACAGGATGATAGGACATCTGTTAAGGCGTCAGAGGTTACTTCCTTGGTACGAGACGGACCTGTAGAGGGTAAAACCTGCAGAGAAAAACAGAAATTGGAATACTGACGACGTAGGGTGCAGTTCCTACTACGATCTGAAAAAGAGTGGCACAGGAGAGGAATTCGTGGCAGGCCACTTCAAACCAGTCAGACGACTGATGACTAAAATGTAACTGTATCTCTGGCCATAGAGAAAGCGGAAAGGAGGTGCGCACTGAAATGGTCAGTAAAGACAAAAAAATGGTTCAAATGGCTCTGAGCACTATGGGACTCAACATCTGAGGTCATCAGTCCCCTAGAACTAAGAACTACTTAAACCTAACTAACCTAAGGATATCACACACATCCATGCCCGAGGTAGGATTCCAACCTGCGACAGTAGCAGTCGCGCTGTTCCGGACTGAAGCGCCTAGAACCTCTCGGCCACCACGGCCGGCCAGTAAAGACAAAACTGCATGTTACTTTGACTGTAGCACTTGAATGTGAGTGCTGATTACTAAGAATATGCGACTGACATGATTTTCAAGCAGTTGTATGTCGGATACGAATAAGAGAACGACATATGATCATCTGAAATTTTAGTTCTGGGGCATCAATACTGTCACCCTTGAACCATGTACCTTTCCTCCTGATTCATCCTATAAATTTTATTATGTAGTAGATCCGATGAATATTTGTTATTAGTTTAGAGGCCTCGTCATGGGATAATTGACATAATCTGAAAAGATAATTTCATGTGTAACTCTGAGGGCTGACATGCCTTTTGTATGCCTTTTCTGGCCTGTCCGCTCTCACATTTTTGCCATCATTCTGCATCTACGCCCGCATCTCGTGGTCGTGCGGTAGCGTTCTCGCTTCCCACGCGCGGGTTCCCGGGTTCGATTCCCGGCGGGGTCAGGGATTTTCTCTGCCTCGTGATGGCTGGGTGTTGTGTGCTGTCCTTAGGTTAGTTAGGTTTAAGTAGTTCTAAGTTCTAGGGGACTGATGACCATCGATGTTAATTCCCATAGTGCTCAGAGCCATTTTTCTACATCTACATCTACATCCATACTCCGCAAGCCACCTGACGGTGTGTGGCGGAGTGTACCTAGAGTACCTCTATCGGTTCTCCCTTCTATTCCAGTCTCGTACTGTTCGTGGAAAGAAGGATTGTCGGTATGCTTCTGTGTGGGCTCTAATCTCTCTGATTTTATCCTCATGGTCTCTTCGCGAGATATACGTAGAAGGGACCAATATTCTGCTTGACTTAGAACTACTTAAACCTAACTAACCTAAGGACATCACACACATCCATGCCCGAGGTAGGATTCGAACCTGCGACAGTAGCAGTCGCGCTGTTCTCGAAACTTCAACAAAAGCCCGTACCGAGCTACTGAGCGTCTCTCCTGCAGAGTCTTCCACAAGAGTTTATCTATCATCTCTGTAATGCTTTCACGATTACTAAATGATCCTGTAACGAAGCGCGCTGCTCTCCGTTGGATCTTCTCTATCTCTTCTATCAACCCTATCTGGTACGTTTCCCACACTGCTGAGCAGTATTCAAGCAGTGGGCGAAGAAGTGTACTGTAACCTACTTCCTTTGTTTTCGGATTGCATTTCCTTAGGATTCTTCCAACGAATCTCAGTCTGGCATCTGATTTACTGGCGATCAACTTTATATGTTCATTCAATTTTAAATCACTCCTAACGCGTACTCCCAGATAATTTGTGGAATTAACTGCTTCCAGTTGCTGACCTGCTATATTATAGCTAAATGATAAGGGATCTTTCATTCTATGTATTCGCAGCACATTACTCTTGTCTACATTGAGATTCAATTGCCATACCCTACACCATGCGTCAATTCGCTGCAGATTCTCCTGCATTTCAGTACAATTTTCCATTGTTACAACGTCTCGATATACCGCAGCATCATCCGCAAAAAGCCTCAGTGAACTTCCGATGTCATCCACAAGGTCATTTATGTATATTGTGAATAGCAAAGGTCCTACGACACTTCCCTGCGGCACACCTGAAATCACTCTTACTTCGGAAGACTTCTCTCCATTGAGAATGACATGCTGCGTTCTGTTATCTAGGAACTCTTCAATCCAATCACACAATTGGTCTGATAGTCCATATGCTCTTACTTTGTTCATTAAACGACTGTGGGGAACTGTATCAAACGCCTTGCGGAAGTCAAGAAACGTGGCATCTACCTGGGAACCCGTGTCTATGGCCCTCCGAGTCTCGTGGACTAATAGCGCGAGCTGGGTTTCACACGATCGTCTTTTTCGAAACCCGTGCTCCAGAAAAGTCATTATACTCGAACATAATACGTGTTCCAAAATTCTACAACTGATCGACGTTAGAGATATAGGTCTACAGTTCTGCACATCTGTTCGACGTCCTTCCTTGAAAACGAGGATGACCTGTGCCCTTTTCCAATCCTTTGGAACGCTACGCTCTTCTAGAGACCTACGGTACACCGCTGCAAGAAGGGGGGCAAGTTCCTTCGCTTACCCTGTGTAAAATCGAACTGGTATCCCATCAGTCCAGCGGCCTTTCCTCTTTTGAGCGATTTTAATTGTTTTTCTATCCTTCTGTCATCTATTTCGATATTTACCATTTTGTCATCTGTGCGACAATCTAGAGAAGGAACTACAGTGCAGTCTTCCTCTGTGAAACAGCTTTGGAAAAAGACATTTAGTATTTCGGCCTTTAGCCTGTCATCCTCTGTTTCAGTACCATTTTGGTCACAGAGTCTCTGGACATTTTGTTTTGATCCACCTACCGCTTTGACATAAGACCAAAATTTCTTAGGATTTTCTGCCAAGTCAGTACATAGAACTTTACTTTCGAATTCATTGAACGCCTCTCGCATAACCCTCCTCACATTACATTTCGCTTCGCGTAGTTTTTGTTTGTCTGCAAGGCTTTGGCTATGTTTATGTTTGCTGTAAAGTTCCCTTTGCTTCCGCAGCAGTTTTCTAACTCAGTTATAGTACCACTGTGGCTCTTTTCCATCTCTTACGATCTTGCTTGGCACATACTCATCTGACGCATATTGTACGACGGTTTTGAACTTTGTCCACTGATCCTCAACACTATCTGTACTTGAGACAAAACTGTTGTGTTGAGCCAACAGGTACTCTGAAATCTGCTTTTTGTCACTTTTTCTAAACAGAAAAATCTTCCTACCCTTTTTAATATTCCTATTTACAGCTGAAATCATCGATGCCGTAACCGCTTTATGATCGCTGATTCCCTGTTCTGCGTTAACTTTTTCAAATAGTTCGGGTCTGTTTGTCACCAGATGGTCTAATATGTTATCGCCACGAGTCGGTTCTCTGTTTAACTGCTCAAGGTAGTTTTCAGATAAAGCACTTAAAAAATGTCACTGGATTCTTTGTCCCTGCCACCCGTTATGAACGTCTGAGTCTCCCAGTCTATATCCGGCAAATTAAAATCTCCGCCCAGAACTATAACATGGTGGGGAAATCTAGTCGAAATATTTTCCAAATTATCCTTCAGGTGCTCAGCAACAACAGCTGCTGAGCCAGGGGGCCTATAGAGACATCCAATTACCATGTATGAGCCTGCTTTAACCGTGTCCTTCACCCAAATTATTTCACATTTCGGATCTCCGTCAATTTCCTTTGATACTATTGCACTTCTTATCGCTATAAACACTCCTCCCCCTTCACTGTCCAACCTGTCTCTGGAGTAAACATTCTAATCTGAGTTTTGGATTTTATTGCTGTTTACATCTGGGTTCAGCCAACTTTCTGTCCCTAGTACTATGTGGGCATTGTGACCGGTTTTTTTCATTTTTTGTCATCATTTACATTATCTCTCCACGGAAGAGGGTGAATAAGTTCATTGGGGTAATGCAATGAGTACTGGGAACTCCGATATCCTTGGTGTGGGACTCTGCATGTTTTCTTTTCGGTAGTGATAACCTTCATTTGGATGGTCTACGGTAGAGCCAGGTACCTGGGTGGGGTGCGAGGGGGAAGGCAGTAATGGTAAAAGCGGGCTGATTCTCTGCGTTTGTAACCAGAGTTGCAGTCCGGCCTATTGCACACACCGTGCAGCGGCACCGGTGCAACAATTTTACAAGTCTTGCGTCTCGGCCAAACTTGGCTAAACTTCACCAGCGTGAAGCGTATTCCGATCCGATCTTTCCAGAAGCGGACGCTAGAAACCCGCAGGTGTGACCCTCTCGTGCTAGCGGTTTGATGAACTTTTGGCCTGATGTGTGTAGGAAATCAATTGGGCAGCTCACGAAGATGCTCTGTGACATCAGAGAACCTGGAATTGGCGGGACAAGACCCCATTGGATATAGCTCACCAGTTTAGTGGAATTTTTGACTGCCCCTTGAATCTTACGATCGGTGCTTGTTCCCCCAGCCACTATCGATTGGAAACTTTCAGTAGTGGTGGGTGTCACGGATGGCTGAACGTGGAAAGGGTGGCATGGTGTTCTTTAGGCGGGTGACACTGCACCTAGCCCTGGGATAGTTCAGGTGTCAGATTTCCTATGTGTCGTTCTTCTCTGTGTCTTCTCCTGGAGACACTTTATTGCGAGTTAACAAGTGCACTGTTTCGGTCACCCATATGGAATTAATTTGCGTCGTGTTTTTCCTCAAGTACCGATCATATTAGCCGGCCGAAGTGGCCGTGCGGTTAAAGGCGCTGCAGTCTGGAACCGCAAGACCGCTACGGTCGCAGGTTCGAATCCTGCCTCGGGCATGGATGTTTGTGATGTCCTTAGGTTAGTTAGGTTTAACTAGTTCTAAGTTCTAGGGGACTAATGACCTCAGCAGTTGAGTCCCATAGTGCTCAGAGCCATTTGAACCATTTTTTGAACCGATCATATTAGAAGAGTGGGCGCGGTAAATCTCAGGGGCTGGACCACCTGCCGACTGCGTGCTGCTGAAGACGTTGGTGGTAAACTATTATGCCCACTACAGCGTTGTTGATACTTTGCAAAAGTTTTTGCACTGAAGCCCTCAGCAACACCTGTTCTTGGTGTCGACAGTACCACCCAAATTTTCTATTTTTTTATAATTGTCACTATCAATCGCCAAACTGTTAGACAGTCGGGGTGCCGCATTTAATATGCTGACTCAAGTGGTTGATCAGATCACTCTTTTCACTATTTAAAATATGATCCCCTTCATGAGGCCAAATTCTTATTCAGTATTTCAGTCGTTGTGCTCTTACTATGAATATTTACTGTAATACGTAGGATATTTTTCCATTCCCTCAGCTCAAACAGTTTGGCATTAAACAGTCAGTAAATAGTTGTCATATTGATTAAGGGAACTAATTACTTCATAATGTAATTGAAGTATCGAGTGTGCGCAACTCTTTGTGACTATCATTTATACGCTCACATCACTAACTGTTTCCGCGTGTATTTATCTTTGAGCTTCAGTTAACGTAATATCTAGAAAGGTGGAGTTGAGTCGGTGATTAAGCCACGCACAGCTTCCTTGGAATTAAAGTCACCACAAAACACTTCTTAGCCCTGCAACTGTATTCATTTACACTGTATTTTGTGACGGATCACCTGTGGTGCCTGTTAACGTTCATCTCGCTTCATGAGTACAGAATCTATTTATGATCATTTTACACAACATTACTGTTGAGGAGTCAACGGTCTACTGGTGTGGAGTATTTTATATATGCTAATATGTACGACAATGCTGCAGAACTCTGCCAGTTGCTCGAGTCAGACCGTCCTTGATGCGGCCGGAGGGTCTATGGTGGCTGTCCGTTTGTAGCGTGATTATCGACAGCGGTTCTGTAGTATGGTGGTAGCCAAGGTGCGCCGCACTATGCTTGATAAAGAAAAAACTATACTATTATATTTTTATATGTCACTCTTCTATTGAATTCAACAGACAAATGTCTGCGTCAACCAAATTTGTTTGATCTGTTAACATAATGGAATTACTGTTGATTAAGGATAGCCAGAGACACTAGTGACGCAATATTTGTGTGAATTTCCGAAAAATATCTCGTGTTTGAGTTACAACAATTTGTGACTCGTGATTAGTAGCTTGAATTTCATTGTAGTGTATTTATCAGTGTGTTTAATGTATTTGAAGTTTAATATTTCGCAGTTTCATTTTATTTGGCTGCGATAAAACTTATGAAGGACTCCCACTTTTTTATACCTTGGAAATCTATTATTTTCCATGGAAGTTGCAGTTTAGAATTCTAGCGTTGGCATGATCCCTCTAACCCAAAGCAATCAAATGCTACATCATTTGAGGGCTTATTAGCTATTGAAAATAGCCGTTATCAGAGGATTTAATGTGGGCCCTTTTCCTGTTGTATTTGACCTCGGCCATTGTCAGAAACTTAATGCATTGAGGTTCGGGTAGCACAATTAATGGATTCTAGCTCAGGCATTAATAATAACTCAAGGACTCCCCATAGAAAATTCGCCACTTGTTTTTGTTCAAAAAATGGTTCAAATGGCTCTGAGCACTATGGGACTCAACTGCTGAGGTCATTAGTCCCCTAGAACTTAGAACTAGTTAAACATAACTAACCTAAGGACATCACAAACATCCATGCCCGAGGCAGGATTCGAACCTGCGACTGTAGCGGTCTTGCGGTTCCAGACTGCAGCGCCTTTCAGCGCACGACCACTTCGGCCGGCTGTTTTTGTTATTTAGGTTAAATATTCTGAATGATTATCACTAAAGAACTGACACAGAGGTAGCAAATATCTGTTTTTTGATGCCACGAAGCTCGTTCCAACAGAAACTACTGTTTACTTCGCCATTTACGTAGCGAATTCTCCGTCTTAGCCATCATTGGGACAACAAAAGAGCATCGTCTGCTATATTTTAATGCTAGTTCGGCGGTGAAGTGCTCAGGCTTCAAGAGAAAGACTGTGTTAGTTTTCGGTTCTAATCTCGCCGGAGACAAGAATTCTGCCTCTTCTGCGAAAGGGCCACAAATAGCAAGCTCGTTTTGTTGCTTCCTTGGTTCTGTACCCTGTAGTTACAAATGTGAAAAACTTGCCAAACTGCACACTTGTTGGCCGGCCGTTGTGTCCTAGCGGTGCTAGGCGCTTCAACCTGGAACCGCGCGATCGCTACGGTCGCAGGTTCTGATCCTGCTTCGGGCAAGGATATGTGTGATGCCCTTAGGTTAGTTAGATTTAAATAGTTCTAAGTTCTAGGGAACTGATAACCTCAGAAGTTAAGTCCCATAGTGCTCAGAGCCATATGAAACATTTTGCAAACTTGTTAATATCTGCTTTTCCTGCTTCTGTCAGCTGTATTGAATGATTGCAACACTGAATAATATATTATGTGGATTTTGTTATATTTCTAACTCTACTGCCAGATTTACATACTTTCGCCATAGTCGTCGCTCTAAAGGCGCTTTAGTATGACAGTGGACTGACCGTAGACGCAAAGAGTTTCGAAGCTGAGAGCGCATGCTACCCTGCTAATTCGTGACAACTTGGTATATTTTTGTTAAAAAAGTCTTTGTAATCTACATCTACATCTCCATTTATACTCCGCAAGCTACCGAACGGTGTGCGGCGGAGGGCACTTTACGTGCCACTGTCATTACCTCCCTTTCCTGTTCCATTCGCGTATGGTTCGCGGGAAGAACGACTGCCGGAAAGCCTCCGTGCGCGCTCCAATCTCTCTAATTTTACATTCGTGATCTCCTCAGGAGGTATAAGTAAGGGGAAGCAATATATTCGATATCTCATCCAGAAACGCACCCTCTCGAAACCTGGACAGCAAGCAACACCGCGATTCAGAGCGCCTCTCTTGCAGAGTCTACCACTTGAGTTAGCTAAACATCTCCGTAACGCTATCACGCTTACCAAATAACCCTGTGACGGAACGCGCCGCTCTTCTTTGGATCTTCTCTATCTCCTCCGTCAACCCGACCCGGTACGGATCCCACACTGATGACCAATACTCAAGTATAGGTCGAACCAGTGTTTTGCAAGCCACCTCCTTTGGTGATGGACTACATTTTCTAAGGACTCTCCCAATGAATCTCAACCTGGCACCCGCCTTACCAACAATTAATTTTATATGATCATTCCACTTCAAATCGTTCCGTACGCATACTCCCAGATATTTTACAGAAGTAACTGCTACCAGTGTTTGTTCCGCTATCATATAATCATACAATAAAGGGTCCTTCTTTCTATGTATTCGCAATACATTACATTATGATAAGTGCATACCAAATAACGTTTATTATTTAGTTTATTCAACACAAAGGATCAACGTAGGAGATAATTCAAGCAGCAGCAGCATAGTCTCCCACATTATCTAAATCAGTCTGACAATATTCGGTCGGTTTTTCGACTTAACGTCTGTACACAAAATGTTGGTAATACTTCGTCTCCTGCAAGTCATACTCTGTAGGAGACAGCAAAGCTGCGCAGCTCAACAAAACGACAGGGCCACATGTCACGATGTCTGTCACAGACTGCACAGGTTATGTAGCTACGAGGATACCACGGTCAAGAAGAAATACTTCAACTGATCGAAGAAAGAAGGAAGTACAATTTACGAGAGTTTAGAAAATAAATACTTTAAATTCAGTTCCAAGATGACAAGGCCAGGAAATTGAGAGAATTATCGGACAATCGGTCTAACACCTCTTGCATCCAAATTGCTCACAAGCATAATGTACAGGAGAATAGAAAAGAACAGATTCATCTGGTTGGGAAAGGTAAAGATACCGATCTGACGTTGCACTCTATAGTAGAAGCGAGATTTGTAGAAAAATCAAAGTGCGCAGAACTGAAGAAAACATTCAACAATGCAAAATGGTGCAAGGTCTTCCAGATTTCCCGGAAAGCAGCTGTAAAGTAAAGGGAAAGTCATGTAATACGCTGCATGTAAAAGAATGAAGACGTAGCAATAAGAACCGAAGGCCAAGAACGAAGGGATCGGATTAAACAGATTGTAAGACATGGATGCAGTCCTTCTCCCCTACTGTTCAATCCTCGCAACTGAGAAGTTATAATGGAAATAAAAGTAACTTGCAAGAGTGGAATGAAACTTAAGGGACAAAGAAAATCAGTGAGAAAATTCGGTGATGATATTGCTCTCCTCAGTGAAAATGAGGAAGGTTTATAGCACGTAATGGAGTAGTCTAGAGGCCACAGAATACGCAAGGGGAGGAGATCGATGTAAGACGAAAGTAATGGGGAGTAACAGGAATGAGAATAGTCAGAGAACTACAATTAAAACTGAAGATCCCGAAGTGAAGGAATTCTGCTACCTTGGAGCCAAAATTAAGAGACTGGAATGTAGCCAACAAACCGAGAGCGCTGAGAGCAAGTGCACTACTCCGTCTTCAGGCCACGAGTGGCCTACCGGGACCATCCGACCGCCGTGTCTTCCTCAGTGGAGGATGCGGATAGGAGGGGCGTGTGGTCAGCACACAGCTCCCCCGGTCGTTAAGAGGGTATTCTTGACCGAAGCAGCTACTATTTGGTCGAGTAGCTCCTCAATTGGCATCACGAGGCTGAGTGCACCCAGAAAAAAGGCAACAACGCATGGAGGCCACGTTGGTCACCCATCCAAGTGCCGACCACGCCCGACAGCGCTTAACCTCGGTGATCTCACGGGAACCGGTGTAGCCACCGCGGCAAGGCCGTTGAGGAGGCTGGTACACCAAAGGAAATGATTAGGGGTTCCCATCAGGCCAATAGGAGAGATGACACCCCCCCCCCTCCCCGCCCTACACAAAGACAGGTCTTAAATGTACAGTCCAGCTTCTCTGAACTCGATCTCACCTCATCTTCTCAGCAAAACAGACACATATACAGGGTGAGTCACTGACTATTGCCACCAAAAATAACTACGAAAGTATAAAAGTAGCTGAAACATATGTGGGAGAAATGTTGCATGGGACAATGAGAGCCATAATATGACGTTGGTTTTTTTTTTTTGCTGGGAGGAGTCGTGTCACAGATATGAAGTTAAACTTTGTTTTTCTAAATGGGATGCTATAGTTTGGTACTTATTTTCTGATAGCGGCTATCGAGACGAATCCAATGGTGTGTAACACTAAGGTCTTTGAATGTCAAAGGAGGTCAAAAAGGTGGCATGAACGTCCACTTACAGAAGGTGTTTAATGCGTTGCTGCAGTCTTTTTATCATGGATTGAGTGGTATTCCTTATCACTTCGGCACTTTTCGAAGCACATGGTCTGTCTCAGTTCTCTCTCGTATATTGTGCAAATAGTAAATATTCGCCGAATATGGCGTATCCATCTCACATACCATTGGCATGTAAGCATCATTCGACGGTTTCGCAAAACAACACTACACAAGACTAGTATAGTTGAATCAAGCGAATGTGAGTTATGTATTTCTTCGAAGAACAAGTCGATATGCTTCTCATTTACGGAGAATGCCAACGAAATTCAGTGAGAGCTAGAGACTTATACGCTGAAAGATATCCTAAACGTATTCACCCTATACGTCGTATATTTAAATATGTGTATAAATTGAGAATAGCTGGATCTTTAATGCAACGGAAACATATCCGGCAATGGAAAGTTACTAACGAGGAAACGGAAATTGTTACTCTTGCCCCTGTGGTTCGAGTTCCTTGTGTTAATTCGCGTCAAATCGCAAGGGAATCTACCATGAGCTTGAGTAGTGTTGTTCGTGTTCTGTATCGCCATAAATATCATCCTTATCACATGAGTCTCTACCAAGAATTAACTGGTACGGATTGTATGCGTCCCACTGAATTCTGCCAATGGGGTCAACTTCAGATTCAGAGGGATGACACATTTATTAAATTGATTTTATTTACTGATAAGGTTACATTCACGAACCACGGAAATGTTAATTTGCATAACACGCATTACTGGGGCACTGAAAATCCATGTTGAATCCGCAAGTTGCACACCAAAAACCGTCGTCTGTGAATGTATGGTGTGGGATTCTGGAGGACAGAACTATAGGTCCCTATTTCACCGAAGGGAATCTTAATGGTAGGAAGTACACCGCATTCCTACAAGAAATACCTTTAGGAACAAGGAACGGAATTTGGTGTCAACACGATACGTGTCCGGCACATCTTTCGCTGATGGCTAGATATGAGTTGCAGAGACCATTCCCAAATCGTTGAATTTGACGCGGAGGAGATGTGCCGTGGCCGGCTCGTTCGCGAGACTTAACGCCTCTGGATTCTTTTGTGGGGATTCGTAAAAGACATTATTTGTAAAGAGGTTCGAACTACACCTGAAGATATGTGAGAGAGAATTGTGAGAGCATGTGCTTTGATAAGTGCTGATGTGTTACGGAACACCACTCAATCCACGATAAGAAGATTGCAACACTGCATTGATACCGATGGTCATCACTTCGAACACCTTCTGTAAATGGACGTTCATGCCACCTTTTTGACCTACGTTGGCCTTCAAAGTCCTTACTGTCAGATTGCATTGGATTCGTTTTGATAGCCTCTATCAGAAAATAAGTACTGTGGTGTGCGTACTGTAAGACCTTCAGTACACACACCATCAGATTATTTGACTTGTCGCTCTAACGAAATAGGCGAGTGTCAGCAATATGTCTCGTGGTTTTATCATGGCGTGTTTATCTTCTGCCGTTAGGTCAGACAATAGAAATGCCACTTGCACGCTTAGAGTAGCAGATTGACGGTGACCAACTTTAAACAGAACTTGATTAATTTTCACACACATTTATTAAAATAATAATTAGCATAATAATTACTTAACTTGTTTCTGGATGCTACTTCCAATTGACAGTCTGAAGTTCCTTCGGCATTAGTATGTTAATCTTAATCTCACATATATCTCTGATACTTGAAAAAAAAGTGTCTATACATTTATCTTCATGGCTATGTACAGGAATAAGGTAATCTTATTAGGCGCAGACTGAAACTTGACTATAGACCGGTACAGACAGATGTAGACTGGTTAATCGGAGGTCTGTACACTCGTTATAACACCTCGCACGTTCATGTATCACTGCGTGAGTGTGATCCGCGAGGAGAAAAGGTTCTACATTAGCAGCAATCTCATTGGCTGCGCTACATGTTAATACGCGGATCGGCGGAAGCAGAATTTGGTCCGTCTCTATGGCAGCGCCATCTCGTAGTGCAGAGATGGACGAGCACTGCGCCTACGCTGTTGTGCTTAGCGGGGCGCGCTCTAGTGGGAAAGTTGTGTACGCGCTGACTATGCGGAACTATGTACACAACAAGTACCAAACTTTGGAATCCCGTTAAAAAAAAAAAGTTGATCTTCATATACCTGCAGCGACCACACCTAGCAAAAAAAAGCCAACGTCATATTATGGCTGTTGTAGCCCCATGCAACTTTTGTCCTACAAATTTTTCAGTTCCTATCACACTTTCGGAGTTATTCTTGGTGGCAGTAGCTAGTGACTAACCCTGTATATTTAATTCGTCGTCTCAGTGGATGAACTTCGGTTCGATGCTTCGTAAGAAGTGTCTTTCCTACATTAATGACTTAGATTTTCATAATAAATCTTAACGTTTACAAGGAATAATGTTTAGGTTACTGCGAAAAGTAATGAATATATCAACGTTTTCAGTTCGTTTACATGAAAATGTGAACTCTTTTTCAGTTTGAAATACTCACTTAGATCTGCACTAGACTCATTTTTAGAGACAGATGACTCTAAAAATTTCGGTAAATGCTTCGTTTGTCCTTCCTCCGATCTATGTTGACGTCTTTAATCCCAGAATGATGAACAGTAACATGGTGATACTCTGGAAACAGAAAAAGTCCCAGTGAATCAACTTTTTGAAATCTGCGTGCTAGAGCACACATCTCGTGATTATTCTATGTATTGCGTGACATCGAAGGCTCTTACGTATCCACCGGACATAACGAGACACTTTATACACAGCAGGCACAAACAGGTTGATTTATTGCATTCACATGATGCACGCAGTATTCTGTGTGTGATCAAGCTTGCAGTCTTAGCTGGAAAGGACATGTTACAATTGCGTTCCGGAAGACACATGTGCAACGTGGCGTGTTTCCGGGATCTCCTGAAACGCCACCAATTCGCAACGTGGCGCCGCTATATGGACCATCGCCCCAGCTCCGCAGGTGCAACGACAGAAGTCACCAAACTTCGCCTGACCTACAGGAAGCCGGCTGGTTCAGAGCGAGCGCCGAAGAGCCGTAGATGCCGTCACGTCTGCATCTGCTACGCCATTTTCACCAGCCAACACGGCTTCACATCACTACAAAAAGAGCTATATGGTAGTCATCCACCACATCGTTATAAACCCTTCGCCCGGCGAGCACTAAGCTGTTCTGTCTCCGCCAACAGAATCAGATCACCAGCATCACGCTGCCACTCGGACTCGACCTCGTCCTTGACACCCGGGACCACCGCGCATCGCGACCCGCTGGTCAGGTCGTGGACTCTGATGCTGGAACTCCTTGCACTGCTCGTTAGAGGGGACTTTAATTTTCTGCATACTACTGATGTCTAAGAAGATAGTGTGCTGAGTTTGCAAGAGAACTTTTCAGAAGCTAGTCTCAAACAGATATGTAATTGTGTTGTTTTCAAAGAACTTTAAGGTGTAAAACAAATCATTCCTTTCTTTTCAAAAAGGACTTCCCTTATTATTTGTTTGGAACTGCTAACGAATCGCAGAACTTATATTTGTGAATATAAACTGATTGTGTCAAGAAATTGGTTTTTGATAGTAATCAACTGATTTACTGTAAGGATGCAGCAAGCTGGGACACTTCACAACCCTGTTTTGACTTGGATGCAGCAAGATGTATCTCTATCCTTCTCCTCCTTCATCGCCCCCTTCTGTCCATCTCCTCCACCCTCTCTCCCTGTTCACCTTCTCCGTTTCCCCTTTCCCCACTCCTTGTCCATCTGCACCTCCCGACTCTGTCCTTGTGTCCCTCCCTCTCTAACCTTCCCATTTTCCCCCTACAATTCTGTCTCTTCCTCCCCCATCTCTTTTATTCCGTAACTTCCTTCCACTTCCTGTACATTTCCTCCTTCCGCCTCTCTGTACATACTGCTTCATCCTCACTCTGCTCGTATCAACTTCCCCCCTTCTCTGCTTCTCTATCCACCTCCTCTTTTCTTTTCCTGTCCATCACTTTCTCTTCCCTATCTCTCTCAGTCCACTCCCCCTCCCTCTGGTGGTTCTTACTCCACAGTATTCCTTTCCAGATCGTAACTAATATGTGTGCCAAATGTGACTGAAATTCTTCAATGGGTTTAAGATGAGTTATTGACACGTGTCTTTGCCAGCGTGCGCACATATCAAATGTGTTTCGCATATATTTAAGATATCTCAGACATATTTGCGCACACATTTCAGCTCTAACTGTAGCGAATTTCGTCCTGTAATTTCATTTTTACGCAACCACATCTTTATAGTATCCTATCTCCTGAATTATATGCAGTACAATGATATAATTTTGCAGGTACATCCTGAGGTATATGTCGCTACTGTCTGCAAAATATGTTCTGAATAGAGTCAGTAGTAAAGAACTACTGCGTTAAAACGTCATACATGATGCAACACATTTTTCATGCATCTCAGCATTAATGACGTTATATATCCTGAACTGTGTGCCGTACAACGATATACTTTTCTATGTACATTCAGAGGCATATACGGATACTGCCTGCCAAATGTGATGCGAGTAGATTTAGAAGTAAAGGAGTCATAAGTAAGAACGTTTTTCACGCATCTCAGAATTTAACATCTTATCTCCTGAACTATGCGTCGTACAGTGATGTATTTTTGTCGGTACGTTCGGTGACATGTGTGGACACTGTCTTGCGAAATATGTTGCGAATAGAGTTGGTAACAAAGAAGCAGCACTTCTATAAAGTCAGTACGGTCATTAGACTGTTATTTGTTTGCAGTGTTACATTTACATGACCATGATTTCGGCTTTACTATGCCATTATCAAGTGTTTTAATGCTATACACTAATAGTGTATTTTGAATAAGACAGTATGCCATCTTAGTCACTGTATCTCATTAAATACACTATTAGTGTATTTTAAATAAGACAGTATGCCATGTTAGGCACTGTATATCATTAAATACACTATTAGTGTATTTTAAATAAGACAGTATGCAATCTTAGGCACTGTATTGCATTAAAACACTTGATAATGGCATTGTAAAGCCGAAGTCATGATCGTGTAAATGTAACACTGCAAATAAAAAACTGTCTTATGACGGTAATGACTTTAAAGAAATATATTATGACTGTGGCCCCATATAATGAAAAAAAAAATATTAAAGAAGAGGTAGTTTTAAATTTCATGCACTCGTGGCAGTTTTTCACACGTCTCGGTGTTTATGGCGCCATAGTTCCTGAACTATGTTTCATACAGTGATTTTATTTATTTTTTATTTATTTATTTATTTTATTTTATTTTATTTTTTTTATATTGAGTGTTATATGTGAATATAGTCTGCAGAATTCGTAGCAAATACAGTTAGTAGTAAACGGATAATAAATCAAAACATAATTCTTCATGTGGCAGTTTTACAGCATCAACAGCGAAAATGTAGTAAGCGATAAACTTTTTTCCTTTTATAATTTTGTGGAGGTTGCCAGAGAGAAAAAATTTCGCAAAGATTTGAAGTACTGCATGAAGTTTCTTGCAAGTCACTAAGCGCTTCTTTCCTCAAAAACTGGATGAATAAAGTATGAGTATGTACTTGTAGTGGGCTATACTGCGTTTTCGCCTCCATTCGCCTCGATTCTATACGATGTGTAAGTGGTTCTTATCCCCTAAGCGATTCTCTGCAGGCAGTAAGAGATTTGTGTATCGCATTTGGCTGAAATCAGTCCATTGGTTTAGCAAATGTGGAACATACATACATAAACATATGCATACATACATATATTTCTGTAATATGTATGGATTTTTTTGGAAATAGAAGTTGTCATGCCTGGGTGTGCTGTTTTGTCGTTATATTCAGGAAGTACAGGTTGTAAACTTTTTCGCGTCTTGCACCAGAGAAACGTTGGAAATTTTAATAATAATTAATCAGTAACGCATGACGTATACCTTATAAAATATCCACTACATACAGTTATTACAACAAATTTGAGCTTTTGCCATTTAGCTACCTCGCGACCCAGGTGAGACCGACGCATTCTATTCTCAGGGGCAAGTGTCTGAACTTTTGTGTGTGTGTGTGTGGGGGGGGGGGGGGGGGGTTGTACGTGTGTACGTGTGTGTGTAAGCGACCCATTTAGCGGTGGTGCCGCGGAGCGGATGGAGCCGTTAGGCAGTTAAATTGCACGTGAATGGAGCCAATTGAGCGAGCGACATCTCGCGGTGAGATCCGGGTCGTTAATTACCTCCACAGCCGAGGTTTCGCTACACTAAGAATGAAACGCTCGCAGGCCCTAGGCGTCGTTTGCCTAACGAAGCGTATTACGCATCAGAGAAAATTTACATATTCCACATCGGTAGATTTTTGTCACTAAGTCATGAGGTTTCTCTGATCAGATCCCTACGCCTGATAATTGAGACGAATATGTGCTTCGGTATTAGATGACATTTTACTTCAATAAATGTTTAAAAATTTGGCATGAATCTCCATATCTTTATCATCGACATCGCTATAATGATTGCAGCTAGTAATAACTTCCTTCGCTAACGAGCAGGTCGCAATAGTTTACCCATTAGCGAGGACGTCGCGGACACTGATATTCGCGGTACCAGACTGAAGCAATCGGAACACGAACCTTTGAGCGCTGAGCGTTGAGCTCGCCGAGTTTATGACGTCATAGCGTGGAAAAGCACACTGGGGAATCAATTTTCCCAAACGTGCAGAGCAATATCTAGCTAGCTTGTTAATAGAGGAGACGTGTTTCGCATTAGCGAAGCTGAACAAGTGCACATAGCTTCTGAGGTATGCATTTTGAAGCCCACGTTTAACAGCCATTTTTCTTGTATTGGCCCATAGTGCCACCTCTTCATTCTAGTATCCGTAGAAATGACACCGCCGGTGCATGTATTCCACTGTCAGAGGTATCAGAACGGTTTCTTGTTTTAAATTTGAACTCATTCGTTTCCGGTAGAGAAACACTTGCTTTAAATAGAACCATCTGTCTTTCTCCATCATCCTTGGAAGTTTGTTACACCATTACAGAGTCACCCTGAGTATACACAAATTTACAAGCGTCGACGCCTATAACTCTGATGCTCTAGAGCGTCATTGGATGACATTTCCGGACATGGGTTCCTATGTAAAATTTCATCAACTGTGTCCCCTCTACAACCTCTAGAAGTGTTTTACGCGAATTGTGGAGCTCCTAGTATATACAGCCGTCATAGTACACTACTGGCCATTAAAACTGCTACACCACGAAGATGACGTGCTACAGACGCGAAATTTAACCGACAGGGAGAAGATGCTGTGATATGCAAATGATTAGCTTTTCAGAGCATACACACAAGGTTGTCGCCGGTAGCAACACCTACAACGTGCTGAAATGAGGAAAGTCTCCAACCCATTTCTCATACACAAACAGCAGTTGACCGACGTTACTTGGTGAGACGTTGTTGTGATGACTCGTGTAAGGATGAGAAATGTTTACCATCACGTTTCCGATTTTGATAAAGGACAGATTGTAGCCTATCGCAATTGCGGTTTATCGTATCTCGACATTGCGCTTCGCGTTGGTAGAGATCCAGTGACTGTTAGCAGAATATGGAATCGGTGGGTTAAGGGGGGTAATACGGAACGTCGCACTGGATCCAAACGGCATCGTATCACTAGCAGTCGAGATGATAGGCATCTTATCCGCATAGCTGTAATGAATCGTGCAGCCACGTCTCGATCCCTGAATCAACAGATGGGGTCGTTTGCAAGACAACAACCATCTGCAAGAACAGTTCGACGACGTTTGCAGCAGCATGGACTACCAGCTCGGAAGCGATGGCTGTGGTTACCCTTGACGCTGCATCACAGACAGGAGCGCCTGCGATGGTGTACTCGACGACGAACCTGGCTGCATGAATGGCGAAACGTAATTTTTTCGGATGAATCCAGGTTCTGTTTACAGCATCATATTGGTCGCATCCGTGTTTGGCGACATAGCGGTGAACGCACATTGAAAGCGTGTATTCGTCATCGCCATACAGGCGTACAACCCGGCGTGATGGTATGGGGTGCCATTGCTTACACTTCCCGGTCACCTCTTGCTCGCATTGACGGCACTTTGAACTGTGGATGTTACATTTCAGATGTGTTACGGCCCGTGGCTCTACCCTTCATTCGATCCCTGCGAAACCCTACATTTCAGCAGCATAATGCACGATCGCATGTTGCAGATCCTGTACGGGCCTTTCTGGATTCAGAAAATGTTCGACTGCTGCCCTGGTCAGCACATTCTCCATATCCATCACCAAATGATAACGTCTGGTCAATGGTGGCCGAGCAACTGGCTCGTCACAATACGGCAGTCACAACTCTTGATGAACTGTGGTATCGTGTTGAAGCTGCATGGTCACGCCATCCAAGCTCTGTTTGACTCAATGACCTGGCGTATCAAGGCCCGTTATTACGGCCAGAGGTGGTTGTCCTGGGTACTGATTTCTCAGGATCTATGCACCCAAATTGCATGAAAATGTAATCACATTTCAGTTCTAGTATAATATATTTGTCCAATGAATAAGCCTTTATCATCTGCATTTCTTCTTGGTGTAGCAATTTTGATGGCCAGTAGGATAGTAACTGATCTCCGTATGACCGCCGATGAAATTTAAACATAAATATATGACAAACACCGGTAGTTGAGCCTTATAGGATAAAATCTGAATCCTAGCGTAGTGCAAATTAATGTATTACGTTTATCTTTTTCAAAACTACCACAGACCAGCCTACATGCCCTCACTTGAAGGAGTTTACCGCAAACAAACCCCTCCTGTGAATTTTAAAATTTTCCCGGTGAATTGACTGTTCAAAGAAATTACGAGTTTGCGTCCGGTCGTCGCTCAATACCTCGCACGGTATTTCAACTGGGCACCTGCCAGTCATCTTCATGTGAGCCGTCGCAGACTGGCGAAAACGTCCTCCTTTCCGCAACATATAGCGCGCTGTAACTACACTCCTGGAAATGGAAAAAAGAACACATTGACACCGGTGTGTCAGACCCACCATACTTGCTCCGGACACTGCGAGAGGGCTGTACAAGCAATGATCACACGCACGGCACAGCGGACACACCAGGAACCGCGGTGTTGGCCGTCGAATGGCGCTAGCTGCGCAGCATTTGTGCACCGCCGCCGTCGTCAGTGTCAGCCAGTTTGCCGTGCCATACGGAGCTCCATCGCAGTCTTTAACACTGGTAGCATGCCGCGACAGCGTGGACGTGAACCGTATGTGCAGTTGACGGACTTTGAGCGAGGGCGTATAGTGGGCATGCGGGAGGCCGGGTGGACGTACCGCCGAATTGCTCAACACGTGGGGCGTGAGGTCTCCACAGTACATCGATGTTGTCGCCAGTGGTCGGCGGAAGGTGCACGTGCCCGTCGACCTGGGACCGGACCGCAGCGTCGCACGGATGCACGCCAAGACCGTAGGATCCTACGCAGTGCCGTAGGGGACCGCACCGCCACTTCCCAGCAAATTAGGGACACTGTTGCTCCTGGGGTATCGGCGAGGACCATTCGCAACCGTCTCCATGAAGCTGGGCTACGGTCCCGCACACCGTTAGGCCGTCTTCCGCTCACGTCCCAACATCGTGCAGCCCGCCTCCAGTGGTGTCGCGACAGGCGTGAATGGAGGGACGAATGGAGACGTGTCGTCTTCAGCGATGAGAGTCGCTTCTGCCTTGGTGCCAATGATGGTCGTATGCGTGTTTGGCGCCGTGCAGGTGAGCGCTACAATCAGGACTGCATACGACCGAGGCACACAGGGCCAACACCCGGCATCATGGTGTGGGGAGCGATCTCCTACACTGGCCGTACACCACTGGTGATCGTCGAGGGGACACTGAATAGTGCACGGTACATCCAAACCGTCATCGAACCCATCGTTCTACCATTCCTAGACCGGCAAGGGAACTTGCTGTTCCAACAGGACAATGCACGTCCGCATGTATCCCGTGCCACCCAACGTGCTCTAGAAGGTGTAAGTCAACTACCCTGGCCAGCAAGATCTCCGGATCTGTCCCCCATTGAGCATGTTTGGGACTGGATGAAGCGTCGTCTCACGCGGTCTGCACGTCCAGCACGAACGCTGGTCCAACTGAGGCGCCAGGTGGAAATGGCATGGCAAGCCGTTCCACAGGACTACATCCAGCATCTCTACGATCGTCTCCATGGGAGAATAGCAGCCTGCATTGCTGCGAAAGGTGGATATACACTGTACTAGTGCCGACATTGTGCACGCTCTGTTGCCTGTGTCTATGTGCCTGTGGTTCTGTCAGTGTGATCATGTGATGTATCTGACCCCAGGAATGTGTCAATAAAGTTTCCCCTTCCTGGGACAATGAATTCACGATGTTCTTATTTCAATTTCCAGGAGTGTATTTTGCGCATGCGTCGAAAACTTTATAGATGGACCACACTGCCCGCCGGCAGCGCCCTCGCTGGAGGAATACGGCAACTCAGTCACCCTCTACGTTGCTGTTTGCCGCGGCCGTCAGCGCATTGTGTCCTCTTCGATTAGAGCAAATCGTGGAGATGATGCTATTCCATGCACTGTCCAGCTGGTAGTCGCTGTCACGGTTTAACAGATTTTCCGCCAGTCGTATTTCTACGGATTCTTTAATAATGGAGTCCCAGAAAGACGTTGCTGTGGACAAAATAATTGTTTTCTCATACCACTGCATTGAATGTCCATTAGAAATGCGATGTTCAGCAGAAGCGGAGTTGCTTGGCTGCAAAAGTCGGGTGTAACGTTGGTGTTCAGTGCAGCGTTCTTTGACGGTGCGTGTGGTTTGACCTACGTCAGCCATACCACATTGGCACGGTATCTTATAAATTCCGGCCTTGCGTAGTATCAGATTGTCTTTAACTGATCCCACAAGGTCTGCAATCTTCGATGGTGGGCGGAAAACCACTTTTACCTGAAAATTTCGGAGGATTCATGATATTTTCAACGAAGTGTTGCCAACAAAAGCAAAATGTCGGAAAAATCTTTAGCTTTTCTAGCTGCGATGCTACACTGTATCAACTGCCTTTTTTGTGAATGAAAACAAGAAGAGTTGGTAAATTTAATTGTTGGAGATTTTCTATTCGTTTTGTCGTTGTAAAGGTACAGTCAGAGCATGGTCTTCCTTTGCGAAAAACACATTTAGCATCTGATAATACACTCTCAGAGATTAATTGCAATTATTTTTTTAATGTTCTAGAACACGATTAATAGCATTAGGAGGCTAATACTCCTTCATTGTGACAGTTTGTATATTTCCCTTTTTACAAATCCCACTCTTCTGGTATATGACCACTATGCTAGCACATATTCATAAAATCGATTATTCTAATTTTTGCAAGATTTGTTGTGTACACTACGGGCCATTAAAATTGCTACACCAAAAAGAAATGCAGATGAACGGGTATTCCTTGGACAAATATATTATACTAGAACTGACATGTGATTACATTTTGACGCAATTTGGGTGCCTAGATCCTGAGAAATCAGTACCCAGAACGACCACCTCTGCCCGTAATAACGGCCTTGATACGCCTGGGCATTGAGTCAAACAGAGCTTGGATGGGGTGTACAGGTACAGCTGCCCATGCAGCTTCAACACGATACCACGGTTCATCAACAGTACTGACTGACGTATTGTGACGAGCCAGTTGCTCGGCCACCATTGACCAGATGTTTTCAATTGGTGAGAGATCTGGAGAATGTGCTGCCCAGGGCAGCAGTCGAACAATTTCTGTATCCAGAAAGGCCCCTGCGGGACCTGCTACACGCGGTCGTGCATTATCCTGCTGAAATGTAGGGTTTCGCAAGGATCGAATGAAAGGTAGAGCCACGGGTCGTAACACATCTGAAATATAACGTGCACTGTTCAAAGTGCCGTCAATGCGAACAAGAGGTGACCGAGACGTGTAACCAATGGCACACCATACCAGCACGCCGGGCGATACGCCAGTATGGCGATGACGAATACACGCTTCCAATGTGCGTTCACCGCGATGTCGCCAAACGCGAATGCGACCATCATGATGCTCTAAACAGAACCTGGATTCATCCGAAAAAACGACGTTTTGCCATTCGTGCAGCAAGGATCGCCGTTGAGTACACTATCGCAGGCACTCCTGTCTGTGATGCAGCGTCAAGAGTAACCACAGCCATGGTCTCCGAGCTGATAGTCCATGCTACTGCAAACGTCGTCGAACTGTTCGTGCAGATGGTTGTCGTTTTTCAAACGTGCTGACCCAGGGATCGAGACGTGGCTGCACGATCCATTACAGCTATGCGGATAAATTGCCTGTCATCTCGACTGCTAGTGATACGAGGCCGTTGGGATCCAGCACGGTGTTCCGTATTGCCCTCCTGAACCCACCGTTCATATTCTGCTAACAGCAGTCATTAGATCTCGACCAACGCGAGCAGCAATGTCGCGATACGATGAATCGCAATCGTGATAGACTACAATCCCACCTTTATCAAAGTCGGAAACGTGATGGTACACATTTCTCCTCCTTACACGAGTCATCACAACAACGTTTCACCAGGCAATACCGGTCAACTGCTGTTTGTATATGAGAAATCGGTTGGAAACTTTCCTCATGTCAGCACGTTGTAGGTGTCGCCACCGGCGCCAACCTTGTGTGAATGCTCTTGAAAGCTAATCATTTGCATATCACAGCATCTTCTTCCTGTCGGCTAAATTTCGCGTCTGTAGCACTTCACCTTCGTGGTGTTGCAATTTTAATGGCGAGTAGTGTGTTTTATCTGTTTTACATTGATTTTCCCGCATGCTACAGTCATCCTGTTCTTGCTTTCCTGTAGTTCCTCCATCATTATCCTATCTGCTTCAGCCAGAACCGTCTATCTTGCACAGTTGCCCAGAGTATTTTGTAGTATTCCAACCTGTTGGTTGCAGCTATTGTGTTTATTCTAAATCGTACTAATCTTCTTTGTTTTAGTGTTTCATTGTTTTGTATGCCATGGCTCCTTTTCTTCTTATGTCAAATTCAATGTCTGTAATATACTTTTCTCAGTTATGGTTTTTAACTTGCCTGATTTGCATTTTCACTAGATTTACCCAGTGTAGGAGCTTGACCATCTAGGAATTTAACAGTTTTAAGTAGACTTGTAATTTATCTTCAATCAGCCTGCGTATTTCATCGGCTAAATATCACAAATGATTTTTGAAAAACTTTCCTTTCTTGTGCCATGTGATTCTGTTGCTGATTTATCTAGTGCTTCCTTCTTCTTATTGCATTCAAGTGATGTTATGCATTTTCAAATCTAAACTTACGTACTCTTTACGCCGACTGCAAGTTGTCAAATACTGCTCTTACTTGAATTTCTGTGCGTGCCTCTCTCTGCAATAAGGCGCTGGGAGCAGCCTGAATGTTGCAGCTGCAGCCGAAGCTGTCGTCACGTAAAGCGTGCCGAGTCCAACGTCCTGCAGAGCGCTCAGAAATGGAGCGACCTGTGCGCGTGGTACGTGATCTACGCCAACTTTGGCGGCTCTATCTGGCTCTCGCATCACACCGTTTATGAGGTGAACCGGCGTGAAATTCCTACGGCAGCTTTATTAAAACGCTCGTCGGCTCCCTTGTCCATATGCTAGTCAGGTAGTTCTGTCTGTTGTATACATAAAGTTAAACATCAATGTCCATGGACATGTTATCAGACAAAAAGGACAGTCCCATGTCTAGTCAGTGTGAACATAGGTTTATAAAAGTGCCACTACAAATAGTACGATGCAAATTTGCAATCGTTCTTCGCATAAGATAAAAATTATTTCATGATTCTAATTTTTTAGTAAAATCCTATGGTTATTTTTACTTGATAATTGTTCCTATTCAGCAGCAGAATCTTTGCAATATGTGAAATACAAAACTTAAACCAAGAATGTTCAAAATATCTTACTGCAACTACTGCAAGTTTCTTGCAGATTAAGCCAATCCAACGAAAACACTCCTCCAGCAAAGCGCACCTATATTTACGTAGCTTGGAGTATTATTGAATATATTTTTTATAAAACTAACAACAAAATGTCAGAACTCTTAGAAAATGCGATGTGTAATAGAAAAATTTTTGGATCCAGTGAGACCCGAACCAGCAATATCTTACCCAATACCTTAGTTCTGTGACTCTACTCATTGCTCTATTTCGACCAAAAGTGTTGTATTCTTATTACTTCCGTCTTACTGTTTTCTGAAAGCTTCTATCGTAGATATGTTATTAACTGATGCTT
The DNA here is from genome assembly GCF_023864345.2 of Schistocerca serialis cubense. Taxonomy (NCBI): domain Eukaryota; kingdom Metazoa; phylum Arthropoda; class Insecta; order Orthoptera; family Acrididae; genus Schistocerca; species Schistocerca serialis. Next base: position 763,449,731 of record NC_064638.1, read on the forward strand.
AATTATAACGAACTGTACTACGAACATTGCATTTCTTATTGATCCTCTGTTTTCCGTTGTCTTCAAGCAGCGTACATTCAAAACACACAAGTTAGAATAATTCCTTAACCACCAATATTGCGCTTCCCGAAGTTTTATTACTATAAACCAAACAAATACCGACAATTTGTCGAGAGGCCTTCAATTTTCTGATGCTTCTAAACGCCATGTATACATAAGGGTTTCCACTAAATGTAACTATGGCGTCTCGCGGCTCTGTAGTGCAGAGAGGGGTCAAGAACGTTTCACACTAGTTTTTCCAGGAACTGCAAAAAGTAACCGTGACGTAGAGGCGCTGTGAATGCGACCAGGAACGAGGCTATCGCTTTATCGATCGCTATAGCACAAAGGTGAGTCTTAATGGATGTGTTAGTGACAGGAGAATCTCACAGTTACTGCTTAAACTCATTACAGGAACGTATTTGCGGTTGCTTTATTTGCGAAATAGTTGCGACAAGGAAGAACGTGAAATTATTTTGAATGACGCAGAAACGCAGTCCCTTCCACAGAGTCAGTGCCAAGCGACTGCTTTTGAACCCTGGCCTAGCCGAGTACCTCACGATCGGTACTGCAGGACCATGGAAGGTGCATATCACATTTTAGTCGTCAGCACGAGGTCTACTGAGGTAGCTTACGAGTTTACGCCATAACTATGTCGCCACCATCACCGCCATCCTCAAAGCACGACTGCACGACAGTCGAGGCTCAGCAACCAAAGATCCATTACCGCCAAGGCACGAACGACCGTCCCACGAGTCCCGTGCTGCTGACGCAGTGCGGCAACCAGTGATACAGGGTTCATGTCCCTAGGCACCTCTGTCTACCGTCGCGTCACTGGGACCCCAAGCCACAAAGTAAGACGACGCTGCCTGTCGTAGAAATCTCAGCTCCAAGCCGGGCTGTGGCCGCTGTGTCGCTCAGCGCCCGGTGTGCAGTGCTCAGCCATCGTGCCGACTCCACATCACGTGTATGCTGCGAGCAGTTTGCTTTAACTGCCGCGCCCAGTGGAAATATTACGACACAAAGCACACTAGAGATGAGGGTGCACACAAATGGCTCTCAGATTGACTGAATCAAAAAGAACTGTTTATGTTCACCGTCTGTTGCTCTATAGTTACCCAAACGTCACTCCCATCTCGCAAGCTATCAAAAAGAATCCACGACGCAACTGATCATGGTCTAGCCAGTTCTGACACACAGCGAGACGACCTCAACCAGTTAGTAGTGGTCTTTGCAATCCTCACCCCATATAGCATTCAAGTCTCAAGTTATTAAGAAATAATTGTTTTCATACATGTAGGGTTCGTTGCAAAATGTTGTAGAATACTTGACAGTCGTCACTCCACCCCTCTTCTTTGGCATGGATTCTAACCATAGTTACCTGTTCACTGACAAAGGTGTAAAGGTGCATTTTGTTCGTTAAAGTATCCTTTTATAGAGTAGCAACACAGACGCCAGTGCCGAACGTACCTGTTCAATGAAGTTCTTGATATCTTTTTGGTTTCTGTTGTGATCACCATGGAAATATTTGGTCAAATGTCAGTTCTGGTTCTTAATCTCTGAAACTGCGATCATTTCAAGTGGCCAGTTGTATACGGTGCCTACCCCAAGTCGTCTGTCACTGTCGTATGCCAAGGTTCCCTTGCGTTGATCAATCCGGCTTGCGTTTTTCTGGGGATTCAGAGTATTTTTACAGCTTCGCTAGGAGGAGGTGCCAGGCTCCCGCTAAGGAAAGTCAGGTAGAGGTGCTGCCTCCTCAGGATCTCCTGCTTTGCCTGATTTCCTCTCGCGGTCGTCTCCCTTAGCCAGGATGTCCCTGTTTTAAGGCGCCTTTCACGTCTTCCCAAGTGGCATTGTCCAGTGGATAAGAGGATTTCGAGCTCTTGAGGGTGAAATACAGTAGTATCTGCTGACAGAGCTGCGAAGAAAATGAAGAGGACGTTCTCAAGGATTTGTTGCCGGTCCCATCCGGTGTGGGCTAGAGCCAGGCGCCCCCTTGAACCCCCCCCCCCCCCCCAAAAAAAAGGCAATACACTTGCGCAATAAGTATGCGAGATTTCAGCTTGATCCTTGTTAGATATATTCAAAGTGATAACAGATTTATTTAGAAAATTCTTTCGACCATTGACAAAATCCAGGTGAAATTTTAACGATTGCAAAATTTGCTACAGTTGTGTAGTGATGTGAGTGTTTAACGAGAAATTGGACGAACAATTCACAAAAGTTAGTGAGTCCACTCATCAACCAATTTGATGAAAAATATTTAGCTTCACATTTTTTTCTGTCACTCAGACAATATACACTCCTGGAAATGGAAAAAAGAACACATTGACACCGGTGTGTCAGACCCACCATGCTTGCTCCGGACACCGCGAGAGGGCTGTACAAGCAATGATCACACGCACGGCACAGCGGACACACCAGGAACCGCGGTGTTGGCCGTCGAATGGCGCTAGCTGCGCGGCATTTGTGCACCGCCGCCGTCAGTGTCAGCCAGTTTGCCGTGGCATACGGAGCTCCATCGCAGTCTTTAACACTGGTAGCATGCCGCGACAGCGTGGACATGAACCGTATGTGCAGTTGACGGACTTTGAGCGAGGGCGTATAGTGGGCATGCGGGAGGCCGGGTGGACGTACCGCCGAATTGCTCAACACGTGGGGCGTGAGGTCTCCACAGTACATCGATGTTGTCGCCAGTGGTCGGCGGAAGGTGCACGTGCCCGTCGACCTGGGACCGGACCGCAGCGACGCACGGATGCACGCCAAGACCGTAGGATCCTACGCAGTGCCGTAGGGGACCGCACCGCCACTTCCCAGCAAATTAGGGACACTGTTGCTCCTGGGGTATCGGCGAGGACCATTCGCAACCGTCTCCATGAAGCTGGGCTACGGTCCCGCACACCGTTAGGCCGTCTTCCGCTCACGCCCCAACATCGTGCAGCCCGCCTCCAGTGGTGTCGCGACAGGCGTGAATGGAGGGACGAATGGAGACGTGTCGTCTTCAGCGATGAGAGTCGCTTCTGCCTTGGTGCCAATGATGGTCGTATGCGTGTTTGGCGCCGTGCAGGTGAGCGCCACAATCAGGACTGCATACGACCGAGGCACACAGGGCCAACACCCGGCATCATGGTGTGGGAAGCGATCTCCTACACTGGCCGTACACCACTGGTGATCGTCGAGGGGACACTGAATAGTGCACGGTACATCCAAACCGTCATCGAACCCATCGTTCTACCATTCCTAGACGGCAAGGGAACTTGCTGTTCCAACAGGACAATGCACGTCCGCATGTATCCCGTGCCACCCAACGTGCTCTAGAAGGTGTAAGTCAACTACCCTGGCCAGCAAGATCTCCGGATCTGTCCCCCATTGAGCATGTTTGGGACTGGATGAAGCGTCGTCTCACGCGGTCTGCACGTCCAGCACGAACGCTGGTCCAACTGAGGCGCCAGGTGGAAATGGCATGGCAAGCCGTTCCACAGGACTACATTCAGCATCTCTACGATCGTCTCCATGGGAGAATAACAGCCTGCATTGCTGCGAAAGGTACTAGTGCCGACATTGTGCATGCTTTGTTGCCTGTGTCTATGTGCCTGTGGTTCTGTCAGTGTGATCATGAGATGTACCTGACCCCAGGAATGTGTCAATAAAGTTTCCCCTTCCTGGGACAATGAATTCACGGTGTTCTTATTTCAATTTCCAGGAGTGTATCTCAGTTTCTCACAAAAAGCGAAATGGATGAAATTAAGAAGTGTTGAGAGCTATGTTAATGATGTGACAACAAACATTAAAGTAATGATTGATTATGAAAATCATTCTCTGGCAGTGTCTCTTTTTTTTCAAGCTAGTTAGTCCTGTCTGAAATGTTAATACGTGTTCTGTCTAATATACGTTGTGACACTTTAGAATTTAGTAGAGGAATCTACAGCCAAAAGTATTGAACATTTCATGTAAAAATAATACGAGGGGCGTTCAACAAGTAATGCTACATTTTTTTTTTCTCGGTCAATTTCGGTTAAAAATTTCAGAAATTTTGTTCCACACCATGAAATATTCGCTCTTCTGTCCCTATAGTTTCATGTACTTCTGATAGGTGGCTATGCTGTACGTAGCCTTCAAAATGGCGACTCTAATGTAGGTCCGTTCCAAGCAGAGAATTGTCACTGAGTTTCTTTTGGAGGAAAACCAGAGCATCACAGATGTTCATAGGCCCTTGCAGAATGTCTACGGGGACCTGGTAGTGAACTAAAGCACGGTAAGTGGTTTGGCGAGGCATCTGTGACTCCTTCAGTGTTGGAACGTGTGGACACTCTCATTCTACATGAACGACAGATCACAATCAACCGCCTCGCTAGGCAACTGGACGTCTCTCTTGGTAGTGCTGACACATTCGTCCACATGGTGGGGTATTCATATGGTTCAAATGGCTCTGAGTACTATTAGACTTAACATCTGAGGTCATCAGTCCCCTAGAACTTAGAACTCCTGAAACCTAACTAACCTAAGGACATTACACACATCCATGCCCGAGGCAGGATTCGAACCTGCAACCGTAGCGGTCACGCGGTTCCAGACTGAAGCGCCTAGAACCGCTAGGCCACACCGGCTGGCAGGTGGGGTATCGAAAGGTGTGTGACCGCTGAGTTGCCGCTTGACACAAGACCGTAAAGAGCAACGAAGATCCATCTGTGAAGAATTGCCGCCACTTTACGAGGCTGATGGTTAAAATATTTTGTCGGACATCCTTACAGGTGATGAAACATGGGCTCATCACTTCGAACCGGAAACAAAACGGAAATACTTGAATAGCACAACAAGAATTCTCCTCCGAAGAAAAAGAGTTTATTCTGTTTGATATCCTCCCTCAAGGTGCAACGATCAACGCTGAGCGTCAGCGCTGAAATGTATCGTCTTACCATGAGAAAACTGAAGAAACGACTTCAGGGTGTTCGCCTCCACAAACCTGCAAATCAAATTTCTCCGTCTTCATGACAGCGAAAGACTTCACACGAGTCAGCACACCCTAGAGGAGCTCATAACACTTGATTGGACTGTTCTTCCTCATCCACCCTATAGCCCAGATCCGCAGCTTCCGACTTCCAGTTCTATGGCCTAATGAAGGATAGACTCAGAGTAATGCAGTACGTGGATGATGGAAAAGCTGTTGACGCAGCAAGGCGTTGGCTTCGATGTCGACCAGTGAAGTGGTACCAGGATGTCACACAAGATCTTCCAGTAAGGTGGTGTAAGTCCGTCACACTGAACGGAGACAACGAAGAAAAATAAGTATTGATAGCCAAAAGATTAGGTCATTATATAGTGTACTGGAATCGAAAAAAAACAACCTGCTTTCAGAAAAAAAGCGAGTTGCATTATTTATTGACTGTTCCTGGTACAATTTCAACTAATATATCTCTTGATCTCCGATATCAATTAGTTTTCTGACTAGTTTGATGCGGCCCGCCACGAATTCCTCTTTTGTGCCAAGCTCTTCATTATCTTAAACTCACAATGCCACTTGAAACCTACTTCCTCAGTTATCTGCTGGTAATAATCCAGTCTCTGTCTTCCTCTACAGTTTTCACCTTCTACAGCTCCCTACAATACCATGTAGCGTATTCCTTCATGTCTTAACAGATGCTCTGTCATTATTTCCCTTCTTCCTGCCAGTAATTTCCACATATTCCTTTCCTTTTTCGATTCTGTGCTGAACCTCTTCATTCCTTACCCTATTAATCCACCTCATTTTCAAAATTAGTCTGTACCACCACATCTCAAATGCTCGATTGTCTTCTGTTTAGTTTTTGCCACAGTCGATTTTTCGATACATTCCAATGCTGTACTCCAAACGTACATCCTCAGACATTTTTGCCTCAAATTAAAGTCTATATTTGATACCAGTAAACTTCTCTTGATCAGGAACGCTTTTTTTTTTTTTTTTTTTTTTTTGGACAGTGCTAGTCTGCTTTTCATGCCCTCCTTGTTCCGTCCGTCGTTGCTTATTTCGCTGACTAGGTAGCAGAATTCCCTAACTTCAAGTACTTCTTCGTGATCCTTCATTATGATGTAATTTTCTTCAGAATTTCCAGCATCTTCCTCAATTTGACATTGACACCCGAAGAGGTTTCACTCGTAAGTAAAATCATTACGTGGGTCAAAATCATCTATTCATTCACTCAGTGACCATACTGGCACCGAAACAGAAGACGACTTTGTGAGGGTCGAAATAGCCAATTTGGTCTTCCAAAATTGTTTCACCGCGGAAGATCGCAACAACGGTCCCTTTTTTCAGTCGTGGTATGAACATCAAAATTGCAGACATTGAAACAGAAAAACAACTATAATCGCTTAGCAGTGGGAATGGCGCCAGGAACACATGAGATACATATAAGAATCTACGAAGATTAATCGACAGAACTTGGTTCCTTTCTTGCGGTAATTTATTGTAGATCCCTTGACCAATCAAGGGTACCTATCAACTGAAAGAAAGCGCACGTCATTCCCCGTTTTAATAAAGGCCGTAGGATAGATGCACACAATTGTAGACCTACATCGATGAAGTCAATCTGTTGTTGAATTATGGATCATGTTTTGTGCTCAAGAATTATGACGTTGGAGAAGGAAAATCTCCCCTATAAAAATCAACATGGAAACCGTAAACAGAGATCCTACGAAACTCAGCTTTCTCTGTTCATCCATCAGATTCACAGCGCCGTTAACAATGGCGCTCAGGTTGATGCCGTGTTCGTTGACTTTAGGAAGACATTTGACGCCGTCCTGCACTGCCTTCTAGTGATAAAATACGAACGTATCGAGTATCCGTATCGAGTATCGGAGCATATTTGCGACTTCCTTGCAGACAGAACTCTACACGTCACTCTTAACGGAACAAAATCGACTGATGTAAAGGTAATTTCCGGTGTACTTCAAGGAAATGTGATTGGACCATTACTCTTTATAATAAATGTATGGTTGTCTGTAACAAAGTAGCAACGTCAGAAGATAGTAACGATTTGCAGAAAGGCCTGCAGAGAACTGATGAATAGTGCAGTTTCTGACAGCTGACCCCGAACGTAAATAAATGTAACATATTGCGCATATATAGAAAAAGAAGCCCCTTCTGTATAGTTACACTTTTGATGATAAACCGCTGGAAACAATATCTGCCGTACAGTACCCAGGAGGAACTATCTGGAGCGACCTTGAGTGGAATGACCATATAAAACAAATAGTGGGAAAAGCAGATTCCAGACTCAGATTCAAAGATAGAATCTTAAGGAAATCTAACTCACACACGAAGGAAGAGCCTTATAAGGCGCTTGTTCGACCCATTCTTGGGTACTAATCGTCTATCTTTGATCGTTAGCAGATAAGACCCATAAAAGAGATAGAGAAGATCCAAAGAAGAGCGGCACATTTCGTCACGGGATCGTTAAGTCGGCACAGAAGTGTTCAACAAACTCCATTAGCAGACGTTGCTAGAGAAGCGTTGCACATCGCGGAGAGAGACTTAATGTAGAAATTTCGAGAGAAGACTTCCCGGGAAGAGTCGGACATCATAATATCACTCCTCCCCACATACATCTCGCATAATGACCATGAAGAGAAAATTCGAGAAATTAGAGCCAATACAGAGGCTTCGCGATTGGAACAGGGTCTGAAGGCTCAGTTAGTGGTACGAAAAGTACCTTCTGTCACATACCATCGGGTGGCTTGCAGAGTTTGATGTAGATGTAGATGTCGAACGCATTTTCCAGGTCGATAAGTCCTATGAACGTGTCCTGATTTTTCTTTGGAATTAACAATTGCAACGTCAGAATTGCCTCTCTCGTACCTTTACTTCTCCTAAAGCCATACTGATCATCATCCAACACATGCACAGTTTTCTTTTCCATTCTTCAGTAAACTACTCTCGTCAGCAACATTTATGTATGATCAGTAAGCTGATCGTGCGATAATACTCGCACTAGTTTTTTCTTCCAGTCTTCGTAACTGTGTCGATGATATTTTTCGGAAATTCAAGTGGTACATCGCCAGACATACATTCTACACACCACGTGAACAGTCGTTTTGTTGCCACTTCCCCCCAATGATTTCAGAAGTTGTGATGGAATGCTGTCTGTCGCTTTTGGCTTACTTGATCTTGGGTCCTCAAAAGATCTCTTACATTCTGATTCTGATACTGAATACCCCGTCTCTTCTAAATCTACTGCTCTCTCCTCTTTCATCACATCAAACAAATCTTACCCCTCTTAGAGGCTTTCAATGTAGTCTTTCAAAATATTCACTCCTGTGATGGAATGCTGTCTGTTGCTTCTGGCTTGCTTGATCTTGGGTCCTCAAAAGATCTCTTACCTTATGATTCTAATACTGAATACACTATCTCTTCTAAATCTGTCTCCTCTTCCATCACATCAGACAAACCTTCCCCCTCTTAGAGGCTTTCAATATAGTATTTCAACCTATTCATTCCCTCCTCAGTATTTGACAGTAGAATTCCCGTTGCACTTTTACTGTTACTACCCTTGCTTTTAATTTCACCAAATGAAATTTACTTTTCTATATGTTCAGACAGCCCTTCCAACAATCGCTTTTTTCTCGAGATCTTCACATTTTCATGCAGCCTTTTCGTCTTAGCTTCCATGCACTACCTATTTATTCCATTCCTCAGCGACTTGTATTTCTGTAGTCTTGAATTTTGCTGAACATTTTTGAACTTCCTGCTTTCATCGATCAACTGAAGTATTTCTTCTGTTACCCATGGTCTCCTCACAGTTACATTCTTCGTGCCTATGCATTTCTTTCCAGCTTCTGTGATTGCCTTTTTTTTAAGAGATGTCCATTCTTCTTCAACTATTCTACCTATTGAGCTATTACTTATTGCAGTATCTATAGCCTTACAGAATTTCAAAAGTACCTCTACATTCTTTAGCATCACGCTTCTTTGAGTATTGATTCTTCCAGACTAATCTCTTATATTTCAGCCAACTGTTCATCACTACTCCATTGTGATCTGAATCGATGACTGCTCCTGGGTGCGCTTTACAATCCAGTATATGATTTCGGAACCTATGTCTGACCGTGATGTAATACAACTGAAAACTTCCCGTACCTCCCAGCCTTTTCCAAGTATACCTCTTCCTCTTGTGATTCTTGAAAAGAATATTCGCTGTTACTAGCTGAAATTTATTACAGAACTTCCTCCTCTCTCACTCGTTGTCTTAAGCCCATATTCTCCTGTAACTGTCTCTTGTACTTCTTCCCCTGCAACTGCATTCCAGTCCCTTATGATTATTAGACTTTCGTATCCCATTATGTACATTACTACCCTTTAGATATCCTCATATACTTCCTCTATCTCTTCCTCTTCAGCATGCGACGTCGGCATGCATATATGAACTATCCTTGTCGATGTTGGTCTGCTGTTGATTCTGATGAGCGACGTCGGCATGTATATATGAACTATCGTTGTCGACGTTGGTTTGCTGTTCATTCTGATGAGAACAACCCTCTCACTGAACTGTTCACAGTAACACACACTCCTCTCTACCTTCCTATTCTTAACGAATCCTACTCCAGTTATACAATTGTCTGTTGCTGTCGATGTTACCCTACATTCATCCGACCAGGAATCTTTGTTGTCTTTCCTTTTCACTTCACTGACCTCCAATATATCTAGAGTGAGTCTTTGCATTCCCTTTTTATATTTTCGAGGTTCCCTATCACCTTCAAGCTTCTGACATTCCATGCCCAGAATCATAGAAAGTTATCCTTCCCTTGGTTGTTCAGTCTTTTGCTCGTGGTCACCTCTCCCTCGGCAGTCCCCTCCCACAGATCCGAATGGGGGACTATTCCTGAATCGTTTACCAATGGAGAGAGCGTCATGAGACGTTTCCAATTACAGACCACATGACTTGTGGATACACACAACGTGTCTTGAATTCTGTGATTTCCATTGTCTTCTGCATTCTCATGCCGTTGATCATCGCTGATTCTTCCCCCTTTGGGTGCAGTTTCACATGCCGTGGACAGCAGAGTACAATAAACATCGTCCGCATTTCCGACTTCTTTGATGAAGTAGTTGGCAGAATGTGGGTGACTTCTTATGCCGGATTTCTTCGGGGGGTATTAAAGTTGATTTTTATTCGAAATTTATCGGGTTGTGGGTTTCGAAACCAAGACCGAAAACGTTTTAATTACTGATCACAGATGTTAAACGTAGACCGCATAAGCTTGCTTTCACAGTCTGCATATTGTGAATACACACACCCAGTTGGGACTGTTCGTAGTTGCCAGTTTTTTAATACAGAAATAATTATTTATTGAATCTGAATTTGTGTCTTTCGTATTCTGAGGAATTTTAAAAAAATCAGTTGTTTACAAATTAAAATACGGTAATGTGAGAAAATATTCCTGGGACAGACAGGAAGGAATTTCAAAACGACTTTCAGAGGACATCGGAAACTCACTGGGATAAACATCTTCATGTCGCACAGGCAGTGACATAAAATGCCTGCTAAGCCTACACGCCTGTGTAAAATGTAACCTGATAAACATTTTGTAAGAAGGAAAAATATTCAATCATGAAGATATCGGTCTAAAAAGCAAGAAATCATCGATTATTTAAATATAAGTTATCATCGAAGATTTAAATGTAAATTGTATTCTCATAAATATTTAGTGATGAAATACGTTACTTTGTTTAGAACATTCGTGAACACAACACTGTTTGGAAAGACAATCATGCAATCTATGAATAAGAAAATTATTTTCAGAGAATGAGCTCAAGAATTATTTTCTAAGAAGTCAGTGACAAAGCTATTTCATATCCGTGTTAATCTAAAAATTGTTATTTACCTGTAATGAAAATATTTCATGCTGAAGTCAGTACCACACATTCAGTAATGTCCCTCGATTTTAGATGGTCTAGTTAACACTTGCTTCGAACATTAAAGTATGTAATACATACGAGGTTGTATAACACCCAGATCTACATTTTTTTGTTGATGATGTGACTGATACTCCGTTGCAGGAAGCTATTATGTTTATTTGTATTACTTCTGCAACTGTTTTAGTCAACTTTTTAAGGAGAAGAGCCTTTACTAGTTGAACAAGTACATCTAGACAGCGTTCTTTAGTCTCAAGTAATGAACGGCGCGAGTGCGTGACGCTCTCGAACGAAGTGAGTGCCGCCGAGGCACGGGTGATCGATTGCAGCACGACGCGCCGTGCGGTCGACCGGGTAACGCGTCGACGTGGCGCTGATCGATGTCTTCCTGTCGCCGCTAATGCGCTTCCGGAGACCCCCACCCTCTTTTCCTACTTCGCAGCGTTTTCACGTCAGCCATCCTGCGTCTTCGAGACAGTGACAGTCAATGAGAAGGGGGCTCGATTTTAGCATGCCTTTCTTTTTCTTTTTTTGACTGCGGTGTCTCCAATTTTGCCTCCCCTTTGGCATTTTAGCCCCTAGGCGGGGGGATAACGTAACTGACGTTGCTACCGACAGCGATTTATGTGTGCTGCCCAATTTTTAAGGAATAATAAGTCTCGGAGCTGCATGGGCAACTCATTCCAGATACTAGAGTAACTGTTTGTCAATACATCCTGTGACTTCATTCGTGCGTCAGATGGTGTTTTAGAACAAAACACGGAATCTGCAGGTCACATATCAGAGAAGCTACTATGTAGCAAACACTTGTATCCTTTTCCTGTAATATCGTGCAACATAACATGAGGAGTATGAGACTATAAAGTATGCAGAGCAGGAGCCTGTATGGAAGACAGCATTCATTTGAAGTACACGGTAGAAAACACCGAAGAATTCGTCAGAATTCCTACTTTTACGCATATGAATAGCTACGTGGACACAACGCCTACAATTTTTCTAGTGCTGTTCCAGTGAACTGTTGAAACCGTTTAACTGCACTCGTTACAAACTAGATTTTCGGCTGGTGTCCTAGACTACAAGGCGGCTGACTCACCGTTAGAACGTATCTCCCCGATACTCAGTTATAATTCCTTTGCACCGCTTCCCGCTATCTGGGATACCTGTTCTAGAAACCGAGATTCCTGCACGGTTCACCGCAAGATTCTGAGAAGTCTTAATTCTCTAGTACTGCCACTGCACATTGGACTCAGAACGTTTATGGTCACAAGTTTCCTCAGGTAAACGATTCAAAATCTCTTCCAGATATGCCATTTACAATCCTTCAGTTTTGCTGTTGTCATGTAACTGTATACAAGATAACTGACCAGATAACCAAGGCCTGTTGTTACATATTTGTATAACATGCAGATTGTGCGGATGACTTGGATATCAATACTAATTAATTTGTAGTTGTGTCATAAACAAGAAAGTTCCGTTGTGCTTGCCTTGAAATAGTGACCATAGCCTTAGAAGCAAATAAAACAGGATTGTCGTGTTTGGTCCTCAATTGTCAGCTGCCTCCCATAGCAGTATTTGTTGTTTCGTCCCTGTGGTCGCATTATGAGTGCACATTTCACAAAAGGTAAGAAACCTGCATAGAAAATCAGATAGCTTCTTCTCAAAACGACCTTAAGTTGGAGCGTCCACATTTCACAAGCTTTCACGTGATCAGTTCCTCGCGCAAAATCCATGGTACTCTTTCTTCCGATATGCCTACGGCATGAGCTATTTCATTTACTTTGAATCGCCGCTAGTATAATACTATATTGAACACTATATCATAGTTCTGTTTACATTTGCATTTTTGGGACGTCCATCGCGTAGATTATTTTCAAGTGCAGCACAACCACAAATGCATTCAGCCGCCCGTTCCTTAAATGTTGAGACACTGACGATTTAATATTGAAAGTACACCGCCCAAAATAAAGAATTTAATGACATCACGGTATACGATGTGATCCTACGCTAAGTAGGATTATGGTGGAATGAAGTTTGAACTGGGATTTGTGCCAGCGTTTGCCTATTTTAGTTATCTTTTTACTAGCTTGTACCCGTGTCTGTGCTCACTTATCAATAGTTTTGTTGTGATGATTGATGGTGAGGAAGTAAGACAGTAATTTATAAATATCTGGTTGGTTGGTTGGTTTAAGAGGGGAGGCAGGGGGGGAGGGAACAAAATATCTGGGCATATAGTGGTGTAGGAACGTACTTGTATATGAAAAAGTTTTTGCGCTACTGGCATACTGATATATAATTGATGTTTATATATTTCTTGTTGTATGTCGAACCATAGTTAAAAAATATTAAAAAACACAAAAAATTCCTTTCTTATCAATTATTTATTGCAAGATCTTATTGTCATCACACTATATAAATAACGCGTTTGGTGTTTGTTTTTTGGCAAGGACATACGTATTTTGTGGGATATACAAACATGATCACGCCACGTTTTCTTGTGAGGAAAACGCATTACTTTTACTAAATGCCCAGCACATAGTTCGAGGGTTTGTCATTTGATTTCTCAGTTTTTAGCGGGAACTGCAACCTTTTAAACTGTAAAGGCAAATACGTCAGTATAACTGGAAATCACGAAATCAGAAAACTTTCTCCTTTAGTTGAGTTACTAACGTCTCTAACAATATTTTAGCCCAGATGTGTAATTTGTAAACGTACACCGTTACACTATCTGGTCGCATCAAGCACTTCAAGCATCGGAACCCCATTGCTTCAGTTTATGAGGACGTACTGCCACAATTCCGATAACTTAGGAAACGGTGTAGGGTTTGAGATGACTTGTTCAGTATCTATAATAGTATCGACAGAGAGATACTCCACATTATCTCTCTCTGCTTGTGGCGTAATTTTTTGTTTTATCTGTCCAACATATTCGTTAATCGGCACAAAAATTGTCGTGTCACACAATCATTCATTATTTCCGGCATATGTTTGCAGTTCAGGACAAACTTTGTTCACCAACTATTCTGTACTGTGAACAATGTTACAGAATTCACGATTTAACGCACTTATGCCATTAACAGCTGTATCAATAAGATATTCACCGATTTTCAGAATAGCATCCGTATATTGTCCTGATTCTGTATCATTATGCGGTTGTATGCGCATATTTGTTGTTAAACTACTTTTTTAACATTTTGGCGTAAGGTCGACACCGTTAAATACGCAGTTATTTCGTCTGCTGATGTGCCTTCAGTTATTACGTTCAGTATGTTTAAGGTTGCGAACCAATAATACGACAGTCCCACCTACGATAGTTTGGTTGCTTGTAATATGTTGGATGGTACGATTTAGTGCTTCAGCTGCTCTTTATGGGACATCGTACAATCGCTACAAACCTAAAGCTTGCACTTGTAAAACGTTCGTCCCAGGTCGCTATTTTTACTGATGTCACAGGTAGGTGTTTCTCCGTGAGCTAAAATTAACGGCAGCTTTGGATCCGAATGTCACATTCAGCCACCATCGAGCAGCGTGGCTGTTATTTCAGTGGAAGCTACTACCACAGCAATTCTATTATTTTTCCGAGTTTGGGCTATGAGCAAATTTAAAGGCAAAATCTTACCTCCTACTCCCGGATGATCTAAAAAAACATACCGTCTTCGCTACCATCAATTTGTTTCATAGGATGGTTGAAAATTTCTGTATTTTCTGTTTTCTGTTGCGGGACGTTTCCACTAAGCTGCCGTTTCTATCAAGTAGTGCATAACCCATTTCTCATAGTAAATCACTACTAACTTAATCAGTTGTAACTGCTCAATCTGAAATCAGATAACTTTATTCCAGTTTTCATTATTATCAATATTACGTGGCCTTCTACTTTCACGAGAGGTTCGTTGTGGATAAAACAATTATATGTAGCTATTCAATGTACAGGGTGATTCACGAAGATATGCAAATATTTTAATATTTTGTTCTACAAGTAAAACTAAAGAAAACGGTTCATATAAACATAGGTCCGCAAATGTTTAGTTACGGAGCTACGGCTAATAAAAGGTTTTGCCTGAAATTCAGCAACTTCGCAAATACGAAGCCGTCGGAAAACTGAACGAGGTTAAAGTAAAGCACGATTTCTATTTATTTTGTTGTTATTTATTCTAATAAAACATGTCCTAGACGTGTACCTGCAGTAGTTTTCCAGAACGTGCAGAGAAGCAAAGGCGTAATATTGTAATTTTTTTAAATTTATTAACTACTTGGCCCAATTTGGTTTTTAAATTCCAGACAATTGCACGAAGTTTTCCTCAGAGGTTGTAGAGAATTTAACATTCGAAAAGTGATGGTAATACCGTTAGCTGAAACTATGAATGTGCCAGATAATCTGCTTTTATTAATACCATAGCACACGTACATTCATGTTAAATCGGAAAAAACAAAGCTCAGTGTAGAGGAAGTTGTACTGTGTACATAAAATTTCACAATACAGTCACAGTAAATGCTCAAAAATTTCTTTTATCTCATATTAACGAAGTTGCTTAATTTCAGACAAGATATTTTATTAGCTGTAACTCCTTAACTAAAAATTTGCGGACCTATGTTTTTATGAACTTTTTTCTTTAGTTTTTCTTGTAGAATAACATATTAAATTATTTGCATATCTTTGTGAATCTACCTGTATCTACCGCCAAGTCATTTTTTTTTATTTTTCTCACATTTGCTTGGTATTTGAAAGCCCACAGATTGCTATTAATACAGCAAAAAGCTCTCTCAGTTTTGTCAGTGATTTGCATTATGCAGCATCCTCTAGTGATAGATTCCAATAATGATCATTTTATAATAACGCTTTTACCAAACATGCCTGTGTGAATATTAATAATTCCTGACCATCGTGTTTTTCGAGATATTTGAAAAGTTTGCCCCTCGTGGGTGGTGTGACATCATTCTCGAGCACTCCATGTTGCAGATAGTCATGTTGCTGACATGAGTCTTATACATCCTACTTAAAACAACTCAGGGTTTAACACTAGGGCAGTCTTGAACAGCGATTCCTTAAATTTTACGTTTCCATTCTTTTCTTGATGTAACCCAGGTCCAAGAACTTGACACCTCAACGAATAGAAGATTTTTTGTGAAATCGTTTCTTGCACAAAAACTAAAAACATTCAATCATTTTTTTCTGGCGGGCTTAATATTCGCTCACAAAAATTATTTTCGTTAAAATACACAATTTCAGTGTTCTCTGCGTGAATAGTGACATGTGGTATAATGAGATGTCTTTCGTGATGGGGGAAAACCTGAAATCTCCACAAAGCTTTCATGTTGCTGACATAACGGCCGGACTCATCTATGGGATTCACGATGTCTTTGTTTCTGAAGTTGATAACAGTATGATCACTGCCATTGTTAAACTTTTTACAAACACATATTTTTAGCGTGCACTGAAAAGCAACCCTCCAAATTAATATGTGCATTAAACAATATTTACAAAATTGAAGAATACGAGCCTACCAATTACTATGGACATTAAAGTAACTGACATTTCAAAGGTTTATCATTGCCGTTCGCCCTCGATCTCCTCGTGCTTTTCGTCGGTACAGGGTATATACGTTTTCATTTTTTACGGTCACCCTGTGAACTTTTTCGTGCCTTGTCCACCTGTCGTGAAAGGAGATAGAATCGTTGGAACCATAGGAACTGTGGAACATATTTTTTGGCATTCATTTAATTAGATCTGATGTTTTTCTTTTAGCCAAGTAAAATACGCTTTTACCATTCAGCAGAATGCATCAAACGTAGCGTTTCTCCCAATATTTTTCCCTTTGTTATAACTGACATTAGTGTCTTTACTTTTACCCTAAAAAGTCTTGCAACTACATCATGTCTATCAACTGCAGCCAGAAGAGGTAATAAGTCATAGACTATTTCCTTCCATTGGGGGTTACAAGTGAAGTTTGTGAATAATTCACATAAGCGAATGCATCTTGAGTATACTTATGCAGCTACCGTGGGCTGTTCACTAAAGAAGAGGGTGGAATTACCATCTGGCCGATATTATTAGGACGTATTACAACATGTGCCGCAGTGTCTTTAAGATGAATGTTTTTATCTGCTCTCAGCTAAGCTTAATTTAATGATATTTACTGCAGTTGTTCGCTTTCCGCCGTAACAAACGCATCGACAGAACACTGATTGGGCAGTTGCCTGCATCGTGATATCATATTAAAATCATTTTCTTCCCGTCTTCGTATGATAGTAGTCCACACGTGACACTTCTTGTTTGTCAAAGATACGTCCCTCATGGCTTTGAACTGCAATATCTGAAAGTGAAAACTTTCCTGCTCCTACCTAAAAGCTACCAGATAATGCAATGAAACATAATATTTATGTGTAGCAGACGCCATGGTCTATCTGTCACGGCGGGAATAAAAAATGATGTCGCGACTTGCGAATTGTAAACCTGTAACCAAGGTTGTTACTTCATTTATCCATGGAGCGTTATGACGACTCTCGTTTCCCCACTTGGTGCACAGCCTGGAATAATAATCACTAATTTGTAATCTTCTCTTGAAAGTCCCTCTAAAGCAATTTAAAACTGGTTATTAGATGGTTATGGAACTGTCTCTGAATATTGATAATCGTCTTTTTTCCCGTACCTTGGATATTATTACAACTACAATCAGTTCCATTGATTTCATCCTCCAAGCAGTAAATTTGAAGGAACTTATGCTAATGATTATCTGGTGGAAGCAAAGACCCAATTCTACGGTATATTTGGTCTTAAGTCATAAAAACAAATGAAAAACCTGGCACTTTCAATTCTGAATCCACATCAAATGAAGTCTTCTGAACGCTTCCATTATGTTTAAAACACGCCTTGATTCATTACATGTGTACACAAGTATACTTTTTATTTATTTGTTCATTAATTTATTGTTTAATTAGCCTGACCAGATTAAGGCGTTAAGGCCCTCTCTTACATCTGACCAGGAACAGCCCATACAAATAATATTACATAAGAATCGAAATAATAATAATTTTCATTATTAATAAAAATAATAATTGTCAATAATAACAGTAGTAATAATAATAGCACTAACAATAACGATAAAATAATGAAGGAATTAAGAATAATATTAATCAGTTATTTTATAAAAAACTCATTAATAATTTGCATAATTAACAAAAGCAATAACACACACTAATTATAATAATATTAACAACAGTAATAATGAGAAGCAAGCAGCTGTGGAACTGAGAATGATATAGATTAGGTTATCATTTTAGAAGCCTCGTTTGGTACTGAATGGCTCTGAGCACTATGGGACTTAACATCTGAGGTCATCAGTCCCATAGAACTTACAACTACTTAAACCTAACTAACCTAAGGACAGCACACACATTCATGCCCGAGGCAGGATTCGAACCTGCGACCGTAGCTGTTTTGCATTGAAGTGGAAGCGATAATGAAAGAGGAGAGGACTGAAATGACGGTTACAATGGCTGTTAGGGAAGAAGAGAATTTCAATAGAGAGCTCTGTAGACAAGTGGTGGGAGAGAGAGGGTTGATGAGAGTGAGCTGCAAGAACAGATAGCTACTGTGATAGAAGGTGGGCATTCAGGGGACTTTTGAAATTTGAAAGGATTTTAGTTTGTCTAATATTTTAAGGAAGATTGTTCCACAATCTGGTCTTGATACGTGAAATGATTTAAAGACATATCAGTGTTGCGTAGTGGTAGAGGATTTTACTTTGCTGAGAACGAGTGTTTCTGCTGTATTGTTCAGATAGTAGTATAATGGTTGAAAATAAAAGGTAACAAATGCAATGTCTGAGAAGACTATAAAGAAGACATAGGATACCATAATCTCTACGCTTATCGGCATGTATCCATGATAATTGGTCGTAGGCAGAAGTGATATGGTATAAATAGCATACGTCGCAAATATATTGCACCCAAGCATTCATCACCAGATGCAGCTGACGTGAGTTATCATATGTAAATCCTTAGAGAATTGGATCACCACAATCAAGAATGAGGGCTATTAGTGACTCTGAGAGATTTTTTTTTTAAGTTTGAGAGAAAATACTCTTTTATATTTCTGTAGAGAACCTCCTCACTCATTACCTTATATTTCTGTAATGAATGAACTAATGCCGACACCGTCTCATAGACTGTAGTTGTATGTTCAGTCCAGTCTAAATAATGGTCCAGAACAATTGTCCCCAAATTCTCTGCAGAAGAAGAAAATCTCAATTTTGTGTTGTTTAGCGTTAATGGTGAAAGGGATTCTACGATTTTAGGAGTAATAAGTCTTCTGTGAGCGACTAAGTTTGCCTCTGTTTCAGATCGGTGAAGGTTCAAACTTACGTTCGGCGCCCATTCTGATGCGGAAAGTAAGATTTATTGGGTTTGCACTTGGGTGTAACTGAAGATCATCAGCATGTAAATGGTATTTGAAATGGTAGATAGTAGTCGACACATCATTAACATACAATGAGAAAAGTAATGGGCCCAATAATGAAGCTTGTGAGATCCCTTATTCTACAATTTTTCATTATGATCTCTTCGTTCCAATCATTACACTCTGTTGACGGTATGTAAGGTATGAGTGGAACTGTACAGTGCTTGAAGAAGAGTTTTGATTTTTGTGTTTAAAAACAAAAGGTTCAAATTTCTCTGAACACTATGGGACTTAACATCTGATGTCATCAGTCCCCTAGAACTTAGAACTACTTAAACGTAACTAACCTAATGACATCACGCACATCCATGCTCGAGGCAGACTGAAGAACCTAGAACCGAACGGCCACAGCAGCCGGCTTTTTAGTTTAACAAGTAGAACACCACAGATCGATACCTAAAATGATACGAACTTGTAACTGTTCTAATATCTCTATAGCTCTTACGACCTCGTACGCTCTGCATCAAGGTCCGATGGATCTGAAATTGCTCCGAGGTCTGTTGCGTTCAAGTAACTTAGGAATCTCAAGTTCTCTTTGATCTAAGCACTAAATCAGAATTACGTTTTCGGGGGGATCTTAATAGTTACTATTAATAGTTTTAAATATTGTATTTGTCTCCACAAAAACTGTCCAGCTATGGAAAGTGGTGTACCAAATCAATATCATAGCGCACTCTGATATTGGATCGTACTGTCACTGAATAATCTGTTAACACTAAGAGTCGACGACCACTGCGCAAACGGCCGTCGTCAGCGAGAAAAAGTTTCATGAAGGTTTGAAATTATGTGTAAAGTTTGTTGCAAGTCATTAACTACTCTCATTCTGAAATACTTGGTTAGTGATATCTAGGTATTCGGAATTGTTGGGCTACACATCTTTTTCCAACCGCAGTCCTCTCATAGATAGGTGGTCCTTACTCCCAAAAGTAAAGTGTCCTATTTATTTATAAGTACAGAAGAGTGCTTCAAGCGCTGTGTGTTAACATGCGCACGCCACGCTGAGGCTCTCAGTCTTGGCTTGGCAGCCGTTGAGAATGGAGCTCCCGTTGGATGTTACCGCCAAGTGCGAAATGCGCGCAGTTATTCGGTTTTTGAACGCAAAGGGCACTACACCGATTGAAATCCATTGCCAATTGACGGAAGTGTATGGTGAGTCGTTTATGGATGTCAAAAAGGTTCGTAAGGCGTGTAGAGAGTTTGCAGCTGGTTGGACCGAAATTGACGACGAACGAAGGAGAGGGAGACCGTCAATTTCTGAGAAAAGTGTTGAAAGTTGAGCAAAGCATGCGAGAGGATCGGCTTCTCATCCTGGATGATGTCTGCACGTTGGTTCCTGAGGTTTCCCGAAGCACCGCTCACAGAATTTTAACGGAAACGTTGAACTACTGGAAGGTGTGCGCAAGATGGGTGCCACGCATGATGACTGAGAACCACATGCGCCAACGAGTTGATGCTTCTCGTGCATTTCTTCACCGCCTTGCAGCCGAATGGGACAACATTCAGGACTCAATTGTCACGGGTGATGAAACCTGGGCACACCACTTTACACCTGAGAGCAAGCAACAATCACACCAGTGGCGGCATCCTTCTTTGCCAAAGTCTTGGAAATTCAAGCAAACACAGTCTTCCGTTAAAGTCATGACAACCGTTTTTTGGTATCGGCAAGGGGTATTGTTGGTCGACTTTATGCCCACTACGTCCACAATTAACGCTGACAGGTACTGTGAGACTCTAGAAAAACTCAAACGGGGAATTCAGAACCGGAGAAGAGGAATGTTGAGCAAGGGCGTACAAATTCTCCTTGACAACGCTCGTCCACACATCGCTTGGCAAACAGTTGCTCTCCTGCAACAGTTTCAGTGGAACATAATCAACCACACCCTATAGTCCTGACTTGGCACCCAGTGACTATCACCTGTTCCCTTGGTTAAAAGAACATTTGGCAGGAAAGCGATTCAGCTCCGACGACGAGGTGAAAAAAGAGGTCCATAACTTTCTGTACAGCATGGCGGCGAGATGGTATTACATGGACATACAGAAACTGCCACAGTGTCTACAAAAATGCATCGACCGAAATGGTGATTATCTCGAAAAATAGCTAAATGTTCAAGCCGCAAACTGATGTAAACCATTGTAAAAATAAACAGGACTATGTACTTATAAAAAAGAGGAGACCTTACTTTTGGGATTAACCTTGTAACTTCTGGCAGCGGTGGTCATGAGAATGTACTGTCGCAAGAAGACCGAACTCCGGAAGGCGACGTGGCACTACCGAGAGGGTAGACCATCGTCTTCGGCGCATCATACTGTATCTGCAGTAGAAGTATGAGCAGCAGTTGGCACTACAGTGGCACAACGAGCTATTAATTATCGGTTACTTCAAGAACAGCTCCGAGACAGATGCCCTGTAACGTGCATTCCACTGATACCAAATCACTGCCATTTGCGGCCTCAGTGATGTCAAGTGAGAACTTATTGGAGTGAAGGGTGGGGCCCTGTTGCGTTTCCTGCTAAAAGCTGGTTCTGCCTCGATGCCAGTGATGGCCGTCTGTCGATTAGAAGGAGGCCATTTGAAGGCGTGCAACCGACCTCTCTGTAGCCTAGACACACTGCGCCTACAGCTGGAGTTGTGGTCTGGGCTGTCATTTCGTACTGCAGCAGGAGCACTCTCGTGGTTATCCCACACACCCTGACTCCATAATTGTATGTCACATTGCTAAATCGAACCGTTGTGCTGCCATTAATGAAAGCGTTCCAGGGGGTGTTTTCCAATAGGATAACACTCGTCCACATACTGCTCTTGTAACCCAACATGCTTTACAGAGTAAACAGCATTAAGCGTCCCCGTACTGAGCGATCAAGTGCAACAGGCATGGAACTAACTACCACAAACTGATATCCGAGAGCCAGCCGGGATGGCAGAGCGGTTCTAGCCGCTTCACTCTGGAACCGCGCGACCGCAACGGTCGCAGGTTCGAATCCTGCCTCGGGCATGGATGTGCGTGGTGTCCTTAGGTTGTTAGGTTTAAGTAGTTCTAAGGTACCCGTGGTCTAGAGGTAGCGTCTTTGATTCATAATCAAAACGTCTTCGGTCCTGGGTTCGATCCCCGCCACTGCTGAAATTTTGATAAATAATCAGCATTGGCGCCCGAAGACTTCCAGCACAAGAAGTCAGCCGCATTCTGCCAACGGTCTTGTCAAAGAGGGCGGAGAAGCGGATAGAGGTTCAGGGCACTCTCTTGTCCTAGGGGTGGGAATTTGCCCCTAAAGGCGGAAGAATCAGCGATGATCAACGACATGAGGATTCAGAAGGCAATGGAAACCACAGCATTAACGACATGTAACGTGTATCCACAGGACATGTGGCCTGTAATTGAAGAAGTGTCATGATGATCTCTCCATTGGCAAAAGATTCCAGAATAGTCCCCCATTCGGAACTCCGGGAGGGGACTGCCAAGGGGGAGGTTACCATGAGAAAAAGATTGAATAATCAACGAAAGGATAATGTTCTATGAGTCGGGGCGTTGAATGTCAGAAGCTTGAACGTGGTAGGGAAACTAGAAAATCTGAAAAGGGAAATGCAAAGGCTCAATCTAAATATAGTAGGGGTCAGTGAAGTGAAGTGGAAGGAAGACAAGGATTTTTGGTCAGATGAGTATCGGGTAATATCAACAGCAGCAGATAATGGTATAACAGGTATAGGATTCGTTATGAATAGGAAGGTAGGGCAGAGGGTGTGTTACTGTGAACAGTTCAGTGACCGTGTTGTTCTAATCAGAATCGACAGCAGACCAACACCGACAACGATAGTTCAGGTATACATGCCGACGTCACAAGCTGAAGATGAACAGATAGAGAAAGTGTATGAGGATGTTGAAAGGGTAATGCAGTATGTAAAGGGAGACCAAAATCTAATAGTCATGGGCGACTGGAATGCAGTTGTAGGGGAAGGAGTAGAAGAAAAGGTTACAGGAGAATATGGGCTTGGGACGAGGAATGAAAGAAGAGAAAGACTAATTGAGTTCTGTAACAAGTTTCAGCAAGTAATAGCGAATACCCTGTTCAAGAATCACAAGAGGAGGAGGCCAGGAGATACGGGAAGATTTTAATTAGGTTACATCACGGTCAGACAGAGATTCCGAAATCAGATACTGGATTGTAAGGCGTACCCAGGAGCAGATATACACTCCTGGAAATGGAAAAAAGAACACATTGACACCGGTGTGTCAGACCCACCATACTTGCTCCGGACACTGCGAGAGGGCTGTACAAGCAATGATCACACGCACGGCACAGCGGACACACCAGGAACCGCGGTGTTGGCCGTCGAATGGCGCTAACTGCGCAGCATTTGTGCACCGCCGCCGTTAGTGTCAGCCAGTTTGCCGTGGCATACGGAGCTCCATCGCAGTCTTTAACACTGGTAGCATGCCGCGACAGCATGGACGTGAACCGTATGTGCAGTTGACGGACTTTGAGCGAGGGCGTATAGTGGGCATGCGGGAGGCCGGGTGGACGTACCGCCGAATTGCTCAACACGTGGGGCGTGAGGTCTCCACAGTACATCGATGTTGTCGCCAGTGGTCGGCGGAAGGTGCACGTGCCCGTCGACCTGGGACCGGACCGCAGCGACGCACGGATGCACGCCAAGACCGTAGGATCCTACGCAGTGCCGTAGGGGACCGCACCGCCACTTCCCAGCAAATTAGGGACACTGTTGCTCCTGGGGTATCGACGAGGACCATTCGCAACCGTCTCCATGAAGCTGGGCTATGGTCCCACACACCGTTAGGCCGTCTTCCGCTCACGCCCCAACATCGTGCAGCCCGCCTCCAGTGGTGTCGCGACAGGCGTGAATGGAGGGACGAATGGAGACGTGTCGTCTTCAGCGATTAGAGTCGCTTCTGCCTTGGTGCCAATGATGGTCGTATGCGTGTTTGGCGCGGTGCAGGTGAACGCCACAATCAGGACTGCATACGACCGAGGCACACAGGGCCAACACCCGGCATCATGGTGTGGGGAGCGATCTCCTACACTGGCCGTACACCACTGGTGATCGTCGAGGGGACACTGAATAGTGCACGGTACATCCAAACCGTCATCGAACCCATCGTTCTACCATTCCTAGACCGGCAAGGGAACTTGCTGTTCCAACAGGACAATGCACATCCGCATGTATCCCGTGCCACCCAACGTGCTCTAGAAGGTGTAAGTCAACTACCCTGGCCAGCAAGATCTCCGGATCTGTCCCCCATTGAGCATGTTTGGGACTGGATGAAGCGTCGTCTCACGCGGTCTGCACGTCCAGCACGAACGCTGGTCCAACTGAGGCGCCAGGTGGAAATGGCATGGCAAGCCGTTCCACAGGAATACATCCAGCATCTCTACAATGGTCTCCATGGGAGAATAGCAGCCTGCATTGCCGCGAAAGGTGGATTTACACTGTACTAGTGCCGACATTGTGCATGCTCTGCTGCCTATGTCTATGTGCCTGTGGTTCTGTCAGTGTGATCATGTGATGTATCTGACCCCAGGAATGTGTCAATAAAGTTTCCCCTTCCTGGGACAATGAATTCACGGTGTTCTTATTTCAATTTCCAGGAGTGTAGAATCAGATCACAATATAGTAGTGATGAAGAGTAGGCTGAAGTTCAAGACATTAGTCAGGAAGAATCAATACGCAAAGAAATGGGATACGGAAGTACTAAAGAATGACGAGATACGTTTGAAGTTCTCGAACGCTATAGATACAGCAATAAGTAGTAGCGCAGTAGGCAGTACAGTTGAAGAGGAATGGACATCTCTAAAAAGGGCCATCACAGAAGTTGGGAAGGAAACCATAGGTACAAAGAAGGTAGCTGCGAAGAAATCATGGGTAACAGAAGAAATACTTCAGTTGATTCATGAAAGGAGGAGGTACTAACATGTTCCGGGAAAATCAGGAATACAGAAATACAAGTCGCTGAGGAATGAAATAAATAGGAAGTGCAGGGAAGCTAAGACGAAAGGGCTGCAGGAAAAATGTGAAGACATCGAAAAAGATATGATTGTCGGAAGGACAGACTCAGCATACAGGAAAGTCAAAACAACCTTTGGTGACATTAAAAGCAACGGTGGTAACATTAAGACATCGAAATTACGAGAGAGCACATTCCGGGAAGAGATGGGCAACATATTACTACCGCCCACATATATCTCGCATAATGATCACAACGAAAAGATCCGAGAAATTAGAGCAAATACGGAGACTTACAAGCAGTCGTTCTTCCCACGCACAATTCGTGAATGGAACAGGGAAGGGGGGATCAGATAGTGGTACAATAAGTACCCTCCGCCACACACCGTAAGGTGGCTCGCGGAGTATAGATGTAGATGTAGATGTAAGAGTGCAACGGGAATTTTACTGTTAAATGCAGAGGAGAGAGTAGATAGGTGGAAAGAATACATTGAAAGCCTCTATGAGGGTGAAGGTTTGTCTGATGTGATAGAAGAAGAAACAGGAGTCGATTTAGTAGAGATAGGGGATCCGGTATTAGAGTCGGAATTTAAAAGAGCTTTGCAGGACTTACGGTCAAATAAAGCAGAAGGGATAGATAAAATTCCATCAGAATTTCTAAAATCATTGGGGGAAGTGGCAACAAAACGACTATTCACGTTGGTGTGTAGAATATGTGAGTCTGGCGATATATCATCTGACTTTCGGAAAAGCATCATCCACACAATTCCGAAGATGGCAAGAGCTGACAAGTGCGAGAATTATCGCACAATCAGCTTAACAGCACAGGCATCGAAGCAGCTTACAAGAATAATATACAGAAGAATGGAAAAGAACATTAAGAATGCGCTAGGTGACGTTCAGTTTGGCTTTAGGAAAAGTAAAGGGACGAGAGAGGCAATTCTGACGTTACGGCTAATAATGGAAGCAAGGCTAAAGAAAAATCAAGACACTTTCATAGGATTTGTCGACCTGGAAAAAGCGTTCGACAATATAAAATGGTGCAAGCTGTTCGAGATTCTGAAAAAAGTAGGGGTAAGCTATAGGAAGAGACGGGTCCTATACAATATGTACAACAACCAAGAGGGAATAATAAGAATGGACGATAAGAACGAAGTGCTCGTATTAAGAAGGGTGTAAGACAAGGCTGTAGCCTTTCGCCCCTACTCTTCAATCTGTACATCGAGGAAGCAATGATGGAAATAAAAGAAAGGTTCAGGAGTGGAATTAAAATACAAGGTGAAAAGATTTCAATGATACGATTCGCTGATGACATTGCTATCCTGAGTGAAAGTGGAGAAGAATTAAATGATCTGCTGAACGGAATGAACAGTCTAATGAGTACACAGTATGGTTTGAGAGTAAATCGGAGAAAGACGAAGGTAATGAGAAGTAGTAGAAATGAGAACAGCGAGAAACTTAGCATCAGGATTGATGGTCACGAAGTCAATGACGTTAAGGAATTCTGCTACCGAGGCAGTAAAATAACCAATGACGGACGGAGCAAGGAGGACATCAAAAGCAGACTTGCTATGGCAAAAAAGGCATTTCTGGCCAAGAGAAGTCTACTAATATCAATTACCGGCCTTAATCTGAGGAAGAAATTTCTGAGGATGTACGTCTGGGTTACAGCATTGTATGGTAGTGAAACATGGACTGTGGGAAAACGGGAACAGAAGAGAATCGAAGCATTTGAGATGTGGTGCTATAGACGAATGTTGAAAATTAGGTGGACTGATAAGGTAAGGAATGAGGAGGTTCTACGCAGAATCGGAGAGGAAAGGAATATGTGGAAAACACTGATAAGGAGAAGGGACAGGATGATAGGACATCTGCTAAGACATGAGGGAATGACTTCCATGGTACTAGAGGGAGATGTAGAGGGCAAAAACTGTAGAGGAAGACAGAGATTGGAATACGTCAAGCAAATAATTGAGGACGTAGGTTGCAAGTGCTACTCTGAGATGAAGAGGTTAGCACAGGAAAGGAATTCGTGGCGGGCCACATCAACCCAGTCAGTAGACTGATGACCAAAAAAAAAAAAGTTCTAGGGGACTGATGACGTCAGATGTTAAGTCCCATAGAGCTCAGAGCCATTTGAACCATTTTTTTGACATCCGAGACCTATACAGTGCAATGCATGTACGTTTGCATGCTTCCATTTAACATTCTGGCGGTTATATCGTTTATTAATGTACCAGTATTTCACACTTGCAATGGTTTATCTCGCACTCTTGCAAAGTTATCACTTAAATATGTTACGTGGACAAATGTATTCCCAAAATTTCATTACCCTGCATTATTTATTACTTCCTGTTGGGATATTCCGTCAGTATACATACATACATTTTTATAATATGTGTGGGTACCAACTTGCCAGCATCTCGTGGTCGTGCGGTAGCGTTTTCGCTTCCTAAGCCCGGGATCCCGGGTTCGATTCCCGGCGGGGTCAGGGAATTTCTCTGCCTTGTGATGGCTGGGCGTTGTGTGCTGTCCTTAGGTTAGTTAAGTTCAAATAGTTCTAAGTTCTAGGGGACTGATGACCATAGATGTTAAGTCCCATAGTGCTCAGAGCCATTTGAACCATTTTTTTGGTACCAACTTGTTTTCTGAGCTCGGCTTGCTAATGAATTGAAATGGCTCTAAGCACTATGTGACTTAACAAATGGATCAAATGGCTGTGAGCACTATGGGACTTAACATCTGAGGTCATCAGTCACCTAGAACTTAGAACTACTTAAACCCAACTAACCTAAGGAAGTCACACACATCCATGTTCGAGGCAGGATGAACGTCTTTTCAGATCTTCAGTCTTTCCTAACACTCAGCGGTGGAGCAATGAGATTGTATGTATCGGTGTCGAAGTTACAAACACAACATTGATGAACTGAACTCGCGACTTGTGCGAGATATTTACTTCACCAAATGCCGTAATTAAATCGTTTGTAATCGATGCTTCATCAGTTGCTATTTAAATATTAATGATAAGTTCAAATTAGTTCCAGTGTCATCAAATTCCCTATAGACTGCTTGTAATCTCAAATCTATAATCAGTCGTAACATTGTTTTTAATTCCTGTCGTCAAGGAGTTTCTATATAAGCGCCGAGCGCTTCAGTCAAATAATATCGCAGCACGTTATCTCTATAAGTAATATTATAAAACTTGAATGATAAATGCATGAACTGACACGATATGCTTGTTTATTACACAATATTAGTCACTTCATAACAGCGCCGTGAGGAAGAAGCATTCCCAGGTGTTGGGGGAAGTTATAAATTATATGCTTCGTAACTATCGCCAAGTTCCATAGTCCATTAGTTATTATGAATGAAATTGTCTGTGGTCACTTCCTAAATAGTGTTAACTTGAGGTTATCAAATTAAAAGTCACTTTTGTCCAATATATGCAAGTCCCCTATCTGAATTCTAAATAACGTAATATTTGAAGTCAAAGTATTGTTTCACTGAGTCATAGTAGATCGCAATAATCAGTTGTGAAAAAACAATCTAATTGCGCCTATATATATGAGCATTCAAAAGTATGACCTGCTTTGGCTAACTCTCGTAACGTAGTGACAGTGGACTGTATTATCCTTAGCCATTACTGACGAATCTCAAAGAGTGGCTCAAATGGCTCTGAGCACTATGCGACTTAACTTCTGAGGTCATTAGTCGCCTAGAACTTAGAAGTACTTAAACCTAACTAACCTAAGGACATCACACATATCCATGCCCGAGGCAGGATTTGATTTTGCGACCGTAGCGGTCACTTGGCTCCAGACTGTAGCGCCTAGAACAGCACGGCCACTCCGGCCGGCAATCTCAAAAAGTACTCACACGGAGTATTGTTTGGGAACGTTGGTTATACTTTGCGGATTTTAGTTATAATGATTTTGCGATTTACTATGATTTTGAGTTTTGAGTTTGATTTTACTGGAATCCTATCTTTCTATCGAATGTTAATAAATTACTAAGTACTAGATTCCTGATTCAATTACTGGTTAATATACAAATAATAGTGTTAACAGGAAATTTGTTTGCTTGTTAATTTTTCATAGAATTTGGAACTTGTTTCGGGGAAATCTTTGGGAATTTTGGCGCTAATTTTTGTTTTTCATTTCTCGTCCGAGGAAGTGGCATTACAATGATTCGAACCTGCGCCCGCAGCAGCAGCGGGATTCCGGACTGGAACGCCTAGAACAGCTCGGCCACAGTGGCCAGGCACTCGTTAATTAATAAATTCGTAAGGTCTGCGCGTAGCTTTACAGGTAATTTCTGAATCGTAACCAAAATGAAGTCTTGAAACCGCTTTCTGGCATAATCCTGGGCATCGTAATACAACGTACTACTGCAGCAACGCCGTGGACTCATAATACCTATAAAGCGACATGCACTCTCTGTTTGCTTTCGCAGAGACAGCGCTGCCACTGCGCCGCGGTACAAAACTCGTCCTGTCCCGGCTGGTCAGAGTAACAAGCCGGACTGACGAGTTGGCGGCTCCCGTTTGAAGAGCCCCCGCCGCCAGCGCTGGCACGGGTCCCTCACTCGACGCGGTCACCGCAGCAGAGCGCCGCACTGACAGCTGGTGTGGGCCGCGCAGGGCCGGCTTCCCGCCAGCGGCGCGGAACGGCGCAGCACGGCGGCGCAGCGCCTGCAATATTTCGCCGGCCTCGACGTCGCAGGAGTTAATTACATTTTTCCACTTTCGCCTCGCGTGACGGGAGCTCCGCAGATAAATTACCCCTACAGTTAATGAGACTGGCTCGCTGAAGAGCAGGGCCCTGCTAAAAAAAAGGAAAAAAAAGGGCCCAGCACGCGAGGCAGGTGCATACGAATAGTGCTGCTGGCGACTCGCCCCAAATACGGCTTAATGCCTTAAAGTTGACAGGCTAAGCAGGAAACTAACATGAAATCTTCCTAGCGGCAAAACGATGAGGTGTCGCGTACGTCGCAGATCGTACGAGGCACAGAGTAGCATCTTACGTCAGCAAGACCGCTTCTCGAATTTCATTTGCGCTTTCGAGTCATCTCTGCCTGCGTATGAGCAAGAAGCATATCGGAAAAAAGTCTAGGTACAATTTGAAATCCCAACAGTTGACGTAAGACTTCAAAAAAATGGTTCAGATGGCTCTGAGAACTATGGGACAACTTCTGAGGTCGTCAGTCCCCTAGAACTAAGAACTACTTAAACGTAACTAACCTAAGGACATCACACACATCAATGCCTGAGGCAGGATTCGAACCTGCGACCGTAGCGGTCGCGCGGTTCCAGACTGCAGCGCCTAGAACCGTTCGGCCACACCGACCGGCTGACGTAAGTCTTAACGAACAGAGGTTGCAATGCTGAAAATTATTAAACGTGCACGACGTGTCACATTTAAGCGCTTTCCGTGATTAATTTTTGACATTAATTCACCTAGTTACGTTCGAGCTACCTGTGAAGTTATATGCGAAATGGACAAATAATTTTTCAGTTTCCCCAAGAGACATCACCATTAAAAACGTGTAACACGGGCTCCATCTTTGATTCTTTTTCCTTCTTTTAGTCATCAGTTTTACGACTGGTTTGATGCGGCCCACCACGAATTCCTCTCCTGTGCCATCCTCTTCATCTCATAGTAGCGTGCCCTCGGTGGCTCAGATGGATAGAGCGTCTGCCACGTAACCAGGAGGTCCCGGGTTCGAGTCCTTGTCGGGGCACACATTTTCAGCCGGCCGGTGTGGCCGAGCGGTTCTAGGCGCTTCAGTCTGGAACCGAGCGACCGCGACAGTCGAAGGTTCGAATCCTGCCTCAGCCACGGACGTGTGTAAGTTCCTTACGTTGGTTAGGTTTAAGTAGTTCTTAGTTCTAGGGGACTGATGACCTCAGATGTTAAGTCCCATAGCGCTCAGAGCCATTTGAACCATTTCTTTTCATCAGAGTAGCAATTGTTACCTATGTCTTCAATAATTTTCTAGGTTGTCTTCTTCCCAGTTTTTACCCTCAACAGCTCCCTCTACTACTATGGATGATCCTGTCTTGTCAGTGTTTCTCAAACGTCCTTTCCCCGCCAATTCTGTGGAGAAGCTCACTCATTACCTTCTCAGTTCACCCTGATTTTCAACATTCTTCTGTAGAATCCTATCTCAGATGCTTAGATGTTTCAAATGGCTCTGAGCACTGTGGGACTTAACATCTATGGTCATCAGTCCCCTAGAACTCAGAACTACTTAAACCTAACTAACCTAAGGACATCACACAACAGTCATCACGAGGCAGAGAAAATCCCTGACCCCGCCGGGAATCGAACCCGGGAACCCGGGGGTGGGAAGCGAGAACGCTACCGCACGACCAGATGCTTAGATTCTCTTCTGTTCTGGCCGGCCGGAGTGGCCGTGCGGTTCTAGGCGCTACAGTCTGGAACCGAGCAACCACTACGGTCGCAGGTTCGAATCCGGCCTTGGGCATGGGTGTGTGTGGTGTTCTTAGGTTAGTTAGGTTTATTTAGTTCCAAGTTCTAGGCGACTGATGACCTCAGAAGTTAAGTCGCATAGTGCTCAGAGCCATTTGATCCATTGGTCTTCTGTTCTGTTTTTCCCTCAGTCCATACTTCACTGCCATACAATGCTGTGCTCAAACGCATACTCTAAAAAATTTCTTCTTCAAATTAAGGCCAATGGTTGACATAGTTGACCTCTCTCGGCCTGGAATGTCCTTTTTGCCAGTGCTAGTCTGTTTTTTATTTCCTCCTTTCTTTGTCCATCATGTGTTATTTTGCTGCCTTGGTAGAAGAATTCCTTAGCTTCGTGATCACTAATACTGACGTGGTTTCTCACTCTTCTCATTACTGCTACCTGTTAGTACTTCCGACTTTCTTCGATTTACTCTCAGTCCATATTCTGTACACCTTAGTCACTTCATTCCTTTCAACAGATCCTGTATGTCATCTTCACATCCAATGGGTGTAGAAATGATAACAGCGAAACTTATCATTGGTACCCTTTAACATTGAATTTTAATCCCCACCTTGACCATTCCTTTTATTTTCGTCATTGCTTCTTCGAGTTATAGATTGAACAATAGTGGCGAAAGAGAACATCCCCGTCATACACCCTTTTTAATCCGTGCGTTACGTTGTTGTTCTCCCAGTCTTACTGTCTTGATAATTCAATTCGACGAGGAAGGAAAATAAGTATACCATACGCAGCTGAAGACACAAATGATTATATCCAACAGAGCTACGCAAACGCTGTATATCGAGTACTACGTTTCAAGGTTGTTCGACACAGACCGACAAATTTGATGTGGGATCCAGATCTGGCGATTTAGTGTGCTAGTCGAGGTGTGACAGGGTGCCCGAGCATTCGTCAAGTGAGGAGCGAAACGATGCAATTCCGCGAAAATGGCCGTTCTCATCCTCGAAGACTGTAATGTCCACGCCACATTCATTATGAAGATTTTGGAGAAGGGGCGACACTTTTTCACCTATAATACTGAAATAAACATTGTGGCTCTCTTGAACCCGACTGAATGAACTGAAGTCATGGCACGAAAAGCACACCCACAACATCGTGCAACCACTGACCACCTGAACTCTACCTTCTACACACTGAGGGGCAGACCCCTCATATTTTGAAACTAGAGAAAATAGTGACTCGTAGGGCTGCACCGCATTGGTCGAGTCAAGTACTGACCAGTTGCCGGCCGCTGTGACCGAGCGGTTCTAGGTGCTTCAGTCCGGGACCGCGCTGCTGCTACGGTCGCAGGTTCGAATCCTGCCTCGGGCATGGATGGGTGTGGTGTCTTAGGTTAGTTACTTTTAACTAGTTATAAGTTCTAGGGGACTGATGACAGATGATAAGTCCCATAGTGCTTAGAGCCATTTGAACCATTTGAACTGACCAGTTTCTTTGTTGTTTGGCCCACTAAAGACATATAGCTTGAGGTGCTCGTGTGAGTAATGGCCTTTCGTGGTGTACCCGGCCCCAAAAGACCATTGCATTCTTTATAGTATTCGCATCGAACCTGTGTGAGATGAATCTGAATTTATCAGTAGCAACAATCTCTATCATGTTTTAAGCCGACTTTCACTGGTAAGGCGTTGCACTCATTTCTGTTTCATATCAGTTAGAATCTTCTTACCACCACCACCACCAACAACAACAACAACAACAACAACTACAACAACACTGTTCTTAACCCGATCTCAGTAGGCGCACCGTACAGAAGGGGTGAATACGCCAATCAGTTGGGCAGTGTCATTCATTAATTAGTGACGAGTACCACGTCCAAATAAGATAGGTCCTTTCTGCCAATGTGTCACGTCTCCACGTCGATCCATCTCACAACCGACGAGCACATTCCGCCGTGAGTTGCGTGAGTAACTGGCTGTCCTGTGACAGCCTGATACCTGTTTCGCACCATCTACAGAGCTTCAGACTGACCATTATGTTCTTTTCATGCGATGACTAATAATTTGTCCGGTAATGTTATGGGGCCCGGCTTCAACATAGGTATATTAATGCAATAACGCGTTCAATGATACCATAATTAAAAGTACGAAGGATGAGAATAAACGATATGAGTATCGCTGAACTGCTTCTGGAACTGAGGAAACTGCAAATAATATTCATTCAGGAGCCATAGAACAAAAATTCACGAATATCTCAAGTAAAAGCGAAGCGATACCTCTTAACGTCGCATTAGGTAACATGAAAGAATAAGAAATTATCAAAATTGTGATAAATGTGCCGGCCGGAGTGGCCGAGCGGTTCTAGGCGCTACAGTCTGCAACCGAGCGACCGCTGCGGTAGCAGTTTCGTATCCTGCCTCGGGCATGGATGTGTGTGATGTCCTTAGGTTAGTTAGGTTTAAGTAGTTCTAAGTTCTAGGGGCCTGATGACCTCAGATGTTATGTCCCATTTGTGATGAATGTGTGAGAAATGTAGAAATTTTTGACGAAAGTGGCAGATATTTCTCTACAAACGTATTTTTTCATGGTATGGATCCGTACGTTAAACACATAGACAGCAATAATGGGACATAGGAGCAAACATATTCTCTTTCAGGAAACTAACTCCAAATTAAACGTCTGGCGTAGAGAGAAAACAAATGAAAAGAATTATATCTCCAAGACACAGTACAACGTCTAGTGTTTCATTCAATTAATAACTACACCGACGGAAAAAATGCCAACATCAAGAAGGATTTATGCGAGATAAACGAAAGTCGGTAGCCGTGTTTCTACAGCTGGAAGATGACGTCTTTTCAAATTTCGCGCCATTCGCATGCTTCCCACTGACCCCATACCACCGTCGTTTGCGGCTTCAGTGCCGCCAGGCGATTTCTCATTGAGGGTAGAGCGGAGGTCGTATCTTCTGATAAAACCTGGTTCTGCCTCGGTGCCAGTGATGGCTGTGCATTGGTTAGAAGGAGGCCAGGTGAGCGCCAGCAGCCAACCTATCTGGGGCCTGGACACTCTGGACCTACACCCGAAGTTATGTTCTGGTGTGCCATTTCGTGTGAGAGCAAAAACACTCTTGTGGATGTTCCATGCGTCCTGACTGCAAGTCTGTACGTCTGGTGATTAGATATGTTGTGCTGCCATTCATGAACGGCATTCCAGCGGGAGTTTTCCAAGATGACAGTGTTCGCCCATATACCGCGGTTGCAGCCCTTCTTGCTCTGCACAGTGTCTACATGTTGTCTTGGCGTGCTCAATCACCACATCTGTCTCCATACGAGCACGTACGGGATATCATCAGACTATAACTCCACTGTCATCCATATCCAGCATTAGCCTTCCTTGTATTGACCGACCAAGTGTAGCTCCACCATATAAACTGATATCCAGCACCTGTGCGACACAATGTATACACCTTTCC
Source organism: Schistocerca serialis cubense (assembly GCF_023864345.2). NCBI lineage: Eukaryota > Metazoa > Arthropoda > Insecta > Orthoptera > Acrididae > Schistocerca > Schistocerca serialis. The sequence continues at coordinate 763,484,969 of NC_064638.1, forward strand.
ATCCTTGAAATCGACATTATGGCCGTCACACCGTTTATTAATGTACCAACATTCGTCGGTCGCTGTGGCCGAGCGTTTCTAGGCGCTTCAGTCTGGAACTGTGCGACCGCTACGGTCGCAGGTTGGATCCTGCCTCGGGCATGGAAGTGTGTGATCTCCTTAGGTTAGTTAGGTTAGTACTAAGTTCTAGGGGACAGATCATTTCAGATGTTAAGTCCTATAGTGCTCAGAGCCATTTGAAGCATTTGTATCAGCATTCTACGTATGTAATAGATTTTCTCGCGCTTTCAGTAAACTGTGATCCAGCAACGTTAATCGCTTAAATATGTTGGCTGGACAATAGTATTCCCGAAATTTCATTACTGTACATTAATTATTTCTTGGTGCTGGGAGTCTTTTTCTATCAGTGTACATCTTAGAACTCAGTAGGTGATTCGACAAACCTTGGTGTTAGACATGAAGTTAATAACACATTTTTCCTAATATAATAACACGACATATTGACAACACAGTGTTATTGTTATTCGATTGTCCAATGAAGAAAAGTATTTGTCAGCGATGAGTAGTTACAATATACGGAAAGGCAATATACGTTCTGAATTCTAGGTAGGGAAGAGAGATGCAACAGGGTTCGACACAAATGAGGAAAAGCAGTTACGTGGTACTCAAATTGCGATAAAAAAGCAATATCATTAAGAAATAGGAGCTGAAAAGGACACCGTGGAGTGTTGCACTTCACTTAAAAAATCTTAGAGATCTGTTCTGTAACAGTACAGACCTCGTAGTATTATCAAACGTGTCTGGTATAGAAGAAGGCATCATCAGAGGGCTTTAAGATTACAAAAGCGTTAAACAATTTAAAGAGCTCTTAACGAAAACGGGAATGTGGCACTGAGAAGGGTACATGAAGGATCAGTGCCTACGACATATTTGAGGGGATACTCTGCAAAGTTGCACAAACAAGCTGTAATCATCAGTTCTCTTTCACACTTTCAAGAAGTAAAACGGGGTATTAACAAATGACTGAAAAGGTTCAGACCAAAATACTAGTATCTACTTCCCGATGGTGATTATGTTGGAGATTCGGCTAATACTAGCTACAGATAGCGATTAAAGCTTCCCGTGGAAAGACAGCGTAGTTATCTCGGTTGCCGAAGAAGTGGTACGGGTACAATGACGGAACAGGGAAAATGGAAGACGTCGCCTTCGCGTTCAAAATAAACAGAGATTTTACAAGAATGAGCAGTCGTGTTGTTCCATACCTTGTGGCCCTACTATGTGAATGCGAGCATCAAGGCAGATTCCTCAAACTTGGAGATCAACAGAATTAATGATTCTTAGAAAATAAGATAGAGATCCAAAGGGAAGACAGTGTTACACGCTGGTTTATTTATTAAATACGCAAGGAAAAACAGAAGATAAAATAGTGTGCATTAGTTTGAAAGGACATAGAAAGTTACCCAGTAAGACCGAATTTCAGTTTCGATCCTGAAAAGGGAAGAGAACTGACAAAGCTGTGAATCAGGTGCTAAAAATGATCAAAACTTAACTGACCTAACGATAAACGTTGCCGAAGCTTCTGATTTGGTTGCTGACCATTATCTCCGTATTGGGACAAATAGGATACCCATGAAATCGCCACTTCTGTTTCCGAGACAACTGCAGAGTCTGGAAGACTGAACTTGCCACAAAAAAATGAGCGAAAACATGTCCATAGGGCTCTGTATATAGAGCAGGATTTTGGGGTATTGACCCGAAGCTCTGTTACCGAAAATAAGCGAACTACGCCGATCAAAAGGTTGCATCGCGGGTGCTGATAAGTTATTTTAATACAACTTTGTTTACCATTTCAACTATGACCGATCTACACTCCTGGAAATTGAAATAAGAACACCGTGAATTCATTGTCCCAGGAAGAGGAAACTTTATTGACACATTCCTGGGGTCAGATACATCACATGATCACACTGACAGAACCACAGGCACATAGACACAGGCAACAGAGCATGCACAATGTCGGCACTAGTACAGTGTATATCCACCTTTCGCAGCAATGCAGGCTGCTATTCTCCCATGGAGACAATCGTAGAGATGCTGGATGTAGTCCTGTGGAACGGCTTGCCATGCCATTTCCACCTGGCGCCTCAGTTGGACCAGTGTTCGTGCTGGACGTGCAGACCGCGTGAGACGACGCTTCATCCAGTCCCAAACATGCTCAATGGGGGACAGATCCGGAGATCTTGCTGGCCAGGGTAGTTGACTTACACCTTCTAGAGCACGTTGGGTGGCACGGGATACATGCGGACGTGCATTGTCCTGTTGGAACAGCAAGTTCCCTTGCCGGTCTAGGAATGGTAGAACGATGGGTTCGATGACGGTTTGGATGTACCGTGCACTATTCAGTGTCCCCTCGACGATCACCAGTGGTGTACGGCCAGTGTAGGAGATCGCTCCCCACACCATGATGCCGGGTGTTGGCCCTGTGTGCCTCGGTCGTATGCAGTCCTGATTGTGGCGTTCACCTGCACCGCGCCAAACACGCATACGACCATCATTGGCACCAAGGCAGAAGCGACTCTCATCGCTGAAGACGACACGTCTCCATTCGTCCCTCCATTCACGCCTGTCGCGACACCACTGGAGGCGGGCTGCACGATGTTGGGGCGTGAGCGGAAGACGGCCTAACGGTGTGCGGGACCGTAGCCCAGCTTCATGGAGACGGTTGCGAATGGTCCTCGTCGATACCCCAGGAGCAACAGTGTCCCTAATTTGCTGGGAAGTGGCGGTGCGGTCCCCTACGGCACTGCGTAGGATCCTACGGTCTTGGCGTGCATCCGTGCGTCGCTGCGGTCCGGTCCCAGGTCGACGGGCACGTGCACCTTCCGCCGACCACTGGCGGCAACATCGATGTACTGTGGAGACCTCACGCCCCACGTGTTGAGCAATTCGGCGGTACGTCCACCCGGCCTCCCGCATGCCCACTATACGCCCTCGCTCAAAGTCCGTCAACTGCACATGCGGTTCACGTCCACGCTGTCGCTGCATGCTACCAGTGTTAAAGACTGCGATGGAGCTCCGTATGCCACGGCAAACTGGCTGACACTAACGGCGGCGGTGCACAAATGCTGCGCAGTTAGCGCCATTCGACGGCCAACACCGCGGTTCCTGGTGTGTCCGCTGTGCCGTGCGTGTGATCATTGCTTGTACAGCCCTCTCGCAGTGTCCGGAGCAAGTATGGTGGGTCTGACACACCGGTGTCAATGTGTTCTTTTTTCCAGTTCCAGGAGTGTATTTTCATTTTAGCCTTCAGAAGATTTCGTTTTGCTCATGAGGTAGCGGACCGCAGACCTAGACTGACGGTTGTTTGATCCTAACAGCCGGACTTGCAACGGACTGTTAGCAGCGGGAATGACCGCCGGCACCTGCTACGGCCCTTTCAGGGGTTGCACCGCAACACGGTTAGCACGAAGTTCGCGAGCACCTGTCGCCGCGAAAGGACCCTGAGTTAGGCCGTCCTAGCCGCGAGTGCCAACGGAGCATCTGCGCCCAGCCACTGGTACAGTAGTTACACCTTCTGCGATGACATGGATTAACTTTTATGATTGCACTGGTATTGGTTGCTTTCTGTGTATACCCATTTACTTCCTCCCATCATTGTCAGGAATTATTATGTCGAGAAAGGTTAGGCATTTTTCTTTTTTTCGCCAGAATGTGAAGTCAATTTTGTGCTGTATAGTGTTCATTTTCCTAGGCACTTCTCGCGTTTCATCGGCATTACCTATGTATAATAAAATAACGCTATCGCCATAACATTTGTAGCACTAAATTTTCTGTGCTATGTATGATTTCCTTGAAGGCATTTGTTCTGTAGGTCAGTTGTTATTGATTTTTTTGTCTTAAGCAATTAAATGGTATTTTTACACTAGACACGTTTCGCTTTCTTTTACAAAGCATCTTCTAAGTTCTTTCTGGAAATATGGGTACATAATATGTCTGTGCCTTTTCGTCTTTATAGATTAACATCAGTATTTCCTTATTAAGGTGACATACAAATCATTTAAGGCGTTTTCCATTCTTGTTTAGTTTATCTAAAACCCATTGCTTTCTCATTCGTTGTTAGGTAGGTAGAGGTAGAAAATTGTTTTCACATTCAGTCTTGACACTGTTTTGCCATTTTTGAAAGCACTTTTTCTTACTCTGCACTGGAATTATTTCCATTTCGTCTCACTAACTTAACAATAGAATCAGAACTGTGGTGTTACGTGTTGCACCCACAGCACGGCGTTTATTCATTTGTTTACTAGGTTGTGTGTGTGTGTGTGTGTGTGTGTGTGTGTGTGTGTGTGTGTGTGTGTGTGTGTGTGTGTGTAGGTGTGTGTGTGTGTGTGTGTGTGTGTGTGTGTGTGTGTAGGTGTGTGTATGGAATGGAAGGGGTGCAGGATTGAGAGAGTGAAAGAATAGGAACAGAGAGATAAGAGACAGAGAGAGAGATAGAGAGAGATGGCGATGAACGAGTAGAGGGTGGAGAGGGGCACCATCTTGCATAAACCACGAGGTGTTCGCAGTGTCGTCTAAGGCAGTTTGTACCGCCACAAATTCACGAAGAATGTCCAGATAGCGAGATGCAGTAATCGTTTCGCATCTGAAAAATGGGCCATTGATTCCTTTGGAAGAAATGGCGGCCCAGACCAGTACTTTTTGAGGATGCAGGGACGATGGGACTGCGACATGGGGCTTTTCGGTTCCCCATATGCGCCAGTTCTGTTTATTGACGAAGCCGTCCAGGTAAAAATAAGCTTCGTCAGTAAACCAAATGCTGCCCACATGCATATCGCCGTCATCAATCCTGTGCACTATATCGTTAGCGAATGTCTCTCGTGCAGCAATGGTAGCGGCGCTGAGGGGTTGCCGCGTTTGAATTTGGTATGGATAGAGGTGTCAACTCTGGCGCATGAGACGATATGTGGACGTTGGCGTCATTTGGACCGCAGCTGCAACACGGTGAACGGAAACCCGAGGACGCTGTTGGATCACCTGCTGCACTAGCTGCGTGTTGCCCTCTGTGGTTGCCGTACACGGTCGCCCTACCTTTCCAGCACGTTCATCCGTCACGTTCCCAGTCCGTTGAAATTTTTCAAACAGATCCTTTATTGTATCGCTTTTCGGTCCTTTGGTTACATTAAACCTTCGTTGAAAACTTCGTCTTGTTGCAACAACACTGTGTTCTAGGCGGTGGAATTCCAACACCAGAAAAATCTTCTGTTCTAAGGAATAAACCATGTTGTCCACAGCACACTTGCACATTGTGAACTGCACACGCTTACAGCAGAAAGACGACGTACAGAATGGCGCACCCACAGACTGCGTTGTCTTCTATATCTTTCACATCGCTTGCAGCGCCATCTGTTTGTAATATCTCTTTATATTCGATGAATTATTCAGATACAATTCTACCCTTGAATGACGTTTACTAATTTTCTATCTTCATACTCGCAGAATCCATGCGAAAAGTAGCTCATACAATAGCTATGCCATGAGCGCATAAGTATTCTTTGTAGTACTCTCTCTGGTGGTTGTTAGAAAAAAAAGAAGGAGAGCTTTGGAGATTGTCTTCGTGCCGATTAGCCTGTGCTTGGTTTGGAAGAACTGTAATCTGATTATTGAGATTTATTACAGAAGATAACTGATATGAACTGTATGATTAAATGGAAATATATATAGATGGCTCCTTCAAGTAAATGGTGTGTATTTTAAATTTGAGAATTAATGATATTTATCGATATATTGCGTAGTTGTTAATCAGAAGGGACTTCCAAAAGACTGGATACGAACCTGCACTTAATAATCCAAGAGCTCCATTGCTTCTTCGGAAGGTTAAACTTCATCAAAGCCAAATATCCGCTTGATCTGAGGTTTCCCGACTGATTATACAACACTCCCAAAATTACGAGGCATTTTATTTGTGCAGATTAGCTGACTGCCGCAAAGCACGAGCCTGCAGAGAAGAAGAATCATCGCCTGATTTCATTCCAACAAGTAAAATTTCTGAATCATTTTGAGTGACTGAGCTATGACTGTATTTCCTATCATGAATGATTGATTGCTCGAACGAATTGAGAGCTACATAATCACGTAGAAAAGATAGGAGGAAAAATTACAGTGGCGCCAGTGTGACAGGACTCTCTTGGATTGTTATATAATATATGTATTTTTTGTTTCATGAAAACCTACGAGAACGAGAGGTAACTAACCTGAAGAGAGATTCGGTGCCCATAGTAAAAGATTGCTGATACCAAGAAACGATTTCAACTATTGGACAACACCAAGACTACAGAACAAGGCCAGAGAAATCTAATTTTTTTTTCCTGTAGTTAAAATAGTTTGAAATCAATTTAGAAGGAACTTTTTTCCAGATAATAGTTAGATTGTAGAACTGTATATTGTGTGATTTTCGTATCTGAGCAGTGAACTTTATACCATCTGTGAAGTAATTTGAAAGTTAAGTGTGTCTACGACAGTAAATTTGAAGCTGTATTTAGTGACTGGAACCTGATATTGACAGTTATTTAATGGTATTGACTAGAGCGGCATTTAAAATGTCATTGAATCAGCAACGAGACGTGCAACAGCCTTCAGTTGTTTGCACAGAAGCAGAGGCCACGGATAGCAATTCTGAGACTGTTGTGGCTAGCGGTAGCAATATAAATAATCCCACTGGTTCAGAAAACATTCATATAACAGCTGATCAGACTGTTGTTGACACATTAGTTGTTATTATGCAACAGTTGTCTCTATTAGCCGAAGGCCAAGCAGAGGTGAAACGAGACTTATCCGTTATACAAAATGAATTCAAAAATCAACTAGCCGAAAATCAAACAGAATTACAAAATCAGTTAAGAGCAACCTTTACCGAATTAGATCAGAGATTAAATACCCAGAAATAAAAGAACAGGCAGAAAAGACCGAACAGAATCTTATTGCTCGAATTGAGCAGGTCCGCCGACAATGCCAAGAAAACAATAGTAAATTAATAGCGGAACTAACCGAATATGTATCCGTCAAAATTGACACGATACAAAAACAAGTAGAACTGTTTCCTCAAGTAATACAAGCTCAAGAGGGCATACAGTGTTCCGTATCTATGATACCAGAAATAACAGAATCCCAAGATAATTTAAAGAAGCAATTTGACGAAGTGAAGGAAAAACAGGAGACAGTGGAACATAGAATGAATGTACTTGCGGGAAAGTTTTCAGAAATGACATTAGAGCGGCAAAATTCTCCTTCGGAAACGATAGAAGAAACTGTGAAAGTAGCTTTACAGTCAATTTCAGAGAGTTCCGAGGATAATTTTTTTAACAAAGGGTTAAAGGAAGTTCGAGAACAACTTGGCGAAGATTTCTCGCGTTGGAAAGAAAATATCGAAAGATCACTAAATCTCTCGCAGGAGGATTTAGAAACACCGAGAAGTAGGAAACAACATTCTCAATCAGCGCGTGACATTCCGTCCACGTCAAGATCCGATGTAGATAGAACTGGAACATCACAAGTTAGATTGGATATAACGGAGAGCCACAGGGAAAAGTACGAACAGGATAATTTTTGGAATCGTAGTACCGTTGAGGAGAAGATGATGAAACAGAGACAATTTCAAATCTTTAACCCTGACAAAAAGAATGTTCATCCTGTAGTCTTTATTCGAAGTTTCAGAGGTCTATTTCCACGATCTTGGACAGAATGGCAAAAGATTAGTTTTGTATCGGGATATATACAAGGAACAGGTGCACTGTGGGCATCCGGACAAACATCTTCTTGTAAATGTTATAAAGAATTTGAGCAAGCTTTTCTAGCAAAATATTGGTCTGCTGGAGTACAAGAAAGACTTAGGCAGGAAGTATTATATCCTGAGCCTTTCTCATTTTCTAGAGGATCTCTAAAGAGATATTTTGAGAAATACGTTAATAAATCTTTGTATTGGGATGTACCGATTCCTTTGCCGGATATACTTAGAATACTCAAGTCCAGACTACCCACCAGTATAAGGAATCAGCTGTTATATATAAATGATAAGGATATAGACTCATTTATGACTACGCTTGATCATATTGATATAATTGAGGAGGACAATAAAAGGGCAAGAGAAATGTCATATCAAAGAAGAGCAATAGAAGCGAATCCGAGCTGCAACTCGAGTGGGAATGGCAGTAATGGTAGCAGTAACAATAATCATAACAAACTACACTCTCCGAGGAGACTTAGAAATGGACAAAATGCAAACAATAATTATTACCATAATGAAAACTTTAGTAATGGTGCAGCGAGGGGCTATTTTAGGAACAGTAGGAATTTTAATCGATATGATCCAATGTATGGCAACACAGGACAGTTCTACCAACACCAGCAGAACAACAACAATAATTACACAAATCAAGCAAGACAATGTAGACCGAATGCACCACAACAACCAATAATCACTGAAGTAGCTGAAGAGATAAATACCAATCGGACCAATAATCAGTCAAACTAAACATGACCGCATCGTGCCCCGGAGGAGCGGTCAGGGGATCTGTTAGGGGCGAAACAGTAAAATTACAATTGTTAAGATATAATGATGGTGAGCTGTTGACTGAAGAGTTAACAAAGGATTTAATAACGTGTCATAATGACAGATCGAGTGTTCCGGTATCGGAAGTATTTGTTGAAATAGAGGAAGTTCCAACGAATGTGATATTGGACACCGCCGCTTCCGCCAATGTCATCTCAGGCGCTCTTTTTCGGAGAATTATTAGGAAGATGAAGGTACCAATTTTGCCAGTACAGAACTGCAAAATCATCGGAGCTGTTGGAGCACGCTCTCCCAATGTCAAAATACAAACACAATTAGAGATGAAAATGGGAAATGTAGCAATAAAATGCTCGTTCCTTGTAGTGGAGAAGTTATTAGTGGACTGTATTCTTGGTATTGGGAGTATGCAGGAGTACGATTGTCAGATAGATTTTTTGGAAGGAATAGTTAAATTTAGATTAAATGGAGAAGAGATAGCACTGGATTTAAATAGAAAGGAAACTGTGCATGAGAAATATTGTCGCGGTGCCATAATTCAATTAACTGACACTACAAACAGTCGTTGGAAGGAGCTTTCAAAGGATTTGATACAACAGGAAGACTTTAACCAAATAACAATGATAAAAGCTAGTGAATCAAATCAGCTTACCGGAGAACAAAGGCAGCAGCTTCATTATTTGTTAGAGGCATATGAAGAGATTTTTGATGATAAATCAGGAATTATTAAAGGGTATATTTGTCACCTACAAGTGAAGCCACATCAGACTTACTGTTACACGCACTATCCGATCCCCTGGCATTTAAAACAATCCGTTCAAAGGGAGATAAATAGAATGTTACAATGGAACTTGATTGAGCCATCAACTAGTCCATATTGTTCTCCGCTCTTAGTCGTTCCAAAATCTGGAGGCAACGGACGAAAAGTATGAAGACCAGTATTTAAAATGGGAAGAAAAGATTCGACTCGCACTTGTCAATTTAACTAAAAAGGCAATGCAACGGAAATTGACATATGATAAACGGATTCACCGGATTCAGACGTTTCATCTTGGAGAAAAGGTTTTATTGAGGCGACACATCCATTCCTCGAAACTGATGAAGAACATAAAGAAATGGAATCTTATTTATACCGGACCATATGTTATTGTAAATATACCAAATCCTGGATCATACTTGTTGGCATATCCCGAATCGAAAAGGATAAAGGGATTATTCCCACATAATGATATTAAGAAATTTAGTGAAGGATCGTAGATCTGTGATACCAAATATGGAGAAGAATTTAGTGTGGAATTTGACTATGAGTCGAATGTGTATATAAATATCAAGAAGTTTATGCTGTCTAGAGGTTAAGAGACAGTGAGACTAATCCTGTGCTAGGTTAAGGGACAGTGAGATTACTCCTGTGATAGTTTAGCAAAAAATTTTAAGATAGGTGGAAGAAATCGTTAATTACTAGTGTTTGTAAGTGTGGACTATGAGCAGAAGCCACAGTGATATACAATGAAAGTGCATCTACATTTCCTCAAGACACGGCACTTATGTGAGAATTGCGTGTGAAACTTGAACAGTGTGGGATATGTAGGTAAATACGCTGTGTGTATGATATGCGCTGTTCGCGCAAGAAAACAAATGAACTGTGAAATGAAGCAACAGTCGATAATGTCACTGTTGCAAACAATTGATGAAACTCTCTGGTTGTGCGAGAGAAAATTATTATAATTTTTAGATTTTTTCATTATGCCTTCTTTACCAGGAGAATTTATTTAAGAATTTTAACTAACTTTTTAAGAATAGCAGTTTGTGTGTTTCATATTATGGACATAATTGTTGAAATATATTTCCATAAATGTTCATGAGAGGATGAAGAAGATTCTACGAGTGGATGGTTTGTTAAATGAACATACGTCATCATTAATGATATTTATTTGCAAGTGGATCTATAAATCAATTAATTATAAGAATGATGAAAATTTTTCAAATTATTCCTTTTGTGGAGTCAGTGACATATCCCTATGTTTAAAATTTTTCAGCAGGTGTAAACTTAAATTTATCCATAATTTCTTAATTGAAAGCAAGCCTCGGACAGATTCAATGCTCTACTTCCACCCGCACTATAACAAAACGAAGATTTGATTAAAATTTATTTGAGAGGAATACATTCGATATGAGCTACAACAAAATTTAATTGCCCACAGTCTACTTGGCAATGTTTTGGACAATCAGCAGTTGTAATGCAAAACAACTTTGGTATTGAGGACTACAAAAAAAATTCGTGATTGTCAGGACTGATGGATGTTCCAGTCTAGTACAGATGGAAGAATACAAGAATCCACTCCGATTTTGAGTTCAACGATGAAATATGGAATTCATTGCCTTAATCCACTCTCTTCCAGGGATTTATTCAGTCAGAACCTTTTCTTATTCCATTTTAAACCTGTTTCATGTTCACGTCCCTGACCATCTGTTCCTGAGATCATCTTCCTGTTTCTACGGCACGTTACCAGCTTCTATCCTGTACCATAAGCCATCGCCTGTCCTCCGTGCCGCGTCCACCAAACGCTGTACGTCGCCTACCCGGTGTCCGTACCCAGTGTTCCTGTTCCATCGACTTCACGAGATCGCCGGCTACATCATCGAAAGAAGGATTTTGAAAATTTTTTTTTGAGCAATATTGTAACATTTTTTTTTTTGGCTATGAGGCACTTTTCCTTCGATCTAATCTATAGAGCATCTATATATTTCAAAATTACTGGATATAGGCTTTCCTATCTTCTTTAATACCTGAGCTGGGGTCTATTCTTCCGGGTTTTCCAGGGTTTCCCTGTGAAGGCCAGTTCCCAAATGGGTAGACCTTTTTCGTAATTACACCAATCTACATCTTCCCTGGTTATGTACTCGGGATGCGGTACATGTAAAAGCTACAGCTTAGGTATTCTCGTAACTTATTGTCTTAACATGTTACCCATACTCTCCATAATAAAATTCTACTAATTCAAAATATTCCTCTTTTGAATAAACAACCCAACAAATTTGTTCTGTTAGCTCGCAAAGTGTATTATCATTAACTTTGCTCGCTGCGAGGGGCAATTGTAATATCTCTTTATATTCGATGAATTATTCAGATACAATTCTACCCTTGAATGACGTTTACTAATTTTCTATCTTCATACTCGCAGAATCCATGCGAAAAGTAGCTCATACAATAGCTATGCCATGAGCGCATAAGTATTCTTTGTAGTACTCTCTCTGGTGGTTGTTAGAAAAAAAAGAAGGAGAGCTTCGGAGATTGTCTTCGTGCCGATTAGCCTGTGCTTGGTTTGGAAGAACTGTAATCTGATTATTGAGATTTATTACAGAAGATAACTGATATGAACTGTACGATTAAATGGAAATATATATAGATGGCTCCTTCAAGTAAATGGTGTGTATTTTAAATTTGAGAATTAATGATATTTATCGATATATTGCGTAGTTGTTAATCAGAAGGAACTTCCGAAAGACTGGATACGAACCTGCACTTAATAACCCAAGAGCTCCATTGCTTCTTCGGAAGGTTAAACTTCATCAAAGCCAAATATCCGCTTGATCTGAGGTTTCCCGACTGATTATACAACGCTCCCAAAATTACGAGGCATTTTATTTGTGCAGATTAGCAGACTGCCGCAAAGCACGAGCCTGCAGAGAAGAAGAATCATCACCTGATTTCATTCCAACAAGTAAAATTTCAGAATCATTTTGAGTGACTGAGCTATGACTGTATTTCCTATCATGAATGATTGATTGCTCGAACGAATTGAGAGCTACATAATCACGTAGAAAAGATAGGAGGAAAAATTACATGTTGTTGAAAATTGTAACTACTGTAATTTCGAAAGTTTGTCCGCCTGAAAATGTACTGTTATCCCAAGCATATTGCAACAAACGGTGTATTTCTATCGCTGCTCGTTTAGTTTTTATTGCCGTTTCAAATATACCGGTCATTTTTGAAACACCCTGTAGAATCTTAATGTCACTTATAGTTGCTGCATAACTGTTAAAGTACATAAAGCTGAATGATTTCTCGATGGAATACGCTGTTTTTGTTTCTCCTATACAACTCCGCATTTTCCTTAAAATTGGTACGAGATCTGTTTTTCATTCTGGGTCGAATTTGATGGTCATCCTCAAGCAACTTAATCTATGAATGTCATGTCAGTGAGGATGGATTCAACACTTCCACTATCTTTTAAACATGTCCTCCTCAAATAAGAAGTTACGTGCCTCTACCTTCTTTTTCATTTTCATTTACACTGAATGTCCAAAGAAACTGATATAGGCATGCGTATTCAAGTACAGAGATATGTAAACATGCAGAACATGGCGCAGCGGTTGGCGAAGCCTATATAAGACAAAAAGTGTCTGGTGAAGTTGTTAACTCGGTTACCGCTATTTCAATGGCAGTTTATCACGATTTAAGTGATAACAATTGATGGGACACAGCGCCCTCATGGTAGCAATGAAGTGGGGATTTTCCTTTACGACTATTCCACGAGTGTAGCCTGAATATCAGGAATCTGGCAAAACATCTAATCTCCGGCATAGCTGCGCACGGAAAAAGATCCTGCTAGAACGGGACCAACGACGACTGATAAGAACCGTTTAATTAAGGGCCATCAAAAAGTGTCAGCGTGCGAACCATTCAACGAAACATAATCTGTACGGGCTTTCGGAACCGAAGGCTTACTCGTTTCCCGGATTGTTGATGACCGAAAACACTATGGCTGGTCGGACGAGTCTCATTTGAAATTCTAACGAGTAGATGGACATGTACGGATTGGAGACGACCTCATTAATCCATGGACCCTGCATGTCAGCAGGGGACTGTTCAAGCTGGTGGAGCTTGTAATGGTGTGGCGCGTGTGCAGTTGGAGTGATGTGGGACTCCTGATACGTCTACATACGACTCTGACAGGTGACATGTACGTAAGCATGCTGTCTAATCACCTGCATTCCATTCATGTCCATTGTGGATTCTGGATGACTTGAGCAATTCCAGCACGACAATGCAACACCCCACAGGTCGAGAATTGCTACGTACTGCCTTCAGGAACACTGTTCTGAGTTTAAACATTTCCGCTAGCCACAAGACTCCCAAGACATGAACGTTATGGAGCGTATCTGGGTTGTCTTGCAACATGGTATTCAGAAGAGATCTCGACCCCCTCGTACTCTTACAGATTTGCGGACAGCTCTACAGGATTCGTGATGTCAGTTCCCTCCAGCACTACTGCAGACATTAGTCGAAGCTGTGCATCGTTGTGCTGCGATACTTCTGCATGCTCGCGGGGGCCCTACACGATATTAGGCAGGTGTACCAATTTCTTTGGCTCTTCAGTTTGGAACGAACAAAATGCGTTTCTTTTTATGCCTGTAATTCTATTACTTCTACAAAATTTCTCTATTTTGTGGACGTAATCTTCATCATACATGATTACGACTACGTCACATTTGTCTCCCTACGTGGAAGTTCCTCTTTCCTGTTCAGAATGTTTTAAACTTTTTGATAGTATCTACATCCGTCACTACTATTCTCAGATAACTGCTGCTATTTTGATAAGACTTTGTGGAGACTAGCTCATATTTCTGTCAGCCACTTTCGTAAAACTTTGTCAAGTGACATGAGCTTTAAACTTCGCAATCATTCTACTAACTAATTTATTAATTAATTGTGGGTTCATTTTGACGGCGATATTATGCTTTAATCCTTTATCTAACAACACCAACTCAGCACTCATAAAGATCTTTTTCGCAACGTTAATTACTCCCTGAGGAAAGTGATGTACTTCACTTAATAGTTTATCTGATGTCCTAAGATATTGCTTTCGTAAACACCATATTATCTTCTTGTGCCTTTTCCTGTTATCCTTCTGCTATTCAATTAACAATTCTAAATTTTTCGACGAACTGGCAATGGCTGTAAGGATAACACTAAATTGTTTAATCATAACCGTAGACTGAGTGCTTTTTGGTTACCTAGGTATTTCCATTCGTCACCTTCCCCGATATCGGATTTGCCCACGTCAGCTCTGTTGGAAGCGACTTGCAATATATGAATTGTCTTTAACTTTAACCAAACAATTTACTCTAGACATCTCCAGTCGAAATTGTGGTTCATAGTACTTAGCACCACACTGTTTTCTATCTTAAACAAAGTAATGAACTGATGCTTAGTCTGATCAAGCATCAACTTATTTTGTGAATGAGTCTTACGATCTTCAAGGATATTTTGTGAATAAAACTGTGTGAATCAAGTCAAATACTACTTCATTTGCAAGATAACTTTGCCTGCTAGCATCATCATACTAACAAAGTATATTGAAAGAACGTAAGGTTGAGAGGTGTTTGTTACAAATGATTAGGCTAAAGAGGTCAAAAGCACAAAAGACTAAAAAGCTAAATCCACCCACCAAAATTTAGAACTTGTAAACCAAAGTCCAGTGTTAATCAGAACTTGCTGAATAAATTTTTTTCACTTAAAAACATTTACTGCATACACCAGACTTTGTGTTATGCAATTAAAGCAAGGTGACTAGTTTTGGTCGCTTTCAGCAACCATCTCCAAATCGTTTATATCGTAAAAACGAGTTGAATATAACTGAGAAACATAACCATGAGCAACAGTCATGCATTTGTATTATGGGCCAACAAGACTAGATCAGTATGTAGGTAAAAGCGTCATCGAGAGTGAGCCAGGTTGTAAACCATGATCTCGCAAGTCATAAAAAAGGAGAATGGCCAGTTGCATAAGTAAAAATTGCATGACATGCCCGTTACATGCATTTGCACAACAGGTATTATAGCGAGCAAAATTTATGCACAGGTAGCAGATATTCTCAGCTGTTCCATACTCTGGTTTACAAAGCAATGAGCCATCATAAAGTATAAAATAACCATACTTACAAAATGTGCACAAGCTGAGGAATAAAAGTAAAATGCCTCAAGTCCAACCAGCGTGGTAGACATGTTGTTGGCCCATAATATGAAGACAGGTCACTGTGTGACTGTTGCTACTGGTAAAGTTTTTCAGTGTGTATTCAACTTCATATTTACAATTTAATCGCTCTGAATATCATTGTTGAAAGGGATCAAAACTAGACACCGTGCTTTAATTTAGAACATAAATTGCTGTCTAGGCACTATAAGCTCCTTATGTACAAATACTTTTTCAGTAGTTACGTTACGATGTCTGTCTAGTTCCATGCAATGTCAGGCTTCAATATTAATCAGTAAAACCTATGATTAAGTGGGGCAGCAACTATCAACTGTTTACAGAGATTTTTACAGAGTATTTGAAACTATTCAGGTAATTTACTTCCTTTGTCAATAAGTTGATGCAATTTCAAGCAGAGTGAGAACTGATATTCTTTATGATGAAAAAGCCTGTGTTGTGAAGCATTTTGAAAATTAAATTGAGTGATAGACGTTTTAAAAAGTATGATGTTACACCCAATTATACTATAGTTAAAATTAAAAATATTTCATTCCCCAAACGTACTTGGTGAGGTTGAAAGTTTCATTCATAATGACAAAAATCCAGTTTTTAGGTATCAGAAATGATACAACAGCAACTCTGATAGTCACAACAGCATGTCAAGATGAAATATATTTAATGGCATGGTCTGTTGTTTCTACTAGTATTTTTAAATTTAATAAATCAAGAACCTGAGTAGATACTTAAATGAAACTTCAGTCAAATAATTATTATATTGTGACCTCAACCTGAAAAGAAAATTTAAAAAATTTAGAATACATAGTGCAGTTAATATTGATTTTTATCTTATTATGAGTAATTTTTATTTTATTTATACTTCCACACTATCAAAATAAAGGGTCAAAACAAATTTTGTTCTTTTAAAATGGTTCAAATGGCTCTGAGGACTACGGGACTTAACATGTGAGGTCATCAGTCCCCAAGACTTAGTACTACTTAAACCTAACTAACCTAAGTACATCACACATATCCATGCCCGAGACAGGTTTCGAACCTGCGACTGTAGCGGTCACGCGGTTCCAGATTGAAGCGCCCAGAACCGCTCGGCCGCCCGAAGTGGCCGTGCGGTTAAAGGCGCTGCAGTCTGGAACCGCAAGACCGCTACGGTCGCAGGTTCGAATCCTGCCTCGGACATGGATGTTTGTGATGTCCTTAGGTTAGTTAGGTTTAACTAGTTCTAAGTTCTAGGGGACTAATGACCTCAGCAGTTGAGTCCCATAGTGCTCAGAGCCATTTGAACCATTTGAACCAGAACCGCTCGACCACACCGTCCGGCTGTTCTTTTAATTATTATCTTGTCGAAACAGTAAACCAGGAATATTTAGCAATTTGTGGTTTTTTATATAAAAAAATGTTTTCAGAAGACAAATTTTTCTCTTAATAATTTAAGAATATATGACATGCTTCAGCTTAACATATTTAAAACTTTGTTAACTAATTTGCTTCATTGCGAAGGCAAACGCAATATTACCATTCATGCTAAATTCTTCTTTTATAGCTTTAATACTGGATGAAAGAATGACATTTAAGTATGCAAATACTTTAACTTTGGGAAATTGTAAAAAGAGATTTACATATCATTTTCTTCTGAAAATAACATGATAAAATATTTCAGTTCCATAATCTTGTTGATACTGAACGTCCTTTTCAATGTTTTTAGCTTTGTAATTATGGCCTCCATCGTCATTCTTTCACAAGCTTTTTTCAGCTTGAGTGACACATTGCCTGTCCACTCAAGACAGCCCAGTTTTCATGTTGTCCTCAGTTTTGATGTATAGACTGCTCATGATTTTTAATCTTCTTGTTACTCTATCATTAAACATATCATGACGTCCATCACATCGATCTGAAACGCTGGCATGCCAATAAAACTGTTTTGGAGAAGAATTCCCAAATACAGTTACTGGAGCTTTCATTTAGATTCTGTGGTTTTCCATATAAACATTTTCCCAGGAGTATAGAATCTTAAAGATCCCTATGTATTGGCTATATATGTTCCTCAAGGATACCAAATGAAGAGCTGCCATGGAAATAGTGGCATCGAAATTAAATACACAAGGTTTTGTGTTTGATAGTAGGGTGACAACTAGGTACTGATGCCTGCATCTGCTATAGGAAGTCATTTAAACACGAAAATGGTAAGATACATAGTTTTAGAATCAGGCAGAATCGCGTTTTTTTTAAATAAAAAAGTCAATTTTTGGGCCTCCTTACTGTTGAAGTTTTACGTAGTTGTGGTATAGACATGATTCTAGAATACTTAAGGAAAATTTGTTGTCATACTTAGTTGAGCTTCAGATTATTTCTGCCATCACAAGAGCTATTTTATGAATACTGATTATGTTCTAGTATTTGAATTTGACTGATTATAATTGTAGAGAATGAATGTCATTTTTTAAGTAAGAATGGAAAATAGAAAGCAAAAACATGTCCATACACTAGCATCATCCACTGGCTACCATCTGTGTCTCATTAAATAAAATTAAACGTTTTTTGAAGCCAAGCCAAATGTTGAGCCCATTTTATTGATTGGACCCAAATGTTGTTATACAATGTCTTGTGTTTTGTAACTTATCTTTAACATGTTTTAAACTTTGAAGTTACTATTCTTTGTAGCCTTGTAATACGTAGCATACATTTCTCATTCTTATATTCCTTAAATCTTAGATGATGGCAGTAGCCAGATCAATGTTATGAATAGAATAATACAAGGTGTAACAAAAGTGTGTGACGAAACTTGCAGCAAAAATTAATTGAGAAATAAAATATGTTATATGGACATACATTCGTAAATGTTTTATTTCCTTACAGCTCACTTTCTACATCTCTTCGTAGTCACATTAATCATGGCAAACAGGTAGAAACAGCCGGCCGGTGTGAAAGAGCGTTTCTAGGCGCTTCAGTCTGGAACCGTGTGCCCGCTACAGTCGCAGGTTCGAATCTTAGGTTAGTTAGGTTTAAGTAGTTATAAGTTCTAGGGGACTGATGACCTCAGCTGTTAAGTCCCATAGTGTTCAGAGCCATTTGAACCATTTTGAACGTAGAAACAGAACGTACCAGCAATGTATGGAACATATTCCTACAGAAAAAGTTCGAAATATCCTCATAGTCACGCTTGATTAGGATGTACATTAAGTTATAATGCGTAGGTTCACCGTCAGTACTTGTTGTTCCAATTAAATGAAGGTAGTATTGACATGTGACTAATTCCATTGCTTTTACTGACATGCGACTAACTTCATTTATCTACTAGGACCAAGCAAGTATCATCAGTTGTTTAGTGTAGATCACGGCCTGTGCAAGCACGTAGCACAAACTGTTTAGTGTTCTTCACTGATTTAGTTGCCAGTGCAGGGCGGTAGAAGTGTACTCAGATGCAGAGTTGCGAGATCTCCTTTTGCTGTACGAATTAGGGGATGGTAAAGGACATAGCGCTCAGAGGTTTTATAGGGAGAGATTTCCACAACTACCTAAAAGAGGGCGTTTGAAGCAGTTAGTTATTATCTTAGTAAGCATGGCATGGGGCGTGTATGCCTTCTATTCGCGACTGTGGAAGGACTAGAAAGACGAGGACATCCCAACTGGAGCCTCCTCCAATTGAGTGCAGTGAATGACAACCCTTAAGTCAGACTGAGTCTTTTAGCACCAGCGAAATATATTGACCACATGACTGGCCGGACAGTGCTAAATGGATTCTAGCTGTATCCATACCACGTACAGGTATGAGTTATCAGCAGCTGATTTTCCTGCACAGATAAATTTCTACAAATGGTTTCTTCACCAGTGTGTCAACTCTTTCTTCAGTGCAAATGTGAAGATGAGGAGGATTCGTTTCAACACAATCAAATTATACATTTTCATAATTAGTATGTATAGACTGTCGAGAACCCTTACGAAATTGTGCAATCACATCACGAACAAAGATCTTCTGTAAGTTTTGGGCCAGCAAAAAATGGTTCAAATGGCTCTGAGCACTATGGGACTCAACTGCTGTGGTCATAAGTCCCCTAGAACTTAGAACTACTTAAACCTAACTAACCTAAGGACAGCACACAACACCCAGCCATCACGAGGCAGAGAAAATCCCTGACCCCGCAGGGAATCGAACCCGGGAACCCGGGCGTGGGAAGCGAGAACGCTACCGCATTGGGCCAGCATTGTTGGTGTTTGTTTGTTAGGATCTCATGCTTTTCTGCCCAGCTCAACGGTAAAAATTACCATACTTACTTAGTCTGTTGTGCTAGAGCAGGGCTTTCCAAGATTTTCAGATGGCGCAACCCTTTTTCAGGCGGAAATCCACAGTGGACCAATTGTCGGTCAAGCGCACAGTAATTGTTGAAATTTAGTGCGAAGCCCACGGGGACTGAAAACTTCTCAATACAAGTACCATTTTTCCACTATCCCGACGACGAATCAGAAATCTTTGGTTTACAGAGTAATGGAAAGAACTTGGAACTAACGTCGTTCCCGTTTGTCAGAATTCTGCTGCTGCATTTACTTCCGTAGTTCAACACACCTCTTTCTCCGTAGAAACTGTTTCTTGAACACCGATACAAATACTATCAGTCTTACAAGGTGAGAATTATGCATCATTACCAATAGTACACAAAATGCATTCATCAAACAGTTGTGTATCAAACGTTCTTTTACACTTACAGAAAACGAAAGTGATTCAAAAATCATTAAACGCAGTCTTTCACATACATAACACCATCATGATGAGGAGCATACAAATGAAGTGTTAAATTTCTTGAACGGTCGAATTTTGTTGTTGGCAGTGACCGTTGTTAAGCTTTTCTCTTGCAGTGAAATATTCGTTTCGTTCATTTTGGAGAAAATATCTGCCAAATAAACAAGTATACAGTACCAATTTTCGAAATTAATAAAGTGTGGTAGTTTGTATTATGGTCTGAAAGTAAAACTAGGAGTTCTAAAAGCATTTCACATAATCGAGAGAGTGTATTCTGTCCTGAAAGCCACCACACTTCTATATGGAGGAGCAGGGGCGATGAAGGGTTCTCATACCTTCACACAGAGCTGTGAAAGTCTTGGCCTTAAGGGGCTCCGGAAAGGCTCAAAATCATGAAAAGTTCAATTTTTACTTTTTTGCGTTTTTTAATAGATACATAATTTATTCAATTCTGAAGACTACAACTATTTTTAAATTTTTTTTGAAATGTGTTCTACATGGGCGTGATCCACTGTGGCGCTGTCAAACTGCTGTCAAATGGTGTTATTATTAACGTCCGTGTTCATCAGGTACATTTTAGTGATGTGAGATAAAGTATGTGTTGTGGCTAACCTGTGATGGTTCAATATATATCGCTAATGCCATTGTCGATTGTTTCATATTTATTTACTCTGTCGTTATCTCGAAAATATTCGTAATTAATTCTGTTTCTTGAGTTTCTGTTTTGTTGAAGTATAATAATGAGTAAAAGTAAAGTTATTAGAAATCCTCTGAAGGCTTTTAAGAAAAGGAGAAATGTTGGAAAGTCAAAGGTATGTGTTATTACTGTAAACAATACAGACGATAACCAAGTGAGTGAACCTAACCTCTCAAGTACACCTGCCCATAGCAGTCAAAGTGGGAAAGAAAATACTTCACAGAAGAAGCTTGGTTCAATGAGTGAAAACTACGAATGTTTTATGGGCGAATCGGATGTGAATGAAATATTTGATATGTCGGTTCTCAAAGGAATTTTTTCAAACTGTGTAAGATGTATTCATTGTAGTGAAGTTGGTCTGGAACTCTCCATAATAAAGCACGTAGGACTTGCTAGTGAAATACAACTGAAATGTGATAAGTGTTCATACATGACCACCTTTTGGAACAGTGTTGCAGTAACTGCAACTGAAGAAAATGGTAGCAAAATCTACGAACACAACAGCGAGCGATGCTTGCTTTAGAGAAGGAACGCCTTCGGGCTGCAGACAGGGCTGTAAAGAGTCTAGAAATACAAGCAAGAGTAAACAGGAGGAGGAACAAGAGGAAGCTGGAGGAGGAGTTTGCAGAGGATGAAGATAATCCATCCTATGGACCTGGAATGCACTAAAAAGTTAATCCAATCTTTGTCGCTCGATTCCCAAAACCTTTATTTTCTCATACTAATTACATGTTTTCTAAGGATCTTCCAAACATATTTGTTTCAAACTTTCAGTAAATGTTACACACTACCTTCTGCATAATTTAACACAGCCTTTTTCCAAAAAACTGTATATTTTTGAATATATAAATAAAAAATTGCAAAAAAATGTTGTGAATTTTCAGTACAATTGAAAAAATAATCATCTTTAATAACTGAACTAAAATTTTGTAATATCCCTGTGTTAAGTTGTAGCCCATATTCCAATAAATAATCTGTAAAAAGTTCAACTTCCTACCTCAAATACTTTGTGAGGAAAGATGTAATTTATATGCGTTATTTTAACATTGCAAGTATAGGGCGTTCCGGAGTCCCTTAAATAAATTGCGTTGGATGCGAGAAAGCAGAGACTGTTTCACATCATATGACATGTCAAATATCTGTCTCTTAACAGTACTGTTTGATAGTGGCAAAGGAGATACAAGTGCCTTTTCGTCTAGCATACAAGAACCAATACGCTAACACAAGGTTGATGAGGGTTTCCGCAATGGCATGAGCTTCACCTGTCTTTGTCAATCGGTAGCTTACCAAGAAAGAAGGTTTTAATGAGTTTTCAGTAATTGTGTATGCATGAGTCTTCATGCATTGTCGAGTAGCAGCTAATTCAGTCGCCTTGCTCTTGAGACAACAACCCGTTTAGTCTGTAAGTCCTGATGAATACCCTCAGAAGGACGGCGCAATTTAGCTAGAACTATCTAAGGAAGGACTCGTGCGGAAATTACAAACTGAGCTTCACCGTCCTCTATCTAGATAAAGCTCATTTCGAATTAGCTTTCGTTGTAATTGCGATTTTTAATTGTTGCTATTCACAGGGTAGTGCAACTAATGTAGTATTTATGAATTTGCTTTTTAACTTTTAAATTAATATGTTAACTCATTCTTTTACACGTTTTGGTCAAGGCTGTCCACGGACGCTCTAGAAAGAGCCGGGGGACCCACAAGGGGTCTGCAGACCGCACCTTGGTAAGCCCTGTGATAGAGTGTATGCATTCAGGAGTGAGATAAACATGCACTTCGCAGATGATGGACCACCTCCTCATTTCAGTGTTAATTTTCATAGGCATGTAAATAAGGAATTCCATGACAGATACATGGATGGAAGTGGACCATTTCCTGGCCTTCACTCTCTCCAGACTTGAACCCACAAGACTTACAAGGGAAAGCTGAAAAGTAATGACTCTGAATTTTTTATGTGAAAAACCTCAAACCTTTTTCAATAAAACAACGTTATTGATAGTCAACATCTTTATTCTTCACAAGTACACATTTGCAGCCATCTTCCGTCAGAATGTGCGAATTGTAGCGTTTAACATGCCAGTGTTCAACATACACTATGTGATCAAAAGTATCCGGACACTTGGCTGAAAATGACTTACAAGTTCGGGCGCCCTCCATTGGTAACGCTGGAATTCAATATGGTGTTGGCCCACCCTTAGCCTTAATGACAGCTTCCACTCTCGCAGGCATACGTTCAGTCAGGTGATGGAACATTTCTTAGGGAATGGCAGCCCATTATTCACGGAGTGCTGCACTGTGGAGAGGCATCGATGTCGGCTGGTGGGGCCTGGTACGAGGTCGGTGTTCCAAAACATCCCAAAGATTTTCTTTAGGATTAGGTCAGGTCTCTGTGCAGGCCAGTCCATTACAGGGATGTTGTTGTGGTGTAACCACTCCGCCACAGGCCGTGCATTATGAAAAGGTGCTCGATCGTGTTGAAATATGAAATCGCCATGCCCGAATTGCTCTTAAACAGTGGAAAGCAAGAAGGTGCTTAAAACATCAACGCCGGCCGCGGTGGTCTAGCGGTTCTAGGCGCTCAGTCCGGAACCGCGCGACTGCTACGGTCGCAGGTTCGAATCCTGCCTCGGGCATGGATGTGTGTGATGTCCTTAGGTTAGCTAGATTTAAGTAGTTCTAAGTTCTAGGGGACTGATGACCACAGATGTTAAGTCCCACAGTGCTCAGAGCCATTTGAACCATTTTGAAAACATCAATGTAGGCCTGTCATAGTGTCATGCAAAACAACAAGGCGGGCAAGTTCCCTCCATGAAAAACATGACCATACCATAACACCACCGCCTCTGAATTTTACTGTTGGCACTACGCACGCTGGCAGATCACATTCACCCGGAATTCCCCATCCCTGCACCCTGCTATCGGATTGCCACGTTGGGTACCGTGATTCATCACTCCGCACAACGTTTATCCGCTGTTCAATCGTCCAATGTTTACGCTCCTTACACCAAGCGAGGCGTCGTTTGGCATTTACCAGCGTGATGTGTGGCTTATGAGCAGCCGCTCGACCATGATATCCAAGTTCTCTCACCTCTCACCTAACTGCTTGCAGTGGATCCTGATGCAGTTTGGAATTCCTGTGTGATGGTCTGGATAGATCCTGCATATTACACATTACGACCTTCTTAAACTGCCGGTGGTGTCTGTCAGTCAACAGACGAGGTAGGCCTGTACGCTTTTGTGGTGTACGTGTCCTTCACGTTTCCACTTCGCTATCACATCGGAAACAGTGGACATAGGGATGTTTAGGAGTGTAGGATTCTCACGTACAGAAGTATGACACAAGTGACACCCAGTCACCTGACCACGTTCGAAGTCCGTGAGTTCAACGGAGTGCCCCATTATGCTCTCTCACAATTATAATGACTATTGAGATCACTGATATAGAGTACCTGGCAATGGGTGGTAGCTCAATGCACCCAATATGGAAAACGTTAGTTTTTAGGGGTGTCCGATACCTTCGATCACATAGTGCAGCTATTTCGGTGCGTGAAAAACGGCGATTGTGTTCGAGTTTCGAATTCAAGAGTTCTTCCACACATGAAGCGTACTCTCCTTTCGGATGACAATGCTAGACCACACACGAGCACTGTGACATCTGCAAACATCTGACGCCTGGGATCCACTGTCATCGATCATCCTTCTTACAGTCTCGACTTGACTCCATCCGAGTTTCATCTATTTCCAAAACTGAAAGAACACCTTCTAGGACTACACTTTGATAGTGATGAAGCGGTGGAGGCAGAGATGAGGTGCCGGCTCCGTCAACAAAGCAAACATTCTACAGTGACGGTACCAACAAACTGGTCTTTCATTAGATTAAACATGTTCGTCTATAGGGTGACTACGTTGAGTAATAAATAAGCAGACATAAAGAACAAAGAAGTAGAATTTGAACAACGGTCGTCTTATCTAAAATGCTTTAAGAATTTTGACATAAAAATTCGGAGTTATTACTTTCAGCACGCTATTGTATATTGCTGAGGCATTTGAAAGCTATCGTGTGCGGAACCCTTGTACAAGATGTACAGTCTTAGTGCCCGTATTGTGGAAGGCTCTAAAAATACACTACTGGCCATTAAAATTTCTGTACCAAGAAAAAAATGCAAATGATAAACGGGTATTCAATACACAAATATATTATACTAGAACTGATATGTGATTAAATTTTCACGCAATTTGGGTGCATAGATCCTGAGAAATCAGTATCCAGAACCACCACCTCTGGCCGTTATAACGTCCTTGATACGCCTGGGCATTGAATCAAACTGAGCTTGGATGGCGTGTACAGTTAGAGCTGCCCATGCAGCTTCAACACAATACCACAGTTCATCGAGAGTAGTGACTGGCGTATTGTGACAAGCCAGTTGCTCGGCCACCATTGACAAGACGTTTTCAATTGGTGAGAGATCAGGAGGATGTGCTGGCCAGGGCAGCAGTCCGAACATTTTCTGTATCCAGAAAGACCCGTACAGGACCTGCAACATGCGGGCGTGCAATATCCTTCTGAAATGTAGGGTTTCGCAGGGATCGAATGAAGGGTAGAGCCACGGGTTGTAACACATCTGAAATGTAACGTCCGCTGTTCAAAGTGCCGTCAATGCGAACAAGAGGTGACCGAGACGTGTTACCATTGGTACCCCATACCATCACGCCGGGTGATACGCCAGTATGGCGATGACGAATACACGCTTCCAACGTGAGTTCACCGCAATGTCGCCACACACGGATGCGACCATCATGATGCTCTAAAGAGAACCTGGATTCGTCTGAAAAAATGACTTTTGCCATTCGTGCACCCAGGTTCGTCGTTGAGTACACCATCGCAGGTGCTCCTGTCTGCGATGCAGCGTCAGGGGTAACCGCAGCCATGGTCTCCGAGCTGATAGTCCATGCTGCTGGAAACGTCATCGAACTGTTCGTGCAGATGGTTGTTGTCTTGCAAACGTCCCCATCTGTTGACTCAGGGATCGAGACGTGGCTGCACGATCCGTTACAGCCATGCAGATAAGATGCCTGTCATCTCGACTGCTAGTGATACGAGGCCGTTGGGATCCAGCACGGCGTTCCGTATTACCCTCCTGAACCCACCGTTCATATTCTGCTAACAGTCATTGAATGTCGACCAACGTGAGCAGCAATGTCGCGATACTATAACCCGCAATCGCGATAGGCTACAATCCGACCTTTATCAAAGTCGTAAACGTGATGGTACGCATTTCTCCTCCTTACAAGAGGCATCACAACAACGTTTCACCAGGCAACGCCGGTCAACTGCTGTTTGTGTATGAGAAATCGGTTGGAAACTTTCCTCATGTCAGCACGTTGTAGGTGTCGCCACCGGCGCCAGCCGTGTGTAAATGCTCTGAAAAGCTAATCATTTGCATATCACAGCATCTTCTTCCTGTTGGTTAAATTTTGCGTCTGTAGCACGTCATCTTGGTGGTGTAGCAATTTTTATGGCCAGTAGTGTATAAACAATTTTCTAGGTCTGTAGCACCGCATAAGGAATGCAATGCGACGGCGAGCTGTTACAGGTATCCTTGCTATCGGAGGGCATTTTGAATATTTCATTTGGAAAAGTATTTCGTGCTGAGCTGATACATCCTTTACCTGTGTGTTTCTCATGATTAATGTGTTTAAGATTTTTGCAAACAGGAAATAAAACATTTTCGGACCCATGTACGTCCAACATATATTCTTTTTCTACATAAGGAAACTGAACGGTTTTATGTACAAAATACCGTAGTACGCCGTTGAGGAGCCTATACATAATTTTGCATCCCCTTCACAAAGTGGAATATCGTACGCTAAATGGTTTTCTCTATCCTAAGGGGAACAACAATGCAGCAGCCTATGCGGAATTGGTGGAAGTGTACTGCAGCAATGGAACTTTACTTGACGCATTCCTTAGACCCTGCTACGCTTCTAGCATGCTAAAACACATATGTATGCCGAAGTAGCAGACAGCTCTCTGTGAAGACCGGAAATCGCAAGAGAGTAGAGGTGTCGGTGCACAGAGACAGTTGTATCTCAATCGTGGCCAAAATGCGAAAAAAGATAACTCAGTCGTGGTACAGGGCCCAACAGTTTGCAAGACATCTGAAAATGGAAACGTCATTGCCGCGGGTTGCCGAAACTACTATTATTCACACTTTCTTAACAATAAATAAATAAAAAACTCTTCACCACAAATGGATGGGCTAAGTGTATGACTGTGACAACGAGAGAAAGTAGTAAAGGAAGGGAAGCAGTTGAAGCTTGTGGATTCATCATCACCGAAAAGGCGAACTTACAGCCGTCATCGGGCGACGTGATGGTAGTCGTTTTTTGGAACTGCCATGGTACGAGGCTAACAGATTATGTTTCTAAGAGGCAAACCGTCGCAGGAACACACCCTTGTAGACGTTATGGGAGCCTGTTAAGATGAAGCACGGTGGAGAGCTGGAACGTCGCAGTCAATGCCACAGGTCAAACACACATGGGACTGCTTCGGACTATCATAATATGCCCTACTCACCGTGTAGAAAATGCTAACATGATCACAGACTTTCAAGGTAACATCATTAATTTTTCAAGGTGATAATTAAAATTTTATGAACATTTTTGTGCTGGTAATGTGTTACATTGTACATCTCCCTTTCAAGTTACTGTTACACAACGCCCCTTTTTTAGATACGGACAAAGTCTGTTTTTGCTGGTGCTGCTGAGACTCAGTTACTTGCTACGACTCATAAACAAGTCTGTCACGTGTTTACATGTAATGCACGCAGAGGTATACTGCCTAGCCGAGAGCACAAAGATGGCGGCGATGGCGGCGAAAGTTTTAAAATAAATTAAGTTACTAGTAGTAGGAAACGTTACGATTTACACACATATTCCAGAATGAGATTTTCACTCTGCAGCGGAGTGTGCGCTGATATGAAACTTCCTGGTAGATTAAAACTGTGTGCGGGACCGAGACTCGAACTCGGGACCTTTGCCTTTCGCGGGCAGGTGCTCTACCAACTGAGCCACCCAAGCACGACTCAAGCCGCGTCCTCACTGCTTTACTTCCGCCAGTACCTCGTCTCCTACTTTCCAAACTTCACACTTGTCCGCGAAAGGCAAAGGTCCCGAGTTCGAGTCTCGGTCCCGCACACAATTTTAATCTGCCAGGAAGTTTCATCACACATATTATTCACGAGGTTATTTTTCTTGTTTCTCCATGCTTGCCTGTTCTTCAAAATCTATTGTAGTGTATTATAATTTAAATGTTCGCCTGCTTAGCTGGGTGGTAACGTGCTCGCCTCCCATGCAAGAAATCCCGGGGTCGATTCCCGGCCGGGTTTGGGATTTTCTCTGCTCGGGGACTGAGTTATGTGTTGTCATCATCATTTCATCTTCATCACCGGCGCGCAAATCGCCCAATGTGGCGTCGAATGAAATAAGACTTGCACTTGGCGGCCGAACTTCCCCGAGTAATGGCCTCATGGTCAACGATGCCATACGCTCATTTCCGTAGTACAAATGCATGCGTATTGAGCCGTGGCGACTGGCGCTAGTTATGCTCCACTTGCGTCGCTGATTTTGACACTCGTGTGGTCTCGTATCTCTGTTCCGCCTTTGGTTTTCCGGTTTGATGTGTGGCCGAAGGCTCTCTCCGGTCGGCGTTCAACGAGGCAACATGTTTTGAAGGCGGGTACTGCCCTCGTCTCTATCCGCTGTGCGCGCAGCCTCGCCGTCCTCGCTGTCCTTGCCGTTTTGCTCCGCGCCGGGTATACGGCGCTGATTAGTCGGCGCGTTGGCGTGCGAAACGGTGGCGGGTTCGTCATCTCATGCTGGACATCTTCCCATCGCTTAACTGGAAGCATTAAGTTACGTATGATTCATATGCTGCTGTTAACCTGTGAAGATTTGTGAAACATATGGTGGCAGGTTGTATCTGCCGGAGGTCAGTTAAGGGTGGTTCTGAATAAGAGAGTGTTATACTGAACTCCCGAAGTCTAAGGCTTCCAAGTGTTGTTTCCGTGGAGCGGAGTCTAAGCATTTCGGCAAATGCAAAAGGGAATACAGTTTTACTGCTTGTTTTTAGAGGTTCCTTGCTGTGTTAATTTGATGTAGTATGTTAATTAGCGTGATCTTCGTCCAGTTTTAGTTTTAGCCTTTCTTTTATTATGAAGGACAGGCCTTTCTTAAGTCAGTGTAATTTTAACTGTTCTTCTATTCGGTAAATGTCTCAGTTTGGTTTTCAGTTATGTTACAGATAGTCACGTAGTTAGTAATCAAGCATGGTCTTGAAAAAGGTGAATCACGAGCTGAATTTGTCTGCCGCGGACCGCATCTCGTGGTCGTGCGGTAGCGTTCTCGCTTCCCACGCCCGGGTTCCCGGGTTCGATTCCCGGTGGGGTCACGGATTTTCTCTGCCTCGTGATGGCTGGGTATTGTGTGCTGTCCTTAGGTTAGTTAGGTTTAAGTAGTTCTAAGTTCTAGGGGACTGATGACCATAGATGTTAAGTCCCATAGTGCTCAGAGCCATTTTTTTGTCTGCCGCGTGAATTATTTGCTGTGTGCGGAAATGGTCTGGTATGTGGGGCAGATGAGGTTTGTCGCCTTGGCGGGCAGGCTGAGATCGTGTGTGCGTTCGGCGTCTTTTCTGTCCTGACTTGCAGCCTGGTCATCTGCGAAATTGCTTGGCGGTTGCTTTTTACTTGTTTGTTCCGAGTACCGCCATGTATAAGCCGTGCCCCCATCCTTTAGTTGAATATCTGGCCTGTCGGCGCGCCGTCTCCGACGAGATCTTCCTATAAGTAACTTAAGATGAATCATTAGAGTTGTGTAAATTTTGGTTACGTAACCAATGAACTGAATAGTGTGCTTGTGGTGATGACTTTCTGTGCTCATTTTCCAGTAACATCTAATTATTATCTTCAAAATACTGTTTTTTATATTAATTCATGATTTAAATGCATAGTTTTTCTAAAGTCAAAAATGGTTCAAATGGCTCTGAGCACTATGGGACTCAACTGCTGCGGTCATTAGTCCCCTAGAACTTAGAACTAGTTAAACGTAACCAACCTAAGGACATCACAAACATCCATGCCCGAGGCAGAATTCGAACCTGCGACCGTAGCGGTCTTGCGGTTCCAGACCGTAGCGCCTTTAACCGCACGGCCACTTCGGCCGGCTTTCTAAAGTCAGTTGTATATTTTCTTAAGAGTACAAAGGTCCGAATTAAATTTATGTATTGTTATTCTGATGCTCAAATTCTGTAATAATGAGTTTTTCCTGTAGTTGAAGTTAAAATTATCTACCAACCACAAGTTTATCCATCAGCCAAGCCCCGAGCTTCCTATCTCCTTTGTGTAGCTGTGATTAAATTGCAATTTTGGTTTCTCCAGCACGTAATTTGAGCAGTCACACGCCTGACGCATACATCACAATGTGCAATGTTTTCATTGAGTGACGCGTATGAATTCCACCAGATCAGTTACATAATGATAATCATATCAGGCAGATAATATGTTTTGTAATTTGCTATCCGTTTTTCTTTCGTTCTTACATACTTTTTATGTATTACTCAGGCGGTTATTCTGAGATCAGAGCTGGCACTCGATTTTCTTGGTTCACGAGCAGCTGCGTACAGAAGCGAAACGGCGGCAGGGTTATGCACAGATTCCTCATGTCTCTGCGGTTGGAAACGGTACAGCAAGACTTGGATGTTATGCTAAGGAGGTATATATGGTTATGATAGGGAAATGACACTCTGTGTGGCTTACTGGTCTGCTAGAGCAAAGGCACTAGTTTATTTATAAGCTCAATAAGTTTAGTACTCAGTTAAGATTTACTAGCTCCTCCAATCAGTTACCATAATAAACGAACACCCCGGGACACAGCTTTGTTTATATTCGGGTTTACATAGTGATGTATGGTACTACAGCCCACGAGTCATGGAAGTGTCATATTCTATTGCTGTAATTGAACCCAAAGGTTGAAGTTCTCGTCATAATGAAAGTTTTATACTGACATAGGTACATTTAGGCAAATTTACGATGGAAACCAACAATTCTAGTCCAGTGACACTACAGGTAAGTTTTGTAAGTCCTTCTTAGTGTACAAGCTTAACTGAAGATAATGTTCACTTACATAGGACGTTTTGTAGGCTGTCTGTCTTCTCAGGGTGCTCGAGCTTGATGTCTTCTCGGCCTTCAACTATGCTGCTCGCTGCTACTCTCAAAAATCTGCTCGTTTCGCTTTTGACGGCTTCCGTTCCGGCATTTGCGGATGGAATGTGACTGCGTCGCGTTTTACCTCCTCTTTGCACTCAGTGATGGTGAAATCTCTGGTTTCCCTCGTGACCTCTTAATGGACTGGCAGAAGCGATTTGCACTGTACACTCCTACCTAAATTAAAAGGCTTACAGCTAATATTAATACTGGCACCTTTCGCGATTCGGTCAATACAACACAACAGGAAACCATAAAACCTATAACTGATCTACGTTTAGTCTGAAACCTATGAAGCTGGTGGCTGGCACAGATTGTGTGTCGAGTCTTGCTACTTCCATAGATGGTCACTACACTACGTCTGCTACCACCTGTCCTACAAGGGGCGATGAAAAAGTTTCCATTCGAAGGCCACACTAACCCCCTGGGTACATGTCGGTGCTTGTACAACCGCACTGGAGTCCCGCAGAGTCGCTTGTATGGCCTTCAAAAGGATACTTCGTGATCGTTCCTTTTAATATGGATCTAGAGGATTGTATACTCCGGCAGGACGCAAGCCGCCACAAGATCTGCAAGGCCACAACTGTTCTCCACAACCACTACAAAAGGCAGTCAATAATGGAAATTTTCACAGGCTGATTTATGGACTGGAACGTCTGAGTCACTGGTTTTCCCTTCAAGTTCCAGGTTTGGAACGGCATCCTGGAGAATTCCAGCGGCTATAAAAAGCGATTCATACCAGAGGACCTGTCTGTGGTTCTCCTCCGCCGGTACATGTGGTCTGTGAGCTGCAGCAGGCTGTGGATATGGCTCGGTCTTACTGGAATATCTTGTTCTAATAGTATACAGATCCATGACGCTACCATCTTCCTCCTGTGATAACTCTTATAACATAACTCCTCCAATTTTCCGGTGATTTAAATTTAATCTGAAACGTCCAGAATTTTTGTTACATATTTTTATTTCAATTGCCGATACCTTATTTCATGTTCTGTCAACTAACACATCTGCTATTGAAAAGAATAGATACCAAAAAACTGCTTACTGCAAGTTATGATTAATTGTGTTTTCAATTGGTTGCCGGTATAGAATGAAGTCAACAATCTACACCAGTCTTTATGGTATCACTGTTTTTCAACTGTTAGAACACCACTTTGACTAGAATTGCGTTTGGTAGGTTGGACATTACTTTTTTTAATTTGTAAGTTTTTTCTGTTATCTTATAATGTATAAGATACAGAGTAAAAATATACACTTACAATGATATTACCTGACAGAACATGAATGACATTCAACCTATCAATGGGAATACATAGACGAAGGTGAGGCACACGAACCTATTAACTTGTCTACTATTACTATTTTGTGCGAGTGAATGGGGAACTGGAGGTAATGCAAGAATATGACGGACTTTAAGTGCAATCTAGCGAAAGGCCAGTCCGTGAGCTATCATTTCCTAATGGGAACAATTTATAGGCAACAGATCGGGTGGGGGGGAGGGCGGGTGAGGGGCGGTCCTTTTTCGGTCGTATTTCCGACATTCTTTTTGTGGTGTCACCGCCAGACACCACACTTGCTAGGTGGTAGCCTTTAAATCGGCCGCGGTCCATTAGTATATGACGGACCCGCGTGTCGCCACTGTCAGTGATTGCAGACCGAGCGCCGCCCCACGGCAGGTCTAGAGAGACTTCCTAGCACTCGCCCCAGTTGTATAACCGACTTTGCTAGCGATGGTTCACAGACGAAATACGCTCTCATTTGCCGAGACGATAGTTAGCATAGCCTTCAGCTACGTGATTTGCTACGACCTAGCAAGGCGCCATTATCAGTTGTTATTGATCTTGTTAATCATGTACCGTCAGACCGACGTTCACCATTAATGGATTAAAGTTAAGTATTCCACCAGCTACGTCTGTTTTTCTAAATTCTAATTTCCTTGTCCTGTTCCAGACCTCACGCCAGCCTGCGTGAGCTAAAACGCGTGGCTTTCGGCTTCCTCTAAAATTCCTGGGTTGGCTCTCCTGCCAATCCACAACACTTTTCACGGATTGTTTATTGAAATATGTGTTAAGCAAGTTCCCGTTGTGCAGTGCTTCCCTACTGAGAAAGGAGGACCAGGTACTGATTTTGGCCAGGGGAGTACGTCAACATTATGTACATAGCCCACATTCACGTGCCGTATGTGGACGAGCGATGTTCTGCTGAAAACAGATACCAGGACATCGTCTCATGAGAGGTAACAATTTGGACGTGGGGTGCCTGTGACGTGCTATTGTGCAATGGTAGTCGTTGTCCTTGTGTTCTTCACCTCGAAGACTGATTCGTGCAGCTCTGCATGATACTCTGTCCTGTGCAAGCCTCTTCGTATCCAAACTACTATTGCAATCTACATCGTTTAGATCCTGCTCACTGCGTTCATTTGATGGTCTCCCTCTGTATTTTGTAGCACCCACGCTTCCCTCTAGTACTACATCGGTGATCCACTGATACCTGAGAACGTGTCCTAAACATCTGTCATTTCTCCCGGTCAAGATGTGCCACAAGTTTCTTTTCTTCCCAGTTCTATGTACCTCCTCGTTAGTGGCATGATCTACTTACATAATTTTCAGCGTTGTTCTGTAGCACCACAGTAGAAAAGTTTCGATTCACTTCTTGTCTGAGCTATTCATCGTCCACGTTTTACTTCCAAGCAAACCTGCACACGAGACAAATACTTTCATAAAATAATTCAGACAGTTAAATCTATATTCGATGCTAACGAATTTCTCTTCTTCAGAAACGTCTTTTTTGCCATTGGTTTTCATATCCTGCCTACTTCGACTGGCTTCAGTTATTTTACTGCCAAATAGCAACACTCGTCTACTACTTTCAGTACCTTTCTTCCAACTGCAATTCCCTCAGCATCTCCTGATTTAATTTGACTAAATCCCATTATCCTTTATTGCTTTAATTGATTTTCATCTTACATCCTCCTTTGAAGACGTTGCCCCTACCAGTCAACTGTTCTTCCATGTCCTTTGTGGTCTCTGATAGAATTATAATGTCATCGGCATAGCTCAAAGTTTTTATTTCTTCTCCCTGAACTTTAATTCCTTTTCCAAATTTTTCTTTTGTTTATTTTACTGCTTCCTTAGAGTTAGATTGCTTAACCTTGAAGATAAGTTACAAACCTGTCGCACCCTATTTCCAACCACTGCTTCCCTTTCATGCCCATCAACTCTCATAACTGCCATTTTGTTTCTGTACAAGTTGTATATAACCTTTCGCTTCCTGTATTTTACCTCTGCTACCTTCAGAATTACAACCATTGTATTCCATTCAACATCGTCAAAAGCTTTCTCCAAAGTATCCCTTTCGAGATCCCTAAATTTCTACCAGAGATGACCTGAACTCTTACCTGATGATTCTCCACACCATGATGCTAGTAATAACAACAGTATGTCTTTCCAAAACATTACCCCTCTGTGTTACCCTACTAGCTGGTGATCCCAGATAGCACAGCACACAAGCTGAGGATGAAGCGACACCATTCGTTAGCAGTCCATCCTTTCCGGCTACAACATCATCCATAAATGTGCTCCGACAACTAGAGGCTTTGGACCCGTTAGTTAATAGTGACATCGAATCTGACTACAGCATTCTCACTGTTGTTGTAAATGTGATATTAATGCGTAGTGTTTCATGTTTTTGGGGCACATGTGTGTTGCACGAAGTCAAAAAGAACTTCGAAGTTTTGGTTCACCCAGTGAATCGGATGGCAAAGAAGGATGCTTGTGAAATATTGATTACAGCGACGCACTATTTGTTTCAGTAGCGAAACGACATCTAAAGGAGCAGTTTTTGGAAAATCGATATCTTCCAAGTTTCTTTCTGCGCCATGTATTGGCTCCGAATACGATACCGCATTTCCGATTATTCCGAGAGCATGGCAGTGGTCAGTGTAAACGACACAGACCCGACGTACATTCGAACGCAGCAGTACCATACTTTGTGCAATTTTTTTAATGCTAGTCTGGTACCACTGTAGTGAAGTATCGGACCGTCATCCAAATGAGACAACACCGGCGTCGGTAACGAGTGTTGCGGTAGGGTGAACAGCGCACCAAGTATCTGCCAACACACAGAGATCGTGTTTCTCAACCACTAGCCTGAAAAGAAGAAGTCCGACATGGGAGAATCAATTCAGTCGTAGATAAATCCCAGGAATCATGCAGCGGTTCAAAGCTCCATCCGTTCTACAGCAGCCATCTTGGAGAGACTTTGCATTTTATCAATGGAAAAATCGTCTATGTATTATAATTACGTAGCAGTTGGTGACAGAGATGTTTCATTATAAGCAGTACAAACGGCGTATAACACTGGGCAGAACATAAACTCTTAAAGGAAACTTTCGGATATACTTGTGTTGGAGCGCCATCTTTTTGATTAACCGACTGAGTGATCATCGAACGTGAAATGCTCAACAGAGATGTTTTATATCGCCAAGAGTTCATAGGCCGCAAGAAATACGTTTGCTTACTTGGCAATGGAGTTTACTGCGTCATTAATGGCTGGACTACGGAGAGAGTTCGCTGACAAAATTCTGTAACAAAGTATTAAATTATACTTCTTCCATGCGTTGTATTAGCTCCTTGTGTGTATGATTCCACACGCACTGGAGCAACTGGAACTAGTTATACACTCACATTGCACAGTACGTAATACGTAAACTAGTATTTACAACAAAAAATGATCTGACTGTATCTATACAAAAGTAAAGGTAGTAGTACTTTTCAGTGGCATTTTTAAGGGCGTAAGTTGTTCGACGTAGTCTCCAACAGTTCTCTAGACGGAATGTGTTGAATTGTTGTTAAATTGCAAATTATATATACCTTTTTAGCTATAAAATTACCATAATTTTAGTAGGAGGAGAAGGATATAATAAGTAAGAAACAACAATTCACAATATAAACAAGTTCATTTATTAAAACAGTATTACAGTTCTTAGCTACAGTATGATATCTGTCTTCACGATACTTTAATTTATTTACAATTTTTCTTACAAAAAGAGTTTCACCGATACTTCTACCTCATGATTTTTCGTAAGACGTCTGTACTACAAAAGATCGTAAATATAATGCTCTATGGCTGTGCTACAAGTTGTAGACTTCTCCAACTTATCACTTACCGAAATTTTTCTTTTTTGTAGCTCAATTGGTTACTTATGTCCATGATTGGTCAGATATTCAACGACGCATTAGTTATTCTTTGCTGAAATATCTGCTGTACAACATGAGTTTTCCAAAGATATCAGAGCTACAGCAAAGTATTTTCTGTAAATTGGCAATTGCGTATCATTTCTAGAGAAAGAATAACTATTTTCCATGTTCATCATATTAACCGTCAGTCTAGACATTCTTTCCTCTTATAAGATTATTAAGGGCAATATTTCTGATACGCATGAATATCTTCCATATTTTACGACCCATTGCTTCATTATTATATTCGTCATCAACGTATATCAAGGATTGCAGGTTATCTCGTTATTCTAAAACCATTTTGCTATGTGCTCTCGTCGTACACTTCATAAAGCTGGAAAATTTTCCTTTAACGTAGTTCTTATCGTTTATATCAGGAATGATGATATCAGTTTGCTGCTGATACTTGAGGATAAATCTGATATGTCTTAGAAACTGAAATATTTGAGGCTGACTTCGACTTCATTGTGGTTTAGTTACGTCTCGAAAAAAACTTCACATTTCCCTGTAATGTACTCATAAATGACTGAAGACACCTAGAACATTTGCGCTCAGGCTATGACATTTTCCATACCTTAAAATTGTAGATATAGTTGAACATGCACGACGTGTTGCGGAAAGTAAACTTGTATTGCTACTGTGTCAGCAGTTAAGTCTCTATATGTGGAAGAGCAGGTTCATTAAATACAGCTAATGTAAGTAGCAGTGAAACACATATTCGCTAGATAAGAATATATAATGTGGACATGACCAACAACATTTTTTTATTTAGTAAGAAATTACCGTTAGGGATTAGTTCTGTAATTTTAAAACAAGCTAGACGTGATGCAGAAAGAAGAAGGAAACAACAGTTCAATAGTCTGGCATTTCTCAGTAAAAATGTACAGTAACAATTTGAGACAGTTGTAGCCACTATGTTAATGACGTGAACGAAAAATCATCATTCAACTTCGTAGATTTAAGTAATGTTTCGTAACAAGATAAGATTACGAACTGCAGGAGATAACTTCAGAAGGTCCTTCTTATCAATTTGTGAATTCGTATCACGTCCTTGTTTATTCCTCAAAATGAAGTGCGTGATGTGCTCAACAGAGAACATATTAGCAGAGGTAAAGAATCTGCAGAGATCTCACCAAAATGTATACTCGAAACGACTGTCGACATACAATTCCGCTACGTAATCAGCGCGATGACAATCTTTGTAAGTTAGTATCAGCAAATGAGGATATAGTAGAGCTACTTTGGCAATTTCTCCAGCGAAGTATCGATTGAACGAACCGTCATTCATATGCATCCTACGGGAATTCGTGGACCTATCAGCCCATTTTGTAGCATTAGATCTGCAAATTTTGGTACCGAAAGCGGGGAGATATCCTTCACTCTCAACAGTTTGCTGCTAATAATTGAGAAGAAAGCTGATACGTCTCACAAACTGAGTATTTGAGAGTTACTTTGACTTCACTGTCGTTCAGTTATTGTCTCCACAAGAAATCTCACATTCCCCTGTAATGTACACCCATAAATGAAGGCAACAAGAGATTTTGAGCTCGGGCTATAATATTTTACATACGACGGAATTGGAGACAGACTTTAGACAAAGGTGAACATGCACGATGAAACTTCCTTAATTAAAATAGTTGTTCTCATTTTTGCATTATGATGCTTTTTTTACAGTGGAATTTTATTTTATTGTTCGCCGCGTCAAAGTTATTTACATTTGTCTGCGAAGCCTAGATCAGTGTCTGATGATTCCAAAGCAAGAAAGATTGGTGTTTAGCGTTCCTGCCAAGACCAGGTGGAGGAGGAGGATACTGGCCTTGTCCTTTTCAAAGGAAACGTCCAGGCATTCAACTTGATATGTTCAGAGAAATAACAAAGAATGAAAATCTAAATGGCAGAAGGTAGGTTTGAAACCCTAAATGTGACCACAATAGCAGTAGCATTTGTGAACCCGTTGCCTTTTATAGTAGTCTGCTCAGTTTAAGATCACTTTACCATGAAGCGATATTGCGGCTGGTAAAATCTCACAGCATTTTAATGGCCATAGAGCAATTGTCTCGACCAACTAATTCTAAAATCGCAAAGAGTAATTGCTTTCACTTTTGTTCCCTAATTTGGTTGCATATTAGGGCGGTGATAATGAATAAATGGCGAAGTATAAACGCTTACGCAAATGTGTATCTTGGCATAAGTAATGCCAAAGTAAACCCAAATGCCGATAAATTTCTGAGTCCTGCATGCTGTTGTCGAACAGAGGAAACGTTCAAATTGTGTACATGTGATATTTCGGACGAATTTATGATTCATTCAACACAAAATTAATGATGTATCTCAGATTTTTTAAAATTTTAGGCAGTTGCTGTTTCCAAGATGGACATTTCGTTCCTAAATAATTTCGAAGCTGTTTAAAGCTAATGGTACTTTCGTTATTCACCTCTTGGCAGGTAACCTGATGAACGAAGCTACTGAGTATATTTTGTCAATATGAAAGCTTATTTGGGAATCTGAAATGACAGGGAAGGTATTTGAATTTCAACCTGATGGTAAACCATAGGGCAAATTTGTAAAAACATTGTTCACCGGCAGTTGCGTGAAATTTGAATGGTAACTGAAGAAATGCCTGTCGAATCGGTCTACGACTGTAAATTTATCCCTTTCTCTTTATTGAGCTTTACAGAAACCAGCGAAGACACTGTGGGTGTATATTGTGTGAAAGTTGCAATTGCCCAGGCACGTTCCGACGTTTGTGTCTCTTTTCCTGCTGGTAGGTATTCCGTGCTGCATGTTCGTGGCCCCTGAAACTTTTCCGTTGCTAAGGTTACGTCCAGAACAGCACTGGATATATTCAGACTTGCTCGAGGTTGAGAAGAGTCCTACCAGTTGGCGAGATCCATGAACATCTCTAAAGATTTCTAGCGCTGCTCTGGACCAAATGTTAACCACGGGGTTGTTTTATGGGCCACTACCATACAAACAAACAGCTAAGACATCCGGTCGTAAAAGCTTTCATCGTATGATAAACCTTCTTTACCTCGAGTGGACACAATACGAAGCCTCTGGTTCTGTATGGCAAACGACTCCATCGTAGCGTGTTACGGAAAGACACAGTGCTGATAAACGCGCGAACAGGACAAGTCCCTGGGCTCTGACGTTGTCGAACGGCTCGCTCTGTGAAGTGCAGTGGTGGCGGTGGCGGGCCCGAGGAGTCAGGCGGCGCTGCGGGCGGCGGGGGCGCGTCGCGGCCGGCGTCACTGCAGCCGCATGGAGACCCAGGCGAGCGCCCGCGGCAGCGCCACGCGGCTGACCTCGCAGTTGACGGTGCGCGTCGCGCCGTTGAGCACGAAGAGAGCGTCGGCGGCCGCGGTGGCCAGGTAGCGGCCGAAGACGCCGGGCGCCGCGATCGGCCGGTTGGGCGCCCCCCACTCTGCCAGCTGCGCGGGCATCGCCGCCCCGACGCCTGTGATCACCTCCACCTTGCCTGCACAAATCGTGTTTTTTTTTCTCCATTGTAGTATGCTAAAAGGAAGGGAGTGAAGTAGGTTTGAAGCCCATCTGCGATGTTATTTAACCCTAGCTATACCATCGCATTGTCCATAAAGTGCATTACAAAATTGTGGGCGTGGGGGGGGGGGGGGGAGGCGAATTACACACACTATAAAAATTAAAAAAAAATAAAATTCGTTATAGTTTGTTCAGTTACACACCGAAGCGCCAAAGAAACTGGTATAGGCATTCGTATTCAAATGCAGAGATGTGTAAACAGGCAGAATACGGTGCTGCGGTCGACGACGCCTATATAAAAAGACAAGTGTCTGCCGCTGTTGTTGGATTGGTTACTGCTACTACAATGGCAGGTTATCAAGATTTAAGTCAGTTTGAACGTGGCATTACAGCCGGCGAAGGAGCGATGGAACACAGCATCTTCCAGGTCGCGATGCAGTGTGGACTTTTCCGTACGACCATTGCACGAGTGTACCCTGATTATCAGGAAATTGGCGAAACATCAAATCTCCGACATAGCTGCGGACGGAAAATGATCCTGCAAGAATGGGACCAACGACGGCTGATAAGAATCGTACAACGTGACAGAAGTGCAACCCCTCCGGAAATTGCTGCAGATTTCAGTGCTGGGCTGTCAACAAGTGTCAGCGTACGAACCATTCAACGAAACATATCGTTATAGGCTTTCGGAGCCGAAGGCCCACTCGTGTATCTTTGGAGTGCATGACACAAAGCTTTATGCCTCGCCTGATCCGTCAAAACGGACATTGGACTATTGATGACTGGAAACATGTTACCTGGTCGGACGAGTCTCGTTTCAAATTGTATCGAGTGGATGGACTATAAGGGTATGGAGACAACCTCATGAAACCATGGACCCTGCATATCAGCAGGGGACTGTTCAAGCTGGTGGTGGCTCTGTAATGGTGTGGGGACTGTGCAGTTGGAGTGATATGGGGCCCTGATGCGTCTAGGAACGTCTCTGACAGGTGACACGTACGTAAGCATCCTGTCTGATCACCTGCATCCATTCATGTCCATTGTGAACTCCGACGGACTTAGGCAATTCCAGCAGGACCTTGCGGCACTTCACACGTCGAGAATTGCTGAATAATGGCTCCAGGAACACTTTTGAGAGCTTAAACACTGATGCTGGCCACCAAAGTCCCTAGACATGAACATCATTGAGGATATCTGGGATGCGTTTGCAATGTACTGTTCGGAATAGATTTCCACCCCGTGGTACTCTTACGGATTTATGGACAGCCCTGCATGATTCATGGTGTGAAATCCCCCCCAGCGCTACTTGAGACCCTAGTAGAGTGCATGTCACGTTGTATTGCGGCACTTCTGCATGTTCAAGGGGACCTACACGATATTAGGCAGTGCACCAGTTAGCTTGGCTCCCCAGTGCATTAACAACATAGTTTTCAAATAGACTGGAATGTGAGTAGGAACCGATACCGTTCAGCAAAATCAATGTATTTTCAATAAAGTGTACTGCCAAGCTGGGAGTGCATAAAGATCATCACAAAAAAATTTAAAAACGCAAATTTCGTTATTTTTTGTCGTTTTCTCATAACATCCTTTTTAAAGAGACACTGATGTGCATGTAAGGCCCTGAAGCTAAAAATACCCAATAGTACGTCCATTGTAGAAGGTGACTTATACTACTAAGACTTAAATTTTTGGCTTATTCCATTCCACGATGAGTTCATTTTGTACAGCAACTGGTACTTGAAATTATATAAAGAGACAGTCTCAGTTGCGATATGATTACACATAACGTGTTTCGCCTGGTTAAGGCTTCCTCAAATTTTCGAAAAGAAAAGAAAAAGCGAGGATGTAATTATACAAAATTACAAGTTAAGGAGCATAGTTTCCAGCCTACATTAGTTAAGTTTCAAGTACTCCAGCGGCTTTCGTTGTTGTCCACGCCACTAGCGTGGACACTCTAGTTTCAATGTAGCCTTCTATTAGAGCCTTTAGTTCACTGGTGACCAAGATCTCAGCTCGCAGGCCATGCCCGTATCCGAGTACCAAAGCGCTCAGGCTCGCTTCACTTTTCCTCCACTGTAACACTGTGCCATCTGAGCGCAAAGAGGGGGGATAGGACAAAACAGTGAACGTGCCGCATGTAATGGCAGAAGATATTCCGTATGCATTGGTTTTGTATTTCACATTGATCAACAACATAGGCCACAAACAAAACAAATGTTCGGTATTAATTAATTATTTTTGTCGTGCTGAAGACATTACATAATTTTTATCTGGTACAGATTATCGACAAAGGGGCACACACAAAAAATTTAACAGGGTTTTACAGTCAAGCTGCTACGTATTTATGACTTATTTAGTTTCGTTATCGAAAAACAATGTTTCACACAAAGATGTCGATCTTAATATTGTAGTATTTTTGCACCCTCATTATGTAGACTTGGAAAATCTACATGAGAAAAGCAAAGTATGCATCCTGGACAGTTTTAACGTAAAAAGAATTGTAAATAAAACTGAAATTACGTTGCAGGTCAATCAGTTACATGTGCACATGCTCAAGGGCGTTTTCAACTGAGACACCAAACTATCTCGAACACAGTTCTGAAACAAATGTAAGGTTGACAGTGTCCTCATAACCGTCATAAAAGTAATGATTGTAATTCCTGTACGATCGCAATAAATTCTTCAAACGTCATACCTTCTTTAACGTTAGTAAGCTTA
Organism: Schistocerca serialis cubense; assembly: GCF_023864345.2. Taxonomy (NCBI): domain Eukaryota; kingdom Metazoa; phylum Arthropoda; class Insecta; order Orthoptera; family Acrididae; genus Schistocerca; species Schistocerca serialis. The sequence goes on from NC_064638.1 coordinate 763,527,670, forward strand.
GGGAACTGGATTCTCTTTGTCACAATATTTTCCTTCTACAACGTGATTTTCTTTCTAAATGTATCCCCATCAAATCGTAAAAAAGTCACCTTGCAGTGTCTTACTGCGGGCAGTGTGCAGTCAAGTTCACTTAACATGCGAAGTCACAAATTCATTACTAATGTTCTAATTTTCTTTCCTGCACTCCTTTTCCTTCATAAATTCAACAATAGCAAGATTAAAATTGAAAAGACCGGCGTGCTCCTTGACTTAACGAGCGCACTTTGCAATAATATATGAAGTCTCCATACTCTTCGTCGTTCCCAACGAGAACTGTTGCAACCGAAAATGAAATAATGGGTGTGACTTCAGAAATTTTTATATTCATACCATCAGTTTCTTCAAGTGCTCCATGCCTGAAAATTTAGCACAGAGTGCTGCTTGCTGTACAGAACAATGAACCCCGTCTGTCAGTTGTAATATTTTACTCTTTCATCGTCATCTAAAAGATTACATTCTTCCTGTATGGTACTATAACGTCGTTTCGTAGCAAGTAAGCAGTACGCGTCGCTTATGCAGCCGTCTCTTCTGTCACTTCCATTCATTTCAAAGTATAGATAAGATAGATAGCTTGACTACTTCTTTTGGTGCAAACAGCTACTCGACCTGTGGACGTCCTTCATACCACGAACAAATAGCGAAGGGTTAACAGCGCTGACGTCACGATTTTGCCGATCTCAGATAGTTGTGCGGAGCACAAAATGCCGCAACGCAGTGCTACATGAAATGTCACGCTGTCCCGGGTACTTCCGAGAAGGACCGAACAAAGCCGAGTGGCAGGCCCCGCCTTGGTCCGCCCGTGGCCCGCACACGCTGGGTACGTGAAGTTCGGCATGACGTTGCCGGCCCTGCTTCAGTCACCTGATATCCAGGTTCAATCTAGGTGCGTTTGGCTGTACAATGCACTTCACCCGGGGGCTCTGACTATTTTAAGGTATATTCTGGTACCTTATTTGTCTGTGCCCCTTCCTCTTATCTTTGCCTTCATACATTTATCCCCATTTTTTATCCTTTTAAATTTATGTACTATTGGTTTTGTTCCACTGTATCTTGTTTGACGATTGTTCCTTTAGACGACTTGTTACCATTTTTCTGACTAACCGCCCTACTAGCTGGTAATATGTAATGATCTGACAGCCTTCAATCAGTGTTAACTTGATTTTTAAAATTTTGAAAATATTTTTCGAAAGCTTAACGCAGCTCAGAACCATGACCCTTAACGTATAATTTTGTTTAATTACATCCTTGCTTTTCTTTTCCTTTTAAAATGTTTGAGGAAGCCTTAACAAAGCAAAACGTGTTATTTGTAATAAGATAGCTTTACAATATAACTATGGTAAAATGATAAAATTTTTCGGTTGATTTTAACTGAAAATTTAAAACGTAGATGAAATCCGGTAGTAGAATCCGTGGAAAACAATAAGTATCCTTATTTTCAAAACATTAAAATATAAAGGAACAGACTAGATCGCAATAGTTTCAAAAGGTGTGCATTAAGTACCCACTCTCCCCTCCCCCTCCCCCTGCCTTCGCCCTGATACTGAGTCAGTTAATCTGTGTGTTGAGCATGCAGTAACGAAAAACCAAGGGGAAATTTGGAAATGTGATTAGAGTTCATGGAGAAGAAATAAAAACTGGATGTTTGTTGATGTCACTGTAATTATGTCTAATAACGTAAGAAGAAAATTTTGATGGGGTGGATTGTGCCTTGAAAAAAATGTAAGATAAACATCAAATCTGCTAAAACAACGGTAACGGAGTGTAATAGAATTAATTCATGCGATGCTGAGGGATTTACATCGGGAAATGACTAACTAGAAACAGTAGATGAGATTTTATTCTTAGCAGTAAGGTAACTGATGATGGCCAAGATAGGGAGGACGTCAAATGTTGGCTGGGAGAATGTCTGAAAAAGAGGAATTTGTTAATATTTAATATGTAGAAATGAATCTTTGTTTGTTGTCTATTATGCATTCCTATACCTTTCATGTGATAGCAATGAAACTGGTGAGATTTGTACGGACACCTACGAAGGATTATGTGGGTGTAATAGGGGTGGAACTGAAATAGAGGTGACACAGATCTTCTCTCAGGAGCATCTAGAGTATTTCAGTCAAATGTTTGTATGCATTTTTCACTATTTGTATACAGAGTGTTACAAAAAGTTACGGCCAAACTTTCAGGAAACATTCCTCACACGCAAATAAAGATGTTATGTGGACATGTGTCCGGCAACGCTTAATTTTCATGTTAGAGCTCATTTTAGTTTCGTCAGTATGTACTGTACTTCCTCGATTCACCGCCAGTTGGCCCAATTGAAGGAAGGTAATGTTGACTTCGGTGCTTGTGTTGACATGCGACTCATTGCTCTACAGTACTAGCATCAAGCACATCAGTACGTAGCATCAACAGGTTGGTGTTCATCCCGAACGTGGTTTTGCAGTCAGTCCAATGTTTAAAAATGCGGAGTTGGCAGATGCCCATTTGATGTATGGATTAGCACGGGGCAGTAGCCGTGGCGCGGTACGTTTGTATCGAGACAGATTTCCAGAACGAAGGTGTCCCGACAGGAAGACGTTCGAAGCAATTGATCGGCGTCTTAGGAAACACGGAACATTCCAGCCTATGACTCGCGACTGGGGAAAACGTAGAACGATGAGGACACCTGCAATGGACGAGGCAATTCTTCGTGCAGTTGACGATAACCCTAATGTCAGCGTCAGAGAAGTTGCTGCTGTACAAGGTAACGTTGACCACTTCACTGTATGGAGAGTGCTACGGGAGAACCAGTTGTTTCCGTATCCTGTACTGCGTGTGGAGGCACTATCAGCAGCTGATTGACCTCCACGGGTACACTTCTGCGAATGGTTAATCCAACAATGTGTCAATCCACATTTCAATTCATTCCAATGTCATCAAATTGTAAATTTTCACAATCAACATGTGTGGGCTGACGAGAATCCTCATGAAATTGTGCAATCACGTCATCAACACAAATTTTATGTGAACGTTTGGACTGGCATTGTTGGTGATGTCTTGATTGGGCCCCATGTTCTTCCACCTACGCTCAATGGAGCACGTTATCATGACTTCATACGGGATACTCTACCTGTGCTGCTAGAACATGTGCCTTTACGACACAACATGTGGTTCATGCACGATGGAGCTCCTGCACATTTCAGTCGAAGTGTTCGTACGCTTCTCAACAACAGATTCGGTGACCGTTGGATTGGTAGAGGCGGACCAATTCCGTGGCCTCCACGCTCTCCTGACCTCAACCCTCTTGACTTTCATTTATGGGGGCATTTGAAAGCTCTTGTCTACGCTGCCCCGGTACCAAATGTAGAGACTCTTCGTGCTCGTATTGTGGACGGCTGTGATACAATACGCCATTCTCCAGGGCTGCATCAGTGCATCGGGGATTCCATGCGACGCAGCGTGGATGCATGTATCCTCGCTAATGGAGGACATTTTGAACATTTCCTGTAACAAAGTGTTTGAGGTCACGCTGGTACGTTCTGTTGCTGTGTGTTTCCATTCCATGATTAATGTGATTTGAAGAGAAGTAATCAAATGAGCTCTAACATAGAAAGTAAGCGTTTCCGGACACATGTCCACATAACATATTTTCTTTCTTTGTGTGTGAGGAATGTTTCCTGAAAGTTTGGCCGTATCTTTTTGTAACACCCTGTATGTGGAGGCAATACACCCTACCACTAGTAACGGTATTGGTGGGGATAGGATGACATTCTATTTAAAAATGTTCGTAAAGGTCAATATTACTATCAAATTCTTAGATTTGTGGTTGTTAGGCTTATTGTTAGACTAATGAGTGGGAGATGGTTGCCAAAATGTGAAATATCTCCACAATACCGCAAGAAATTTGTTCAAGTCCGCCACATGTATCACCTGGTAATTGGAAAAATATACTGTTCCAGTACCACGGCGCTAGCACCCATATGGCAGGGGCCTTACAGCGAAAACGCGTGACATAAAAGCGTAACTCAAGAACAGCTGCCGGCTGGAGTGGCCGAGCGGTTCTAGGCGCTTCAGTCTGGAACCGCGCGACCGCTACGGTCGCAGGTTCGAATCCTGCTTCGGGCATGGATGTTTGTGATGTCCTTAGGTTAGTTAGGTTTAAGTAGTTCTAAGTTCTATGGGACTGATGACCTCAGAAGTTAAGTCCCATAGTGCTCAGAGCCATTTTCTGCCAAGAACAGCTGGAGTAATTTTAACCACATTTGGTATACACGCGACTCCTTGTTTGTATACTCAGAAGGTATTCCCGAACAATCCCGGGATGATTGTCCTTGGAGTATATGTGTGAAATAGATGTGGCAGGCGAAGGCGGGCGAAGCCGCGCACGAAAAGGCAGTCTATTAAAAATTTAAACGTTGGATAGTGAAAAGTGGACGATAGGCACTTCAGACCAGAAGAGAGTAGGAGCTCTTGAAATGTGCTGCATGCTGAAGATTTCATGGATATATGGAATAGCAGACGAGGAGGTACTGAATCAAACTGGGAGAAAAAGAAATTTATGCACAAGTTGACTGATGGAGGGATTGGTTCTTAAGAGACATCCTGAAGTATCAAGGACATTGGAAGAAAGCGTGATGGGTGAAAACTGTAGGAGGAGTCGAGGACTTGAATGCAGTAAACAAGTTCGAATGGATGTAGGTTGCGGTAATTATGCAGACATGAAGAGGCTTGCACAGGATGTAGTAGCAAGGAGAACTGCATTAAAACAGCATCTGACTGAAGACCATAACAGGAACAAGAATATAACAGACACATCTCTAATACAATGAGACAAATTTCCTGAATATGTGGGCGGGCTCACATCTTGCCTAGGTTCTTTCGAATATGCTGCAGAAGTTTGGCTGGGAAGCCGCTACACAGCCCTCATTCCGTCTTGATCATAGGCAACTACAAAATTTTTCGTGAAGTGATTGACCGTCTCGTCACATTCTGCGATAAATGGATTAACAGTTATTTCGATTGCTTTTGAAATAATGAACAATTTACTTACCTTTTTCCATCTGTCTCGTTTACATTCGACTGCCCCTTATGTCATCGCATGCATCTACCTACTGGGGTTCTGTCAACAAACAAGCCGATGTGATTAGAATGTGTGACAAGAGCTTTTGTCGGGGCAGTGGCAACACCCTTAGTGATGCATAGCAAACGGCGCTTGATACCGAAAGGTGATATAAAAATAAGCTCAGACCTTCACCATCAAACGAAATCGGCATCGCTGCCAATAATCTTTGCTCACTGACGTTGACATAATCTCTCGTGGTATAAGAAAGTTCCGTGACTTTGTGGCATCTGCATCACATACTTCGGCCAGTTCTAATTTGCTTACAAGGCAATACATCTTACTCATAAATACACACCTCTAGTGTGTGTACGAGGGTTTATTCTCGTGAAGAGGTAAACTTTCACAATGTGATATAGTATACTTCATCTTCTTCAGATTTACGGGAGTGTAAATCAGACATAACTGCTTTATGGAACGTTGCTAACTTCTAACAGCCACTTGCAAGAATGTATGAAATCAAACAAAATCTTCATCAGAATATCTGGAATGGAAATTTGATTTTCACTGTCTTAGCCACTGAGATACCACGGTCAGGTATTGGTCTTGATAACCATTCATGATTGTGAGCTTATCAGGAAATGAGATCTCCTACTGATTAACTATTGTGTGAAGGATGTCTGTGGTATTTTAATACGAGACCATTGCAAAAGAGGAATCCTGCACCCAGAAGGAAATGCAAATCGGAGAAGTACTGATAAATTCTCAAGGAGAAAGAGGAGGTCATGGTTGTGAATATGATAATTTAAGATTTAACCGACACGTTCAGGCTACTTACCTATTAGCGTTTCCATTAATACTATCAACTCGGGATTTGTATTAACGAGGAAAACACGCCAAGAGCTATAAACCGATTTCCCAGAAACTTCGGATCAAAATATGCAAACGCGTGTCTAGGCTTTTCCGTACATACTCGACCGTTTCTGAGATTACGACTACCAAAGTTTTTAGGTCTATATAAGCCTTTAAAGAGTGAATAATTCAACCGAAGCAGTGGCACAGTACCTATCCATCCGGCTTCAGCTTCTGCAATCCGTATTCGAAAACCCATTATTATTTTTATTTTTTGTTTTCCATTTACCTACCCACTTTCGTAGCTACACGAATGTTTTCCAAGGTGTGCTCAAATGATTTCTTCCTTATTCGTCCGCTAATTATACGCCTGGTGAATGAATTTTAAAAGAATCAAATGAACGGGAAAGTTATATGAAATTTTTTTCGGTGAAATTCCCGTAGTGTTTCCTAATTCATAATCAATTGCAGGCGCCAGTTTTCGATAAAGTGATTCGTTATGTGCAGTTTGCAGAGAAAGTTACCAACGTGTGAAAGCTTCAGCAACGTTTACAACGTTTCTTTCCCGAGTGAGATTGGTATTGTGACAAACTTGCATTTGCGCGATGCTCGTGTAGTTCGGAATTTCTATGTTTCGAACGTGTCTACGATCAGTACAATCCAAGGGAATGCACCAGATTTCAGAGAAGAATAAACATAAGAATAAAATATAAGCATTAATAAAAAAATAGATATAATAATGAATTATAAGAATATCAGAATTTAAAAAGGTTGTAACTCCTGAATATACCATATGCACATTAATTTTATAATAAATGTATGACACTTATTGTGAAACCCAGTTGTAGTTTTGCAATTAATATAGCGTCCTTGTATCCCATAACGTGATAAGAAACATTCGTGTAAGAACCTTCTACGGATATGAGTAGATTAATAAAAAAAAAGAAAATTAAAGATCGTCGAAAACTTCGACTGTGTTTCCCTCAGGAACGCTTATTCTGATTCTTCTTCCACTACGCGAAGTTTCTGGGAAATCGGTTATGATAATTTCCTTGTCCTCCTTGTAACTGTAGTTCTTAAAGGTGAAATATATAACAAGAACATGCATTAATTTTCAGTTGATTTGTACTGATTATGTTCGTTGTGGCGCCGGTCGCTTGTTACCTGAGGCCAGGTCCAGGAAGAGGACGTCCTCCTTGTCTGACGCACTCGCGTACAGGTCGTAGCCGTGCGTCGTGCGTGACGGGTAGAAGGCCACGTCACTGATGTTCAGCGTCGTCTTTACGTCGAACGAGAACCTCAGGTCACCGTCTGAAAACCACAATGCAAAGTGACGTCTCTGGGAGTGAACGTGTAGTGCATGCTGGAAAGAGGAAAATTTTATTGCATCGTCAACATCGAACAATACCAACAACAAAGGAAAAATGAAATTAACTTGATGAGAATGCCGGCTTTCAAAGCAAAATTTCACAAAGGAAATTTTAATCGGTTGTCGACCGAACAACTCCGTTGTCTAGAAGTATACTTTCGACAAGCGTCCTACAAGCTACCCGTAGGTGAAGAGATGCATTCCCGCTCTAAGTTGCCTTTTCCGGAGTCTAAACCGCACTCCTCTCCCGAGATGCACCGGGCGGACCAAATGTGTCCCGGCCGGTAAGTGTGGTACCAAGTGCCGGTGTCGGCTGTGCATGGCACCCGCTGTCTGTACCACCAGTCTCAGCCAGGAGCATTATTGCCGACTTTGGGCTAATCCGTCATTCATACAGACCTGAACTGATTCACAAGACTTTGATTAGTCTATCTTCCTCCTCTCGTTGATAACCATGTTCCAGAACCAAGTGGTAAGTAAATACACTTGTCTGTTCATAGCCACCGTTGAAACTGTGTTCTACCTCTATAGATTTGTTTGTCAAAACGAGGTGAACGCTTCTTCTGCCACCACGGACAGTACGAGGTATACAGCGTGTCTCTGCTACCACCAAATCGGCAGTCAGCAACAACACACCCCGAGAGGGATTTTAATCTGCAATGTCGCTTTTCCATGAACTGCTCCTCACTGGTTGGCCTATTCGAGCACGCTTCAAGCCCATATTCAGCATCTACGAGGACTATTCGGAAAGTAAGTTCATCAGTCGCGAAATGAAAACCACAGTATAAATCTGATGAAGTTTAGCACAGACGTGCACGGTAGTGTCTCTAGTATGCCCGTCGATCGCGGAAAATGACTCTTTTCAATTCTGAGCTCGCAGTGAGCACGTAAAGATGCCTAGAAAATAGTGTCGCCCGCCAAGTATGAGGGCCTGGTGAGTGATCTCGCCTGATGTCGTACAACCCACATAACGTAACTGTCATGCGTTTCGTTCTTCAAGACAGTTCTCGGCTGCACTCTGCAGGACAGTGAAGATGCTCCTGCAGCCATTTTCGATGGGAAGTGTTTGATCAGCCACAACACAGCCAGTAACTGGCTCTTTCTGAGTTTCATCTCTGCTCTCATGAACCTTAGGCTATGAAGACAAAAAAAATGGTTCAAATGGCTCTGAGCACCATGCGACTTAACTTCTGAGGTCATCAGTCGCCTAGAACTTAGAACTAATTAAACCTAAGGACATCACACACATCCATGCCCGAGGCAGGACTCGAACCTGCGACCGTAGCGGTCACGCGGTTCCAGACTGAAGCGCCTTTAACCGCACGGCCACACCGGCCGGCTATGAAGACAAAACTCTGGCACTCTCTATCAGTTGTAGACGAGATAAGAGACTTGACGAAATCTCTGGCGGTTGCCTTCTAAGACGGGAGTATTGGATAGTTGGTACAGCGCTACGACAAATGTCTAAATCGGGGCGGCGACTATGTAGAGAAGAAGCTATAAGGGGTAGCTGACTGTTGCAAACAAAACATTTTTGATTTTCACGTTGTTTCCCATTTCGCGACCAATCCGAAATTATTTTCCGAACAGCGGACAGTACGAGGTACTCTGTCTGGAAACTTTAGTGACAAGAAATAATGCACAATGGCTATGTCACACCCATATTTCCAGGATATTACTGCAGCAAGGTACGCAGGAAATCGACCAGATATACCGGTCGTTGAAAGATGTGAGACAGACACCGTAGTGTCAGTAGCTGGATGAATCGCAAAGGATTGAGGTTGAGCTAATGCCCCTGCGCGATTGCCAGCGCCCTCGTGTGCCATTCAAATGATGTAACAAGTAAGTATGTACTACAACATTTGAGTGCTGCAATACAACTGCAGAAAAAAATCCCTCTGATTTTAAAATGTCGTATCTCCAGCCATCTGCAGTCTGTGCCCCATACTCCGTTTCTGCTTTCTAGGTGACCTCGAAACATAAATATCATTAAAAGGTTTGATCGTGCAGGCAACAACATTTTTTAGGTCACCACAGTATCGAACAAAAGCAGACCAAAAATAACAGCGCTTCTGACCTACGAAAACTTGTAATGATCGCTACCAGAATAAGAAGATCGAGTAAATTTTTGTTTCTTTTCCTCGTTCTGTCGGTGAAAAATGAAATTGAAACGGTAGTGAGTGCGCCCTCGGTATCTCAAGAACGAGAAATTTGCAAAGAATTCTCTACGTCAGATCAACCGTATTACGTCGCAGCTGTGGGAGGTATCGCAACGTGTGCTTCCCTTTACGATATCACATCCAGGTATCTTTCAAACGTCTTGCAGTTTCCGGCGGCGAAAATGAATACAGCTTTCACCAGTTTCTAGTCGTGGTAAATATTAACGGCTGCCAGAATTTTAAATTGATTTCCTATCTAATATCCGAGTGTCAGGCGACGGCAATATTCTTACGTGTATTGGGTCCCTAATTTGTTTGGAAACTGTGAAAGGTGCGAGGACATAAAAAACTAAGAAGAAAGAAGGTAAGTTATAATAATAACAGTGATATACACTTAAATCAGGATTGAGCAAAATACGATTTTAGCAGAGGGCAGAATTTACTGACCTATCGGAGACCAACGGCACGGATAATGCATATTGAACCATAGATTGGTACACAGAATTACGATAAAGCCAGACAGAGAATATTTAAACATGAAAAACGCATCAAGCTGACAAAGAGGGAGATTTCAGTAAATCATACAGCAAGGCTTGCGGTCGTAGGGAGATATGCGCGCTCACCATGCAGATGAAATGACGCGTGTATTGGGCAGATACTATTGTGTTCTGTCCAAGGAAATGAACAGCTAAACTACTACTGATTGTACAATGAAGGCTTTCACGATCAGACTTTTTTTTGAGTCATCAGTCTTTTAATTGGTTAGACGCGGCGCGCCACGAATTCGTCTGCTGTGCCTCTTCATCCCAAGTAGCGCTTGCAACCTACGTCCTCAATTATGTTCTGGATGTATTCCAGCCTCTGTCTTCCTCTATAGGTCTTGACCTCTACAGCTCCCTTCAGTACCTTGGAAATCATTGGCTGATGTTTCAACAGATGCCTCAGCTTTGCTGTTCCTTCTCCTTTTCCATATGTTCCTTTCCCCTCCGATTCCGCACAGAACCTCCTTGTTCCTTACCTTATCAGTCTACCTAATTTTCAACATTCTTCTGTAGAACTACATCTCAAATGCTTCGATTCTCTTCTGTTCCGCTTTTTGCACAGTCCATGTTTCTCTACCATACAATTCTCTGCTCCAAACGTACATTCTCAGAAATTTCTCCTTCAAATTTAAGCTTATGTTAGATACTAATAAACTTCTCTTGGCCAGGAGTGCCCTGTTTGCCATTGCTAGTCTGCTTTTTATGTCCTCCTTGCTCCATCCGTAATTGGTTATTTTGCTGCCTAGATAGCAGAATTCCTCAACTTCATCTGCTTCGTGACCATCAACCCTGATGTTAAGTTTCTCGATGTTTTCATTTCTGCTACCTCTCATTACTTTAATCTTTCTTCGATTTACTCTCAGTCCATATTTTGTACTCATTAGGCCGTTCATTCTATTAAGCAGATCATGTAATTATTCGTCCCTTTCACTCAGGATAGCAATGTCATCAGCGAATCGTATCATTGATATCTTTTCACCTTGAATTTTAATTCTACTCCTGAACCTTTCTTTTATTTCCATCACTGATTCTTCGATGCAAAGATTGAGCAGTAGGGGTAAAAGACCACTCCCTGTCTTACACCCCTTTTTCTTGTCGTCCACTCTTGTTATCCCGTCTTGATTCTTGTACATATTGTATAATTAACCGTTTCTCGCTATAGCTTACCCCAATTTTTCTCAGAATTTTAACATCTTGCAGCATTTTACATTGTCGAACGCATTTTCCAGGTCGACAGATCCTATGAACGTCTCTTAATTTTTCTTTAGTCTTGCCTCCATTATCAACTGCAACGTCAGAATTGCCTATCTGCTGCCTTTACCTTGCCTAAAGCCAAACTGACCGTCATCTAGCACACTCTCAATTTTCTTTTCCATTCATCTGCATGTTATTCTTGTCAGCAACTTGGATGCATGAGTTGTTAAGCTGATTGTGGGATAATTGTCGCCCTTGTCAGCTCTTTCAGTCTTCGGAACTGTAGGGATGATGTATTTCCGAAATCAGATGGTATGTCGGCAACTCATACCTTCTACACACCAATGTGAATAGTCGTTTTGTTGCCGCTTCCCCCAGTGACTACAGAAGTTGTAATCTTCCTTATTTGATGTTAAGTCCTTCAAAGCTCTCCTACATTCTGATTCTGGTACTGACATCTTAGTTGCTGCTAAATCTGTACGGTCGTGATCCAGGAATATTTTCCGTTACCAACAGTTCGTTCACAACTGTGATGAACATCTTCAGAGAAGCTCGTGGTTCGAGAGTCGGCAAGAGTCAGCGGAACCACGAGTCTTTCTGAAGATGTCCAGTGCATCTCTGGATGAAACATCAGTATCGGAAAAGTTTCATGGATCACGACCACACTAACCTGAAGATTCACCAGCAGCTAAGCTACTACAATTGTATAGCGTCAAAAGCCTCGGGTTCACGAACGGTTACGAGGCTGCAGTCCCGGAACTCAAACTGAACGGAGCGGACGTAACGAAGGCCAGATATTTTGTGGCCTTGTTGACGTTCTACTCCGGTAGTCTTCCGACTTCAAAAAACAGATCCCTTGCGAACTACGAGGCTAGTCGAGTTTACCTGTACTGGCACAGTCCCAAGCGTCGGAAAAGCAGCTTTCACTGCAGCACTACGTTTCCCAAGAGGAAGAAGATGCCTGTTAAAGCCTTGAGCAGTTTATAATGGTTGTTATCACCCGGAAAAAATTATTAACTCAGTATGATGTCAACCGAAATCCGTTTCCAGTTGTCAAAAATTCCTGTTAGGAAGGGCCTTTGTCTGGAAACTTTTGTTAGTGACCAGAATGAGATTTTCACTCTGCAGCGGAGCGTGCGCTGATATGAAATTTCCTGGCAGATTAAAACTGTGTGCCGGACCGAGACTCCAACTCCGGACCTTTGCCTTTCGCGGGCAAGTGCTCTACCAACTGAGCTATCCTAGCACGACTCATGGCCCGTCCTCACAGCTTTACTTCTGCCAGTACCTCGCCTCCTACCTTCCAAACTTTACAGAAGTTCTCCTGCGAACCTGCAGAACTAGCTCTCCTGAAAGAAAGGATATTGCGGAGACATGGCTTAGCCACAGCCTGGGGGATGTTTCCAGGATGAGATTTTCACTTTGCAACGGAGTGTGCGCTGATGTGAAACTTCCTGGGAGATTAAAACTGTGTGCCGGACCGAGACTCGAACTCGGGTTGCCTTTCGCGGGCAAGTGCTCTACCAACTGAGCTACCCTAGCACGACTCACGCCACCTCCTCACAGCTTTGCTTCCGCCAGTACCTCGTCTCCTACCTTCCAAACTTTACAGAAGCTCTCCTTTGAAAGGTAGGACACGAGGTACTGGCGGAAGTAAAGCTGTGAGGACGGGGCGTCAGTCGTGCTAGGGTAGCTCAATTGGTTGCCGGCACGGTAGCTCAGCGTGTTCGGTCAGAGGGTTAGCAGCCCTCTGTATTAAAAAAAACCGAGTTAATCGATCAACAACGAACTTAAACGGATGTATTCCGACGTCCGCCTCGAGCAGATGCAATGAACGAAAGCGAACAAAATGAGATTTAAAAAAAAAGTAGGTAGAGCAATTGCCCGCGAAAGGCAAAGGTCCCGAGTTCGAGTCTCGGTCCGGCATACAGTTTTAATCGGCCAGGAAGTTTTCGTAAGTGACTTAAACTGTGACTGATTTTACAAGTAGCTTCAATTAAAATTGATGGAGGAATTATGAGTACACCCATGAGTAGTTCCTGTATTTGTCACCTTATTGTTGGGTCCACACGTCGCGGTCCTGGGAGGATTCGTTGTGTTACACCTTGTCAGTCGATAAATACAGAGCATACGAAAAGCTAGCTGTGGCAGGTCAGATGGACTTACTGCCAGGCAGGGGCAGGGGGCGGCTTACCAGCGACGCGCTGTACGACGAGCGTGACGCCGTCTCTGGCGCGGTGCAGCGTGACGAGTGTGCGGCTGTCGGGGCTGAGGTGCGGCCGGCCCAGCAGCGAGGGCCGCTGCGACACCACGGCGTCCGTCACGGCGTCCAGCACCAGCTGGCCCGCCGGCTGGCCCGTCGCCGGCTCTTCGCACTCCACCACCACCAGCCCGACTGCGGCATTTCGACACCCCAGCAGCTGTAGGATGCACACTACAGAGAGCTGCTTACCGTTCTACATCTTGTAACTGTACCACATGTACCGGGAAGGCGAGGAAGGTGGGCGCTTTCTTTTGAGATGGACACTGGTTGCCCATTGTTGTTCTGTCCGTTATAATTATCCGAGATGTTATGCCGTGGTCGGTTGAAAAATTCTGTCAATTCCAAACGTTTCGTCCCCGTCTGCGGAGGACATCTTCAAGGGGCTCTGCAGCTCGATGGAAGGTCCAACACACCCACTGGCTCGCTACTGACAGTCAGTAGTTTCGTCCCCGTCTGCGGAGGACATCTTCAAGGGGGTCTGCAGCTGACAGTCAGTAGCGAGTGGGTGTGTTCGACCTTTTCGAACTGCAGACCCCTTTGAAGATGTCCTCCGCAGACGGGGACGAAACGTTGGGAATTGACACAGAATTCATCAACCGACCACGGCATAACAGCCCGGATAATTATGATGGACATGACATTTCAGGCCGTGAAAGTCTATATTTTAGTATCATTGTCGTTCTGTCAATGGAAGCTACTCTGCCTGACAAGAAAAAGTGGAGCATCTAGAAGGGGAGGAGGAAACGGAAGGAATTCTCTCGGACACAGACTGATGCTATACGAGTGATCACGAGACTGAGTCACCTTAACAACTAACTTGGTACTGTGAACCCATTTATTAATATGAAGTTGCACCCGATCTGGTCTGTATGCATACAGTGATTCGGTTGGGAAGCGGTTGCACCCTCTCCTGAGGCAAACTGGCTCGTAACTCTTTTGTAACTCGTTCTTGATCACCTAGTTACTGAGACTGGGGTAGACGTGACGTCTGAGTTGGCCACAAAGACGTTTTTCGAGGGGCAGTTTGTAATGCTATTGTAAATATAATACTGCCATTAATCTGTATATTTTAAAATTTTTTTGTTCCGTAATAATTTCGAAAAATTAAGGTAATATTATAACGAAAGCAAGCTTCTCTTTAGAGTAGTTTATCTATTTAAAATAACCTCTTTGACGTAGGTGGAATAAATGTATTAAAACATATTTTGTAAATAATTATGTAATAATTCAAGTACAACTGTAATTAATTATGTCGTTTTTCTGTCATGCAATAGTAGTTGGTTCATACTTAAGGTTTTTGTAAGCAGGGGTGTAAATTGAAAAGATGTAGGGATAATAGGTAGAACGGAACTCCGTTCTGTGGTGGAATGGTAAAGGTGGTGGGGCGCGCGAGTGAGAACTGGCGCGCAAGTGGCTCAGACAGTCGGTAGCTGACCTGCAAGTGGTGAACACGCATTACGTTGGTCAAGCACTAGAGGCCCCGAATTTACCTGCAAGACTGGGTTTTGGCCTCGGACGTGCTCTACATGATTGGTGCAGTACGGCTATAAATTAATAGCTCAGAGATTTGCAATTTTATGGTCGCCACCAAGAGGAAGACAGAGTTATGTACATCAAAAGCCGTAGCTGCGCAATGTTACTTCGCAGCACCGCCTCATGCCACCTTCGACATCAGTAAGAGGCAAAGTATTTTATTTAGAAGTGTATCACAGTATGAACCACCCATCTTCAATCAGTGGAATATATGTGTTAAATGTACCTTTGTGTTTAACCGTTCCTATTTCATTTACCTCAGTAGGGTCCTTGCCTAATCGAATTTATTCCGAGTATCCTGATGTTTATTGAAGCTTGAATAATAGTAAACTAGTGGCAATAGTACTGTTTTGGTAGTAAATTCTGAAAATCATTATTAAATACTAGAGTTTGCACATATCAGTTTAAGGACCACCGCTTTGCGTGACCATGAGGGTAAGTTTTCAATAGTATTTCTGAAAGTAAAGTAACATAATTGTTTAACTGCAACAATCTTAACAGTAATTGTTCGTGTTGCTTCTACATGTCAAAGAAAGCCAGACAAATATTGATGTTGGTAAAACATTAACAAATAACAGTCCTAAAGAAATGAAATTTAGTCGTGTTAAATAATAGCTTTGGTCATATGAATGATAGCTATAAGTTTAACATTTTTGTATCCTTGTTGAAACACATGTGTGTCTTCTTTAAATAATTACTGAAGTATGCTGATAAATTCCAAAAGTAACAGAAAGTGAGATTAATAGTACTTACTGCAAAGTGACCGTAGTAAATGGAAATTAAGTGGTTGTGTTTAAATTACGTAATAAGTGAAAGTACTTATTTATTCAGTGTCTAAAATTGACTTCATCTTTCGATGTAGACACTGTCCCCTATTTGGGTTGGTGGCCGTTTTATTAAGCGAAACAGTTTATTATTATAACAGGCTTTGATAAAAGGTTTCCAAAAGTAATTATTCTCACTGCTTTTCCGACAAACTTTATGATTCGGAGAAAAATAGTTCGATACTTTACCTTTAGGTTGAACACGATTAAAATCTCTCTCCGAGACTCGATGGTTTGGAATGTTAGTGCTACGTAATTGTGTGGTGGTGTTCCTGCCGCTACTTACTACACAGTTCTGACATTCCGAATCGCGGATCTTCCGTCTTTACAGTGGTAGAACTTAAACGTTCTGATACCGTATTGACGAAAACGCGAAAGCACCGTTGCAAGTTGTACTCAAATTCACGAAGGCAGTTCATGAAACACGCACAATCTGTGGACGAGAATTGTGCCTTTGAAAAATGGCACCACAAAACATTGGCATAATGAAGACGCAAGATGCACGTGACATACCGTTTTGCTGTCAGCGGAAGACGTGAAGTGAGAGACGATGGCTCCCCACACCACGATACCAGGAGTGAGACCGTTGTGCTTGTCCATAAGAGTTTAAAGGATGAGACCTTGGCCCAGATCGGCGCCATACTCGCCGAAAAAGGTCATCCGGGGTACGGCAGAACAGCAATGCATCGCTGATCACCATACCAAGCCGTTTATCAGCAACTCACACTTCACTCTCGGCACCACTCCAAACGCACTGGTTTCTGTTGTGTTAACGGTAATTCCCTAGTCCTGCTGTTCCCAATCTCAGAGCAATCATGGAAGAAGACACAGAATGTTACACGGGGTCCATTACTTGGCCCCGGATGGCAGGTACAAATGTGAAGGGGGTTACGATGTCCTTGGTGCACAATAAAGCGATCTTCCATTGTGATTGTCAGATATGGTCGAACGCACCGTTATTAGCGAGTACAGTACGTATGCTCTCACCCTCCTATGTAGTCCAACATCGGGCCATAGCCACATCCAGATGCCATCCAAATGCCCCACAAATGTGTTCCTTTCAACCATTAGATTTACGATAAGGGCCCTTTCTAACGGTTAGGTGCTGAAAACGGTGTCTACCACGAGAACGAAGTATCCCCAAGTCCTCCGTAGTGGTCGCTACATTTGACGCTGCTCACGCCCTATATATACCCAACTACAGGGTGTCAATTATTGAACTATACGACTATAAAACGTAAATTAGATGCAAACTATGGCGTGAGCACACTTTATTCAACATGTGAGTCATGTTCGGATTTAAGTTAAGACATATGTCCGATAGCCCTGCCGTCATTGGCGATGATGTGACGAAGAAGAATAGCGAAATTCTGCATGACCCGCTGAAGTGTTGGAACATCGATGCTGTCGATGACCATCTAAATGGCTGTTTTCAGCTCAGAAATGGTTTTATAGTTATTGCTGTACACCTTGTCTTTAATACAGCCCCAGAAAAAAGGAGTCGCATGTGTTCAGATTCCGAGAATATGGCGGCCAATCAAGGCCCATGCCAGTGGCCTCTGGGTACCCCAGAGCCAGAATGCGGTTCCCAAGGTGCTCCTCCAGGACATCAAACACTCTCCTGCTTCGATTCGGTTGACCTCCGTCTTCATGAACCAACTGTTGTTGAAATCAAGGTCACTTTGGATAATTGGGATGAAACCTTCACGTATCATTCAGTGGGTACCGTGCCATCAAGAAATATCACACAGATAATTTTTTCATTGGACATTGCACACCTCACAGTCACCCATTGATAATGAAGAGACCTCTCAATCGCAAAATGCCGATTCTCTGTCCCCAAAGGTGCCAGTTTTGCTTATTGACGAAACTAGAAAGAAAGCTGGCGTTCTACGGATCGGAGCGTGGAATGTCAGATCCCTTAATCGGGCAGGTAGGTTAAAAAATTTAAAAAGGGAAATGGATAGGTTAAAGTTAGATATAGTGGGAATTAGTGATGTTCGCTGGCAGGAGGAACAAGA
Organism: Schistocerca serialis cubense; assembly: GCF_023864345.2. NCBI lineage: Eukaryota > Metazoa > Arthropoda > Insecta > Orthoptera > Acrididae > Schistocerca > Schistocerca serialis. The sequence continues at coordinate 763,545,504 of NC_064638.1, forward strand.
CTTTTGGTCAGGCGAATACAGGGTTATAAATACAAAGTCAAATAGGGGTAATGCAGGAGTAGGTTTAATAATGAATAAAAAATAGGAATGCGGGTAAGCTACTACAAACAGCATAGTGAACGCATTATTGTGGCCAAGATAGACACGAAGCCCACGCCTACTACAGTAGTGCAAGTTTATATGCCAACTAGCTGTGCAGATGACGAAGAAATTTAAGAAATGTATAATGAAATAAAAGAAATTATTCAAAGAGTAAAGAGAGACGAAAATTTAATAGTCATGGGTGCCTGGAATTCGGTAGTAAGAAAAGGGAGAGAAGGAAACGTAGTAGGTGAATATGGATTGGGGCTAAGAAATGAAAGAGGAAGCCGCCTGGTAGAATTTTACACAGAGCACAACTTAATCATAGCTAACACTTGGTTCAAGGATCATAAAAGAAGGCTGTATACATGGAAGAAGCCTGGAGATACTAAAAGGTATCAGATAGATTATATAATGGTAAGACAGAGATTTAGGAAACAGGTTTTAAATTGTAAGACATTTCCATGGGCAGATGTGGGCTCTGACCACAATCTATTGGTTATGAACTGTAGATTAAAACTGCAGAAACTGCAAAAAGGTGGGAATTTAAGGAGATGGGAACCGGACAAACTGACTAAACCAGAGGTTGTACAGAGTTTCAGGGAGAGCGTAAGGGAACAAATGGCAGGAATGGGGGAAAGATATACAGTAGAAGAAGAATGGGCTTTGAGGGATGAAGTAGTGAAGGCAGCAGAGGATCAAGTAGATAAAAAGACGAAGGCTAGTAGAAATCCTTGGGTAACAGAAGAAATATTGAATTTAATTGATGAAAGGAGAAAATATAAAAATGCAGTAAATGAAGTAGGCAAAAAGGAATACAAACGTCTCAAAAATGAGATCGACAGGAAGTGCAAAATGGCTAAGCAGGGATGGCTACAGGATAAATGTAAGGATATAGAGGCTTATCTCACTAGGGGTAAGATAGATACTGCCTACAGGAAAATTAAAGAGACCTTTGGAGAAAAGAGAATCACTTGTATGAATATCAAGAGCTCAGATGGAAACCCAGTTCTAAGCAAAGAAGGGAAAGCAGAAAGGTGGAAGGAGTATATAGAGGGTCTATACAAGGACGATGTACTTGAGGACAATATTCTGGAAATGGACGAGGATGTAGATGAAGATGAAATGGGAGATATGATACTGCGTGAAGAGTTTGGCAGAGCACTGAAAGACCTGAGTCGAAACAAGGCCCCCGAAGTAGACAACATTCCATTAGAGCTACTGACAGCCTTGGGAGAGCCAGTCCTGACAAAACTCTACCATCTGGTGAGCAAGATGTATGAGACAGGCGAAATACCCTCAGACTTCAAGAAGAATATAATAATTCCAATACCAAAGAAAGCAGGTGTTGGCAGATGTGAAAATTAGCGAACTATCAGTTTAATAAGTCACAGCTGCAAAATACTAATGCAAATTCTTTATAGACGAATGGAAAAACTAGTAGAAGCCGACCTTGGGGAAGATCAGTTTGGATTCCGTAGAAATATTGGAACACGTGAGGCAATACTGACCCTGCGACTTATCTTAGAAGCTAGATTAAGGAAAGGCAAACCTACGTTTCTAGCATTTGTAGACTTAGAGAAAGCTTTTGAAAATGTCGACTGGAATACTCTCTTTCAAATTCTGAAGGTGGCAGGGGTAAAATATAAGGAGCGAAAGGCTATTTACAGTTTGTATAGAAACCAAATGGCAGTTATAAGAGTTGAGGGGCATGAAAGGGAAGCAGTGGTTGGGAAGGGAGTCAGACAGGGTTGTAGCCTCTCCCCGATGTTGTTCAATCTGTATATTGAGCAAGCAGTGAAGCAAACAAAAGAAAAATTCGGAGTAGGTATTAAAATCCATGGAGAAGAAATAAAAACTTTGAGGTTCGCCGGTGACATTGTAATTCTCTCAGAGACAGTAGAGGACTAGGAAGAGCAGCTGAACGGAATGGACAGTGTCTTGAAAGGAGGATATAAGATGAACATCAACAAAAGCAAAATGAGGATAATGGAATGTAGTCGATTTAAGTCGGGTGACGCTGAGGGAATTAGATTAGGAAATGAGACAAAGTAGTAAAGGAGTTTTGCTATTTGGGGAGCAAAATAACTGATGATGGTCGAAGTAGAGAGGATATAAAATGTAGACTGGCAATGGCAAGGAAAGCGTTTCTGAAGAAGAGAAATTTATTAACATCGAGTGTAGATTTAAGTGTCAGGAAGTCGTTTCTGAAAGTATTTGTATGGAGTGTAGCCATGTATGGAAGTGAAACATGGACGATAAGTAGTTTGGACAAGAAGAGAATAGAACCTTTCGAAATGTGGTGCTACAGAAGAATGCTGAAGATTAGATGGGTAGATCACATAACTAATGAGGAGGTGTTGAATAGGATTGGGGAGAAGATTGTGGCACAACTTGACTAGAAGAAGGGATCGGTTGGTAGGACATGTTCTTAGGCATCAAGGGATCACCAATTTTGTATTGGAGGGTAGCGTGGAGGGTAAAAATCGTAGAGGGAGACCAAGAGATGAATACACCAAGCAGATTCAGAAGGATGTAGGTTGCAGTAGGTACTGGGAGATGAAGAAGCTTGCGCAGGATAGAGCAGCATGGAGAGCTGCATCAAACCAGTCTCAGGACTGAAGACCACAACAACAACAACATCCATATGAAAGTGGGCTTCGTCACTAAACCAAACATGCACGCGCATAGTAACTCCCATCTTGCTCAACAGTCAAAGGTGTAGTTTAAACGTCCTAACACAAACCTCTGAGTAGTTATGACGATTTTATTTTATATAGTTCAATAATGGCCACTCTGTACACACGAGTAACATTAACGCACTCTCCTGAGCTTTCTATCTATCACAGACCATTATATCTCAGGTCAATTACATATCTGTCGATGGTGGCACTTGAACGAAGTTCACTGAGATGCGACCATCTTCCCTGGGGCGAGCGTTTAGTAGTCAAGTATGAGTGTCGGATTATATTGCTAATTACTGAGGATTAAAACGGGAATAAAGGGCTACAATAAGTGACAAGTTAAAGTGTGATGCGCGAAAGAACATAATTAAAGAATTCAGAGGAAAAATGAGGAACGAGAAACCCTTAACGAAATTATGTTCAGGTTATAGTGTCTAAAATGTCGATTTGTGACAATCGCGTGTTCGTATGAGGAACAGTGATAACCATGGAAAAACATCCAAACAAAACACTAGCTAGAGTGAAATAGCATTGGAAAATAGTGACGCATGAGTGTGAACTGAAGCCTACTCTGGCTGAAGCTTCTGCCTAACAAACAGTGACTATTATTAAAAGTTGTCCTATTTAACCCCTTTTGTTTAAACCACGCACATAATATTATGTTTTAAGGCGAACAGTTTATCAAACGGCATTAGAAGACTAAAAGAGACGCATGCGATTAATACTTGTCACGCAATCGCAGCTGTTACGTTTACTTTTATTACTCTATATTCATGAGCCGCTTTAGTTGAATTTGCGATCGCTAATAACCATTAATAACCATTGACACATCACGAAGAGGGATGGGACTTCACAGTATACCACTATACGAATTGCACTTTACGAATTGCACCTAAGGCAACTTGTGGTACCACTATATTTTGCCCCTACCCTGTCATATGTACGCTTACAACATGCGAATAACGACTTTCAATATGCATCCTTATGAGGCATGTTTTCTCTCGTTTTCTCGTCGTTGTCATTTCGCTAGACTATGTGGAAGGAAGTGATATGTTTTCCAACTCTTCCAGGAACCTGTGCTCTCCTAAAGAGGAAACTCTGGAATTTAACTTCTCGTCGACAACGGGGTGATTGGAGCACAAGCTCGGACTACGAAAGTATGGGGAAGGAAGTTGTCAGTGTCTTTCAAAGGAACCATTGCGACATTTGACTGGAGCCATTTAGGGAAATCACGAAAAACCTAAATCAGGATGGCCGGACGGGGATTTGATCCGTCGTCCTCCAGAACGCGAGCCCAGCGCGCTGACCACTGCGCGACAATGTACCGTTGTACTGTCGGAGTTTCAACAATAAACTGTGATGGACACTCCTCTAGCGCAGCGTCTTCCGTTGTAGTTGGAAACTCTGGCGCCTATTAAACGGTCGCGCGACGAAACTCTCTGCTCTTCGTTGGGTCTTCGTATTTCCTGTTAACACATCCTGGTACAGGTTCAAGAATAACGAGCAGTACCTAGGAATCAGTCCAATAAATGTTCTTTAAGTGACTTTTTTCGTAGATGGACTACATGGTAAATCTCGGCCTTGCATCTCCTTTTCCCACAAGTAATTGGATAAGGTTATTCCACTTGAAGCCGCTCATGAGCGGTATTTCTGTTTTACGACTGCTACTGTTTCCAGTCATTTATAGCCTATACTTTAATACAACATCGACGGTTCTGTTCGCTTCTTTGTGCTCAATGTGATACATTTATTTAAGTTTACATTCAAACCCAGAAATGCCGATCCTCTGGATGTGTTCCTGAATTTAGTTCCAGTTTTTTGGCATTTCAACAGAATTATACGCAAACTGTTACACGGAGCCTTCAAAATCATCCAACAGATCTCTGGAAGGCAACCTGGACCATACCACCTACTAGTGGGTGTTCCAGGTTTAATGATGTGCGGTAGGCTGTAGGGGTTTTAAAAAGATTTTCTTTAGGTTATCATAAAATTTTGCTTTAAACTACACACATCAAAAAAAGTGTTGGGATCAGCCCGGTTACCAGAACTTCTGAAGATAGACGATGACTGTGGACATTGTATCACAGACACAGTCCCTTTGATTGTTCAGAGATGTCACTGAACCCACCCAAAGATGTAAACAACCATGCATGAGCAAAGCCTATTGGACGGAGGGGATCCGACAGCCGATCAGTTCCAGTCATTTCACCAGGAAGGAGGTACACGCCTCGGGTTGTCTGTAGTTCAACCATGCCTAGACGGTCAATACCACGGTTCGATTGCGTCCGCATTGTTACTTTGTACCAGGAATGGCTCTCGAGAAGGTAAGTGACCAGGCGTCTCGGAGTGAACCAAAGCGATGTTGTTCGGACATGGAGAAGATACAGAGAGACAGGAACTGTCGATGACATGCCTCGTTTCCCAAGGGTTACTACTGCAGTGGATGACCGCTTCCTACGGATTATGGCTCGAAGGAACACTGACAGCAAAGCCACCGTGCAGAATAATGCTCTTCGTGCAGCCACAGGACGTTGTATGACGACTCAAACTGTGGCAGTAGGCTGCAGGATGCGCAACTTCACTCTAGACAACCATAGCGAGGTCCACCTTTGCAACTACACCATGCAGCGTGGTACAGATGAGCTCAACAACATGCCGAATGGACCGCTCAGGATTGGCATCACGTTCTCTTCACCGATGAGTGTCTCATATGCCTTCAACCAAACAATCGTCGGAGACGTAGAGGAGGAAACACGGTCATGCTGAACGCCGTAGACACACTGTACAGCGAGTGCAGCAAAGTGGAGGTTCCATGCTGTTTTGGGGTGAAATTATGTGTACGCCGTTGTTGGTCATAGAAGGCGCCGTAACGGCTGTACGAACGTGAACGCCATCCTCCGACCGATAATGCAACCTTATCGTCAGCATATTGGCGGCGAGGCATTTGTCTTCATGGACGACATTTCGCGTCCCCATAGTGCACATGTTGTGAATGACTTCCTTCAGGATAACGACATCGCTCTACTAGAGTGGCCAGCATACTCTCCAGACACGAACCCTATCGACAATGCCTGGGATGGACTGAAGAGGGCTGTTTATCGACGACGTGGCCCACCAACCACTCAGAGGGATCTACGCCGAATCGCCGTTACAGGGTTGTTCAACAAACTCTAGCGGTAGGCAATACGAGTACTAGGAAGTTATTGCGCCTCACGGAAAGGCAGTGTTGAAATTCCGAGAGTGCACGTGCTAAACAGAGCTGATTAAAATATTACTTCCTTCCATACATGTCTCGTGAAATGATGATGAAATCAGACGAATTAAAGCTTATGAGTAGTCTTGGCGACAACCGCAGAAAGAATGGACTAAATGGTAGAGATGCCAGTTGGATGCACGCTGTGCCATGCACCACAAGATGACTTGTGGAATATAATGCAGAGTTGGAGATAATATAAGCTCTAAGACTGAAAAACAAATGAAAAAATAAGAAAAATAAACGACGTACCATGATGAAATTATCCGAATGGTACTAAAATAAGTAGATATGATGCACATATGAAGACAAACTAATGATTAATTCATAAAAATTTCATGATATGTTCAAGAGAAAGAGCTTCACGAACTGATCAAGTGAATAACTCGTTGACCAGTCTCTGGCCGTTACGGATATAGTTGTTAGATGTCCTCCTGAGCGATTTCGTGCCAAATTCTGCCCAACTAGCTCGTTAGATCGCCCAAATCCTGACAGTATTGGAAGGCTCTGCCCACAACGTTCCAAACTTTCTCAACTGGGGGGAGATTCGGCGGCCTTTTTGGCCAAGGTGGGGCTTAGCAACTACCATGTGCGGTCGGGAATTATCTTGCTGAAAAGTCAGCCAAGGGTGGTTTCCCACAAATGGCAACAAAATGGGACGTAGAATGTCTTTCACAAACCACTGTGCTATAAAGTGCCGATGATCACAACAAAACGTGTCCTGTTGTGAAACGAAACCGCACCGCAGACCGTAACTCCTAAGCGTCGGGCTGTATGGCGAGCGGCAGTCAGTTCGTATTCCAATGTTGTCCGGGGCACCTCCAGACAGGTCTTCGTCCTGGATGGTTCAAATGGCTCTGAGCACTGTGGGAATTAACATCTGAGGTCATCAGTCCCCTCGACCTAACTAACCTAAGGGCATCACATACATCCATGCCCGCGGCAGGATTCTAACCTGCGACCGTAGCGGTCGCGTGGTACCAGACTGGAGTGCCTAGAACCGCTCGGCCACAACGGCCGGCTCTTCGGCCTGGAATCTCATTGAATGAAGTGGAATTGTTTTCAGGGTTGAGTATCGCTGCGAACTGAGCCCCGATGACCAGTGAAGACGTATCAGGAGACGTCCCGGACAGTGGTCTGATACCAACCTGACCGATGTCTACCATACAGCCCAACGATCAGGAGTGATGATCTGGGTTGCCACTTGTTTTCACAGCAGGACCCCTTCAGTTGTCATCGGCGGCACCCTTACTTCAAAGTGACACGTCGACGATATTCTAGTCCCAGTTATCTTGCCCTTTATGGCAAGCCATCTAGGGCCTACATTTCGGCCAGATAATGCCCATTCGCACACGTCTCTGTACTTGTCAAATCCTACCTTGACAAGCATAGTCGCCGGTTTTCTCCCCAGCTGAAAAAAGTTTGGAGCATTACGAACGGTGTCTTCCAACCATCTCGGGATTTTGACTATCTATGGCACCAGTCGGACTATTTTTGACGTGATGACCCTAAGAAGCACATCCAGCAACTATATCAATTAGTGCCAAGTCGAATAACTGCTTGAGCAAGGAAAAGAATCAATTTATCTGGAATCTTAATCATTTGTTTGTCTGTACATGTACTAATTTCCGTTCCATTCGGATAATTAGTTCGTCGTGCGTAATGGCTGTTTCTCCTTAAATAAAAAAAAAAGAGTATGCGAAGAATGCAAAAGGTATCTGCGACTGTTACTGGTTTCTCCTCAAGAAGAGAATGCTTTCGATCTATCGTAACGATCGATTTCTTCCATTGCTACTAAATCATTTACATATTATTCTTACAAGAGGCAAGTTATCTAGCTTCTGATTTAGAGGTTACGAGACAACTGGAAGGTCTTGTGGCTTATACAGCATTTCTGAGTCACCTAACAATCTTTCGGCAGTTTACTGCTTCAGGAAGAGAACGAGGAGGAGCGCGGGACAGAGGGAAGTCAGTGGGTGTCACTCACAGAGCGAGGAGAACTGCAGGTGGCGCGGCAGGCAGGAGCGCTCGGAGAGGTCGACGGCGCGCAGGTAGCGCAGCGAGGCCAGCTCCAGCTTGAGCAGGCCGCGGCGCCCCGCGTGCGACACGTAGCCGTGCCGGAACTCGTGCTCCACGTCCTGCAATCACACACAGCACGCACCACCACTCATGCAGCCATCTGCGAGCCGGGTTCCCTATCCACTATCAAATGACCGACTGTAGTAACGCAGGAGTGGCAATAGTCTAACCACTGGGAAAAATCTGAAATTTTTTTATTTTGTACATCTCAGTCTCATTTATTACTGCAGGGGTTACCAGTTTCGGGCTTAATCGTCCATTCTAAAAACCAACACCTACAAATTACAAAGTACATGTACAATACTGGCCATTAAAATTGCGACACCAAGAGGAAATGCAGATGATAAACGGTTATTCATTGGACAAATATATTATACTAGAACTGACATGTTATTACATTTTCACGCAATTTGGGTGCATAGATCCTGAGAAATCAGTACCCAGAACAACCACCTCTGGCCGTAATAACGGCCTTGATACGCTTGGGCATTGCGTCAAACAGAGGTTGGATGGCGTGTACAGGTACAGCCGCCCATGCAGCTTCAACACGATACCACAGTTCATCAAGAGTAGTGACTGGCGTATTGTGACGAGCCAGTTCCTCGGCCACCATTCAAAAATGGTTCAAATGGCTCTGAGCACTATGGGACTTAACTTCTGAGGTCATCAGTCCCCTAGAACTTAGAACTACTTAAACCTAACTAACCTAAGGACATCAAGCACATCCAAGTCCGAGGTAGGATTCGAACATGCGACCGTAGCGGTCGCGCGGTTCCAAACTGTAGCACCTAGAACCGCTCGGCCACCCCGGCCGGCCGGCCACCATTGACCAGAAGTTTTCAGTTGGTGAGAGATTTGGAGAATGTACTGGCCAGGACAGCCGTCGAACATTTTATGCATCCAGAAAGGCCCGTACAGGACCTGCAACATGCGGTCGTGCATTATCCTGCTGAAATGTAGGGTGTCACAGGGATCAAATGAAGGGTAGAGCCACATCTGAAATGTAACATCCACTGTTCAAAGTGCCGTCAACGCGAACAAGAGGTGACCGAGATGTGCATCCAATGGCACCCCATACCATCACGCCGGGTGATATGGCAGTATGGCGATGACGAATACACGCTTCCTTTGTGCGTTCGCCGCGATGTCGCCAAACACGGATGTGTCAGTCATGATGCTGTAAACAGAACCTGGATTCATCCGAAAAAATAACGTTTTGCCATTTATGCACCCAGGTTTGTCGTTGAGTACACCATCGCAGGCGCTCCTGTCGGTGAGGCAGCGTCAAGGGTAACCACAGCCATGGTCTCCGAGCCGATAGTCCATGCTGCTGTAAACGTCGTCGAAATGTTCGTGCAGATGGTTGTAGTCTTGCAAACATCCCCATCTGTTGACCTAAGGATTGAGACGTGGCTGCACGATCCGTTACATCCATGCAGGTAAAGATGCCTGTCTTCTCGACTGCTAGTGATACGAGGCCGTTGGGATCCAGCACGGCGTTTCCTCCTGAATCCACCGATTCCATATTCTGCTAACAGTCATTGGATCTCGACCAACGCGAGCAGCAATGTCGCGTACGATAAACAGCAATGCGATAGACTAAAATCCGACCTTTATCAAAGTCGGAAACGTGATGGTACGCATTTCTCCTCCTTACACAAGGCATCACAACAACGTTTCACCAGGCAACGCCGGTCAACTCCCGTTTGTGAATGAGAAATCGGTTGGAAACTTTCCTCATGTCAGCACGTAGTAGGTGTCGCCACCGGCGCCAAACTCGTGTGAATGCTCTGAAAAGGTAATCATTTGCATATCACAACATCTTCTTCCTGTCCGTCAAATTTCGCGTCTGTAGCACGTCATATTCGTGGTGTAGCAATTTTAATGGTCAGTAGTGTAGTACAAAAACATTTACGTACAGTACACAATTACTTCAGTATTACAACTACTTACATGATTACTGACATAACTTCTTATTAACCGTAACTAGGTATACAAAATGGTACTAAATCTAGTTACCCTTAATCACAACGCATGTTCCAAAATGGTTCAAATGGCTCTGAGCACTGTGGGACTTAACTGCGGAGGTCATCAGTCCCCAAGAACTTAGAACTACTTAAACGTAACTAATCTAAGGACATCACACACATCCATGCCCGGGGCAGGATTCGAACCTGCGACCGTAGCGGTCGCGCGGTTCCAGACTGAAGTGCCTAGAACCGCTCGGCCACTCCGGCCGGCTGTCAACGCATTTCTATAATCACATGGGTACTTGCAATATAAAGCATGCCTTATGTAAATATTTTTGCACGACAATTACTCTGTAATTTTTGGATGTGTGATTTGAGAATGGGCGAGTCAGCCTGAAACCGGTAACAAAAAATTGTATATTCGTGGAACTAAGACGGATAAAAAAAATTTATCAATTTTTCCACAATACTAAGCAGTTGCGGACCTTCCAGCGCAAACCAGCATGCCCCGAATCCAAAAATCTCCCTACTGATCACTTTGTAATCTTTAGTCCAAAATCTGGTTTGATGTAGGTCTCTATGCTAAGCTATTCTGTGCAACTCTCTTCGTTTTTCCATAACTGCTGCACCTGCTTTGAAGTTTCCCTACAATTTTAACCCCTCATAAACTTGTTGGAACTTTCAAATCAATGTCCTGTTGCCTTTCATGACTGGTTCTATAATCCTGTTACTTCTTTTAGTCCAGTTTTGTCAAAAATTGTATTTCTTCCCCGTTAGAGTCAGTACCTATATGTGTTAATTACATGCCAGATATAACTAAATAATTTTCAATACTTTGTGGCATCACATTTCAAAAGCTTCAATTCTTTTCTTGTCTGACTTGTTTATTGACTCTCACGTAACGTCAAACTCCAGACAAATTACTTTCAGCAAACACTTGACTTTTTTTCCTTTGGGGCTGAAGCATTATAGATGTCTTGTAAGGACATTCGATGATAAAAAGACTGCTGAATTAGCGCTACAACAGTCCGCAATACAGAAGGAATACGAGATTCTGAAACACATAGCACAACAAATCAACTCGAACCCCAACATAGTCAACCAAATCTATGATAGACACAACAAACCGAGACATGTTGTGATTCATAACGACATAAAATTAACAAGAGAGGTACCGAAAAATCAGACAACAACATACATACAACAGAATTATGGTGAAAATATATGAAACAAACTTAAAACATTAGAAAATTCCACTAAGGTAAAACATAAAACAAATTTGGAGGCAAAAGCAACACCAGCGAACATAAGCAAAGAATTTGCTACTAGCACACACAACTCCACACATTAATAAGCCAATTTTGTAATTGTATAACATCGTTGACTTAGCTGTCAACGGAAGCGTTTCAAACTTACGAAAAATATTAAATAGGCGTTGATTAATGTTGCTCAGCAACAAAATCCACTGTTGAGACATTACGTATCCACAGTTTTGTCTGCGCTACACGTGGGACAGAAAGCAGTACAAGGTGTGAGTACTAGAGAGCGACAACGTTAACGATGTGTTATGGAAGTAAGTACGACAACAGATATATACAGTATTGTTATTAATTACAAATAGCCAGATATATATCCAATAACAGCTCCATATGTTTGCAGATAGCTTTATGATTGCCATGGAGCCGAAATAAGCTTATAGCACAAAAATAAACCATTGTAATAAAAAGTCTTTAAATATAGCAGCGTCTTGGCTTACTAGACATGTAATGTCCTCAGAAGACTCTAATTTATGTGAAACTTTAGTTTGTCTTGGTCTATAAAATGTTAAAATGTTAAAATAACTTAGAGAATGCAGCCGCTTGATATCTTCGACAACTGCGGATATTTCAACACCACGCCCCACCATTTTCAAGGCGCAAATGCATCGAGGGAGCACTATGTGAAGAAATTTAAAACATCGGTATGCAGAGCGTACGCAGAAAGATAAAACACACACACACACACACACACACACACACACACACACACACACTGTAAGCTCTAGAGCCATCACACAATCAAAGATGACCAATGTTAGAAGTCATCGAAGGTAAATATTAGTAACCAATAGGTGAGATGGCATTAACACTGTCAGCCTGTTGAAACTTCCTGACAGATTGAAACTGTGTGCTGGACGGAGACTCGAGCTCGGGACCTTTGCCTTCCGCGGGCAACTGCTCTACCAACTGAGCTACCAAAGTACGACTCTCGCCCCATCCTCACAGCCTTACTTCTGCCAGTACCTAGTCTCCTATCTTCCAAACTTCACAGAAGCTCTCCTGCGAACCTTGCAGAACTAGCACTCCTGAAAGAAAGGATATTGCGGAGACATGGCTTAGCCACAGCCTGGGGGATGTTTCCTGAATGAGATTTTCACTCTGCAGCGGAGTGTGCGCTGATATGAAACTTCCTGGCTGATTAAAACTGTGTGCTGGATCGAGACTCGAACTCAGGACCTTTGCCTGAGCTACCCAAGCACGACTCACGCCCCGTCCTCACAGCTTTACTTCTGCCAGTACCTCGTCTCTCGTGTTCAGTTGGTAGAGCACTTGCCCGCGAAATGCAAAGATCCCGAATTCGAGTCTCGGTCCGGCACACAGTTTTAATCTGCCAGGAAGTTTCATATCAGCGCACACTCCGCTGCAGAGTGGAAATCTCATTCTGTCAACCTGTTGTTTGACCAGGACGTCAGCAAGATTTCACGCAGAGTTTAAGTGAAAACCTCCATTTTTATTTGTAAGATCACTTGACAATTTAATTTCAACTGCTTCGTGAATAACTCTACCCCCAGAATCCGCAAGTGCACGCCAGAATGTTCGTGTTGTTATATTTCACAGGATGACTAGCATCAAGGCAACGTGTAGTAGCAGATTTGCTCGGTTGTTGTAAGCGTGCGTGATGCTTATGCTCAGTACTCCGGTTCTCCACGGTCCTGATAGTCTGACCAAGATATGACATAGGTCTACCAGAAGTCCATGTTATACGATACCTTACGTAAAATAATAACATCCTTACGGATCCTAAAAAGACCATTGCCTTCGATAGTGGTCAAAAAGCACATTTCACATCATATTTACGCAGAAAAAGACTAATCTTGTTGGAAATGCTTCCTGTGTAATCAAAAAAGGCCGTCCACTTTGGTACCATCTCGTTATCAAAGACCTGATTCAGCCCGTTGCTTTCTGCGAATAGCGGTGGGAGGATTAATATTATGCACAACTTCGGCAAACGTTAGAACTACATTATTATCTCGACATCAAAAAGGACAACGTACACAAAAATCTCATTCTACTACTATATTATTTTCTGCCATGTAAACAACACTTTTGTTATTTGCTTTATCCAAATTTAGAACTTAAACGGCCTTTCAGAAAATCTCTTCCGATTATTCGCTTCACGATGGAGGTGAGGAAGGATGGCTGCCTTGCCTTGCTTGACGTGTTGGTCAGGACGAAGGTTATTGGTACTTTGGGACATGGCGTTTACAGGAAGCCAACTCACAACGATTTGTATCTACAGGCTCTTGGTGTCAACATCCGACTCACCATGAAGGGAGTCTTCGTACTTTGTTGCAAAAAGTCCATGTCATGGAGTATCTGACGTTGATTCTGTGCGGAATTCTGCTCTCGACTTGTTCAAACGATAGAGCGTCAGATTTAATGCTATCTCACATTGTGGTTGCTAAAATTCACTGTGGGTAACTTCCGACGTTGGTGATCTTTGCCGGTGTAGAGGCGCTAGTGTTCATAGTATATATATGTTATTTTACCGCATATGCCCTGCATTCCGAAATTTAAATTTCCATCTACAGTCGCTGTAGTTGGATCTGTAAGTTGAAACCGGCGGGTTGTGCACCTGTCGGAATATCGGCTGTTGTCGAAGACGTCGCAAATTTGCCGTTGCGTAAATTATTTAAATAGTTTGATTTATATTGTTGTTCAGATATTGGTACCGCTATTTTCAAGGAGATCTTTGAAGGACATATAAGGCATTGATTTCATACGGAAATCAGTTTCACAGTATTCTCGAATCGAGGATGCCCGATAAAACAGAGCCTTTGTAACAAAACCTTGTCACGGTAAGGAGAATGAGTGACGTAGAGAGTTTGCGTAGTTTTAATGGAAACAAGCACGTGCATAACGTATGGATTTTATTCCCAAACTATTTCTAACACACAGAAAGCCATTCCAGTTGAGACAGTGAAGTAGTAAACATATTGCTAAAGTGGACCGTTGGTGCCTGCCGGGACAGAGATTTCGATCTGAGCAGTCTAATCATGAAATGATTGTTATCAAAGGGAATTCTTTCAGTACTTTGTTCACCAAAGCAGAAAAAGAGAATCTCGAGCTCCCCATTCTTTCCAGTTTAAGAACAGGGGCATCCAACTAGGAACAACGGTGTTTTATATGCTTCTCGTATAACCGACAACTGTAATTGACACTCTCCTTCGAGCATCCATATTTATATTCAAGTGGAATCTAACTGATTAGAATCAGTGTAATAGTAGAGAGAGCTTCTGCCTCCCTCGAATTCGTCTCTCCTAGTTGAACAGCGAGGTCACTGCGAGTGTGACGCTTCCCACGTATGACATTAGTGAATTAACCTACTGCCATTAGCCCTCAGTTTAGCTGTACTTCGAAGTTTCGTTTGTAACTTTGTCTTTCTCGTTTTTCATTACTACTACAAAACAAAAAAATTTAAAAAACACTGTCTAACTGAAATATAAACGTTAATGCTCTCGACAATTGAACGATTCTTGATTTACATTTTCTCTTCCATCTTACTTCAAACTAATTTTACGTCAGTAAAATGTGATTAAATCTACATAGTATTCCCTCCGTCTATTTTAAAAATGTAAAATTTACGACTGAGGCAAATGTTAGGTGCATGCTATAAGTTCGTCGTCAGACAAGCGAAGTAATTCTATCTGCCTTGTTGCCGTGTTGCTTGAGACCTGCTTTAAGGACGCCAGCCATAGATACCTCCCGACAAAACCTTCAACAAACCAGCTATAACATCATCGCCAACCATAAAATCATCCTTCCTGAATAACTGGACCCAATGTCAGTCGCAAATATTTATTGCACTCATTACGCAAATTCCAGTAGATTACTGCCAGTAGATATTTGGACACCTGCCATCGACCAGGCAGTCATAAATTCAATTTCCGTTTACGACACTTTCTCCACCGCAGAAAGTTGCCACAATTTTCTGCGGTCAAAGAGATTCTGCTCTGTCCTTCGAGTTTTTACAAATGATTTAGTGTGAGCAAATATCATGAAACCCGGTGTTTAGACGCCCTGGTGCAGTCTAATGAACTGTGAGTGTGAAAGAGAATTTCTTATGAATTGGGAGGGAGTTAGTGGACTATCTGAACGTTATTGTGGACCAACTGCATGACTTTAGTATAGGCGTCTACATATATATCTACATCAACATTATTACTCTGCAATTCACATTTAAGTGCTTGGCAGAGGGTTCATCGAACCACAATCACATTATCTCTCTACCATTCCACTTCTGAACAGCGCGCGGAAAAAACGAACACCTAAACCTTTCTGTTCGAGCTCTGATTTCTGTTATTTTATTTTGATGATCATTCCTACCTATGTAGGTTGGGCTCAACAAAATATTTTCGCATTCGGAAGAGAAAGTTGGTGACCGAAATTTCGTAAATAGATCTCGCCACGACGAAAAACATCTTTGCATTAATGACTTCCATCCCAACTCGCGTATCGTATCTGCCACACTCTCTCCCCTATTACGTGATAATACAAAACGAGCTGCCCTTTTTTGCACCATTTAGATGTCCTCCGTTAATCCCACCTGGTAAGGATCCCATACCGCGCAGCAATATTCTAACAAAGGACGAACGAGTGTAGTGTAAGCTGCTTCTTTAGTGGACTTGTTGATCTTCTAAGTGTCCTGCCAATGAAACGCAACCTTTGGCTCGCCTTCCCCACAATATTATCTATGTGGTCTTTCCAGCTGAAGTTGTTCGTAATTTTAACACCCAGGTACTTAGTTGAATTGACAGCCTTGAGAATTGTACTATTTATCGAGTAATCGAATTCCAACGGATATCTTTTGGAACTCATGTGGATCACCTCACACTTTTCGTTATTTAGCGTCAACTGCCACCTGCTACACCATACAGAAATCTTTTCTAAATCGCTTTGCAACTGATACTGGTCTTCGGATGACCTTACTAGACGGTAAATTGTAGCATCATCTGCGAACAACCTAAGAGAACTGCTCAGATTGTCACCCAGGACATTTATACAGATCAGGAACAGCAGAGGTCCCAGGACGCTTCCCTGGGGAACACCTGTTATCACTTCAGTTTTACTCGATGATTTGCCGTCTATTACTACGAACTGCGACCTTCCTGACAGGAAATCACGAATCCAGTCGCGCAACTGAGATGATACCCCATAGGCCCGCAGCATGAAACCCTACTGCAAACCGACGTCAATGATATAGGTCTGTAGTTCGATGGATTACTCCTAATACCTTTCTTAAACACTGGTGCGACCTGCGCAATTTTCCAATCTGTAGGTACAGATCTATCGGTGAGCGAACGGTTGTATATGATTGTATCAGCGTAATCTGAAAGGAACCTAATCGGTATACAATCTGGGCTTGAAGACTTGCCCGTATCAAGCGATTTGAGTTGCTTCGCAACCCCTAAGGTATCTACTTCTAAGAAACTCATGCTAGCAGCTGTTCGTGTTTCAAATTCTGGAATATTCCATTTGTCTTCCCTGGTAAAGGAATTTCGGAACACTGCGTTCAATAACTCCGCTTTAGCGGCACAGTCGTCGGTAACAGTACCATCGGCACTGCGCAGCGAAAGTACTGACTGCGTCTTGCCGCTTGTGTACTTTACATATGACCAGAATTTCATCGGATTTTCTACCAAATTTCGAGACAGTGTTTCTTTGTGGAACCTATTAAAGGCATCTCGCATCGAAGACCGTGCCAAATTTCACGCGTCTGTAAATTTTAGCCAATCTTCAGGATTTCGCGTTCTTCTGAACTTCGCATGCTTTTTCCGTTGCCTCTGCAACAGCGTTCGGACCTGTTTGGTTACCATGGGGGATCAGTTCCATCTCTTACGAATTTATAAGATATGAATCTCTCAATTGCTGTTGCTACTATATCTTTGAATTTGAGCCACATCTCGTCTACATTTTCAGTCAGTTCGGAAGGAATGGAGATTGTCTCTTAGGAATACTTCTATTGACACTTTATCTGCTTTTTTAAATAAAATTTTGCGTTTGTTTCTGGTGGATTAGGACGAAACGGTATTGAGCCTAGCTACAACGACCTTGTGATCACTAATCCCTGTATCAGTCATGATGCTCTCTATTACCTCAGGATTGTTTGTGGCTAAGAGGTCAAGTGTGTTTTCGCAACCATTTACAAATCGCGTGGGTTCGTGGACTAACTGCTCGAAATAATTTTCGAAGAAAGCATTTAGGACAATCTCGGAAGAAGTTTTCTGCCTACCATCTGTTTTGAACAAGTATTTTTGCCAACATATCGAGGGAAGGTAGAAGTCCCCACCAACTGTAACCGTATGAGTGGGGTATTTATTTGTTATGAGACTCAAATTTTCTCTGAAATGTTCAGCAACTATATCATCGGAGTCTGTGGGTTGGTAGAAGGAGCCAATTGTTAACTTAGTTCGGCTGTGAGGTATAACCTCCACCTATACCAATTCGCACGGAGTATCTACTTCGACTTCACTACAATCTGCAGCCAACACCGTCGCAAAACCGTCTGAGCCTCTGATTCAGACCCTCCATCCGGCTCTGCACCAAAGGTCCGCAGTCGGTTCTGCCGCTGGAATCCAGAGAGAATTTCCTCAGATCCAAAGCGACACACGCCATTAGTGCCGACATGTGCCACCACCTGCAGCTGGCTGCACCCTGTGCTCTTCGTGGCATCCGGAAGGACCCTTTCCACATCAGGAATGACTCCACCCGGAATGCACACGGAGTGCACACTGGATTCCTTCCCCTCCTTAGCCGCCATATCCCTAAGGGGCCCCATTACGCGCCTAAGATTGGTGCTCCCAACTACCAATAAGCCCACCCTCTGCGATTGCCCGGACCTAGAAGGCTGAGAATCATCCTCTGCAACAGGGCAAGCAGCTGCATCTGGCTCAGTCAGAGACATTACCTGAAACCTGTTTGTCAGACGCACCGGGGAGGCTTTCTGATCAGCCACCACGGACGTCTTTCGTTGCCTGCCACGCCTTGGAATGACCTCCCAATCAACCACAGGCGAGGGCTCAGCCCCACTGCGGGCAGCTACCGGGGCAACCACAGCGGCAGACCGATCTGGGGACAGACGGGACGAGGTTGACATCCCCGTGATACCCAAGTCCGGCTCCCCACAGTGGTGCCCACTGGCAACAGCCTCAAGCTTCGCGACCCAAGTCAGCGCCGCCTGCAGCTGTGAGCGAAGGGATGCCAACTCAGCCCTCATCCGAATACAGCAATCGCAGTCCCTGTCCATTCTAATTAATGTCGAACAACAGTTACTGAAACACGAGTCCGTGCCTAGATAACGCAGGGGAAACACGCAAAGAATGTATGAACTAACCTGTACAAATGCATAACGGTTGCGCTACAATCTGCCTGAATTTACGATTACAGTAACTAAAACTCGAAATTACACCTCCTATACGAGACTCACACGCAATTTAAGTAAGAATCTACGAAGTAAACACAGAAAAGAAGCTATATACGTATCTCTCTGCGCTGTCGATGTGCACCAACTGGGAGCTCAGGCCACACTGGTCTCTGAGAGCCTACTAGACAGACAAGTGCCACTGACGTACCAAAACAAAACAGATGCCTAACGACTGCCCTACAACCTGCCTGAATTTACGATTACAGTAACTAAAACTCGAAATTACACCTCCTATACGAAACTCACACCCAATTTAAGTAAGAATCTACGAAGTAAACACAAAAAAGGAGCTACATACGTATCTTTCTGCGCTGGCGCTGTATACCTTCGGAAACCTTGTCGAATCCATGTCGCGCAAAAATGCAATTATTTGGCATTCCAAAAATGGGTCTACACGCTGTTAAAAAGGTAATCATGTTGTTGTGCCTCGTGAGTGTGTTTTAAGTTACATTCGTAATTTCGCGCCAATGGTATGGTGGAGCGAAATGTGGTTGGCATCTGTGCACAGGTCTGGTTTTAATGTGTAACTGCGAGAAGTTTCGTTGCTGTATGTCTGTTAGTTATTGTTCAGTGCTGCATTGAGTGGAACGTTGTGTCGCACAGTTTGCGAATTTCAAGGTTGCAGAGGTAGTGGACCAACGCTTAAATTTTGCGTGAAACTGCAAAAAAAATAATACCGTTACAGAGACACACCAAATGATCTAGGAAGCCAACGGTGATGAGTGTTTAAACCGTACTCGGTGTTACGAATGGTTCATACGCTTTAAAAATGGCCGGACGGAAGTTAAAGATGACCTTCATTCAGGACACCCTTCGACGTCTACCGATGACGCTCATGTCAGGAACTTCAATGAAATTGTGCGTGCCAATAAAAGACTGACTGGCCGAGAGATTGCAGAAGAATGTAACATTCTGTTGTATCATGTAATGAAGTCCTGACACAGAATGTTGGAACGCATCGTGTTGCCGCCAAGTTCGCCCCACTACTCACAGGACAAGAATGGCCTCGCAATCTGTGAAGAACTTTTGGATCGCGCAGATGACAACGAGATGTTACTTAAGAGAATTACAACTGGCGATGAGACGTGGGTCTACTGTCATGATGTTGAGATCAAGGTTCAATCTTCACACAGTGGTTCAGGGAAGGTTCTCCAAGACTAAAGAAGTTCGTCAGGTCAGGTCAAATGTCAAAGTCATGCCGGTAGTTTTCTTTGACTTTGTAGAATTAGTTCATCATGAATTCGTGCCACAGGGCAAATTGTTAATAGATGGTGCTATCGGGACATGTTGCGGCGCTTGCGAGAAAATGAGAGAAGGAAACAGTCTGAAATATGGCGAGAAAATTCATGGCCCTTGCATCACGATATCGCACCCGCACATTCATCCCTGTTGGTGCGTGAAATTGCATAACAAACGAAATCACAGTGCTGTTTGATGCTGTGTTCCCTGACCTAGCCCCTGAGGACTTTCCTTTTATTTCCAGAGTTCAAAACGTCGTTGAAAGGACGAAGATTTGTACCGATGATGAGAGAAAAGTTATTTGCGCGATCCAGCGAGAGGGGTACCAAGACCGCTCCGGTATTGGAAACAGCCTCGGGAGCGGTGTATCGGTTGCGGTAGAGAGTATTTCGAAGGAGACCATGCACAGTGAGTAAGAGGTAAGCGTAGAAAAATTTTGTGGACAACGTTCCGGAATTTTTTTAACACATCTCATATTTCCTAGGCAAATTGCGCATTATTCGGTCGGCTAATCGTCTGTGACCTCTGGCTTCATATTTCCCAGCCGGCGATGACATTTTTAGATGTTATCATTGGTGCCGCCTATTTGGCCTTGGGCCTCTTACCTGTATAGGAGGAATGAAGAGTCCGCTGACGAGGTCGAACTGTCCGTCTATGGGCTCCGGGTGGACGGTGTGGTGCTTGCGCTTCTGCGCGGCGTCGCGGATCACCTGCACCGTCTTGACGCCGCGGTCGCGCTCCGACCGCCAGTTGAGCACCCACACCTGGTCCAGGTGCGGCACGTAGTGCAGCTCCACCGGCATCTTGTCCGTCGTCACCACCTGCCGGCGAGAACAGCCAGGGGTGTTTCGAATACGTCTATTAACAGCACATGGCAACCTAGTGGACTGCGTAGTAGGTAATGTCTACAGGTCTCTGACGTCGAGGCGCAGTTCCAAATGTCAGACATATGTATGTACTAAACTATCAGTTTCTGGAGCCAGACTCCTCGTGTGTTACCAATACTTTCGGATGTTGTGGAAAATGTGACGTCACACGAAGATACAGAGTCGAGCGGCACGAAAATAAACGATACAATATGAATAAACTGCCAGATTTGGCCGGCTACGAAGTGCGCTGAAGTCGAAGGAAAAGCCACTTGCTGAGTCAAAAGATCATTGAGTTTTATCGAGATCACATCCCCTTCACTTCTGATAGAATGACGAAGAAACTTTACGCATTGCTACGAGACCATACTCTCGCGGCATTTGTGCTAACATTCCAACAACGACTTGCAGTTTGACGAGGTTTACCTGAAGTACTAGAGCAGTGTAGCGTCGTATTAGCAGTGTACCGTGACCTACTGGAGCTCCGTAGAGATGCAGAATACCCAAAGAAGAGCGGCCCGTTTCGTCACGGAATCGCTCAGTCATGCGAGAGTTTTACGAATATGCTCGACAAATCCCAGTGACAGTCAGCACGAGAGTGGCTTTCTATGCACGCATTTATATAATTCATACAAGGGGCTTTGTGCCTCACAGAGAGACTACCTGTTGACATTCCGAGAGAAACTTCCTCCAGAAATGACCACAATGATGATATCAGATATATCAGAGCTAATACCGATTACCGACAATCATTCTTCTCACACGCCATTCGTGAAAGGAAGGGGAAGGGCGTTAACGACAGTGGTGCCAGAAGTACCCCCGCCACGCACCGTCAGGTGCCTTACAGAACACAGATGTATCAGCGGTTACTGGGCCAATGACAAATTACGTTATATTGTTCCGAACGCTCAGTTTGGTCAATCTGGGATGCCACATCTGAAAGAAATATCGGTAAGGTATCGGTAAGGTATCTATAAAACTTTTAGTTCAACTTGTCTCTGCTGAGTCCCTAGGTGTGGAGTCTGTACGACCCCAAATCCAGGGTTTTAACCACCTGCCACCCTGGTTACTGGAGAGGCCCAGAGTTATCTTAGATTTGATGCGGTACAGGAGAGATAGCACTCCTGCTTCCGTTTTTAATGTGGTATTTTCTGCCGTTTTATCTGAGCACCACGACCATGTAGCTGCTTTTACGGATGGGTCGAAGCAGGGTGACTTTGTTGGTTGCTCTGTCACCTTCCCGGATCGTCTCCTCAAGGTCAGACTGTCTCCCGAATTTACCATCTTTGACGCAGAATTATATGCCATCTTATGGGCAGTGGAGCAGATGAGACTTTGTCCCAGTGTTAGATTTCTCGTCTGTTCAGATTCTTTGAGCACCCTTTACTCTCTACAGTGTTTGTACCCAGCAGCAAAGGAATCCAAACTATCCAGGACGCCCTCCCCCAACTACAGCGACTGGGGAAGCAGGTGTCTTTCTGATGGGTAGCAGGGAACGCGGGAATTCTGGGGAATGAAAGGGCTGATCGAGCAGCCAAGGAGGCTTGTCGTGACCGTCAGGTCTTTCAGTGTGCTATCCCCCTGCATGCCCTCACCTCGCTGTTGGGGTATAAAGTCCTGTGTCGCTGGGAACATGAGTGGCTAGAAGTGACCGACAACAAGCTCCGTGTCGTGAAGCCCACAACTCGGCCGTGGCGTACTTCCTCCCAGCCACCTCGACGGGACGAGGTCCTCCTTACTCGTTTTCGCATCGGACACAACCCTATGAGGCATGCATTTTTACTCCGGCGAGAGGACCCTCCGATGTGTGGTGCTTGTGGCGTACAGATCAAGATGCACCACATTTTATTGGACTGCATTTTATTTGCTGACCAGCGGACTGCAGCGGATTTTCCGGCGGGTCTGCAGTCTATTTTATGCAATGCTCAAACGTATGTGGTTCGCGTTTTAAAGTTCTGTGAATTGTCCCACATTTTTAACAAAATTTTGGGGAGATATTTTTAATGTGTCAGTGGGGAGGCTGGCTCACCCAAACTTCTTCGTAAGTGGTCAGCCAGTCACATTTCCAGTTGCTGTTCTTTTAGCTCTTTTATGGTTTGTTTTCCCTCTGCTTTAATTTCCTGACTGGCTATCTTGCCTCCTCATTGGTTTTAGTGCATGTGAGAGTGTCTGTGCGATGGAGTCATTGTGTGGTCGTTTCGTGTGCATGCGTGTACGACAGTTTTCGTTCTTATCCACATTAGTTTGTTTTAATCGATGTCAGGGCGCTGATAACCTCGCCGTTGGGCGTCCATAAGATCCCAAACCACACACTTGTCTCTGCTGAAATTCTCTGCTAGTTGGTGTCATTTCGCAACAGAGTAAAAGCAGCTTTCAATAATACCCACATTGTTATCAGAATTTAACATTTGTGTTTGATCTGTATTCCTTATATGAACTATGAGATACGTTCAATAATTAAAGCAACACATACTTTTCTGAGAGCAGGTTCCTTTTATTCAGGATTCCAGTACACTATGTTAGTATTATTCCCCAGCCTTTTGGCTGCAAAACCTTATTATTCAGCATGATCTCCGTTCAATACGACGGCCTTACGCCGCTTTACTGGTAGGGCCTTCACTGGTCGCCGTCGGAGCCAACGTCTTGCTGCAGCAATAACCTCCCAATCACCTACGTAGTGCTTAACCTAGGGTATATCCTTCGTTGGGCCACACAGATGGAAGTCGAAAGGTGCGAGATCATGGCTATAGGGGGACGAGGAATAACAGTCCAATGAAAGCTCTTGAGCTCCTCTCGGCTGCTCAAACTTGTGAGGCCTTGCATGCCACCGAGAAGGATAATTTTGTTTGCATTATTGTGGCGTCGACCGCAGGATTAGCCGAGCGGTCTAGGGCGCTGCAGTCATGGACTGTGCGGCTGGTCCCGGCGGAGGTTCGAGTCCTCCCTCTGGCGTGGGTGTGTGTGTTTGTCCTTAGGATAATTTAGGTTAAGTAGTGTTTAAGCTTAGGGACTGATGACCTTAGCAGTTAAGTCCCATAAGATTTCACACACATTTGAACATTTAGTGGCGTCGAACACGCTGAAGTCGTTTGTTCAATTTCCTGAGGGTAGTGCAATATGCTTCAGAGTTGACCGTTGCACCACGATCGATGATATGAAACAGAATAACCCCTTCGGGGTCCCAGAAGATCATGGCTATGATTTTACCTGCTGAAGAAGTGGCTTTTAACTTCTACTTTGGAGGTGGTGTGAGACCACTCCATGGCTTGCCGTTTTGTTTCTAGTTAGAAGTGATGAACGGCAACGGCCTTGCCGCAGTGGATACATCGGTTCCCGTCAGATCACCGAAGTTAAGCGTTGTCTGTCGTGGGCAGCACTTGGATGGGTGACCATCCTGGCTGCCATGAGCTGTTGCCATTTTTCGGGGTGCACTCAGCCTCATGATGGCAACTGAGGAACTACTCGACCGAATAGTAGTGGCTCCGGTCAAAGAAAACCATCATAACGACCGGGAGAGCGGTGTGCTGACCACACGCCCCTCCCACCCTCATCCTCATCTAAGGATGACACGGCGGTCGGATGGTACGGCTGGGCCACTTGTGGCCTGAAGACGGAGCGTTTGTTAGAAATGATGAACCCGTATTTCATCAGCTGTAACGATGTTGGAAAAAAATTGTCACGATCAGCCTCGTACTCAAGCAATCCCACACAGGTGGTCCTGTGTTGCTCTTTATGATCTTCTGTTAGGCAGCGGGGAACCCAGCGGTCACACACCTCTGAGTACCCCTAATGGAAGACGGGTGTGACACACTCGTGACCATTACCGACGAAGACTTCAATCTGAGTAACGAGGTGTTTGACTGTGATCCGTTGATCACCTTGAATGAGAGTGTCCGCACGTTCCAATATTGCAGAAGTCACAGCTGTGTGCTGCCGTCTGGTACGCAGGATATGGGATGGGATTCGACGACCTTGTTGCGATTACGACAGACGCTTCGCCCAAGACTCACATCACTGACAGGTCTGCGTAGACGTTCTCCAAGCTCCTACGAGTACCTGCTTTTCTCTGGTTTCCCGCCAAATGAAACTCAATGACAGAATGACAGCTCTCTGTTTGGAGCCCTCCTCCGTTACAGAAGCAATTTTGAAGGCAATACATAGCGCCGCCACCTATCGGAACTTCATGAAATTATAGGGGCTGAAGCGGGGATATTGCACCATGTCCCACAACAAATTCAAAATTCTTTTCTCAACTGGAATTGGTCCAAAAAATTGCATTCCATTACTTATTGAACGCCTTTCGTAGGTTTTGTATTATAGGTCAGTAATATTATAACAATAACTTTGAAAGATATTTGCTATCCAGATTTCGTTGAACATTTGTCACCATGCATTACTTCAAGTTATAGATTTCAGACTGTGGTAACGAATTACAATTGTTATTTTTAAATGAATGCCGTGTAGACGTTTTCCATTTTGAAGGCAGATACGAAAATCTAAAACACGAAGGAAAAGGTAGTGCAAAAACCCTCGATAGAAATTGGCATTGTTTTTTATTGTATTACATCACGTAAAATATCCGCCTCCTGAGGGAAGTAGCAATCGCATCTGACTGCCATGTGGACTACTGGGTTTCAGTTCCAAGTACTATCAAGGAGATTTCCTATTTTGGGAAGACTAGAACGAGACGCACAGAAGCTACAGAGGAGAACTGAGGAGTCACTGAAATGAGAAGCACGTGGAAATCCGAAAACCGCTAAGAGTTGCAACTCACCTGTATTGAATGTTACAGAATTTATATTGGCACGCTATGAAGGGGTTGCTTATTCTTGCTGTCTGGAACTTCTTTTATTCTTTTTTGTTGCGGCATGCTGTGATAGAAAATCTTGGGCACATTCTTATGTTTGGCGACGTAACCTTCTCTGATTATTTTGCCTGTTATTTGATTAAGATTTAGGCCCACCTATGTTTTCAGAACAATCTTTATACCGATTGAATTTATTATTTCCGGGTGTTCCTTTTCACCTACGGATATTATAGGGTCGCAATGGATAGAGCAAAATTATTTTGGGGGGCAATCAGAGAGAACTACGTGCTGTGAACTAATCTTGTGCCAAGAACCTTAGATTTGGGAAGCGTATTCATCAAATACTGCTAATATGACACTCATTTCCGGCATGTTGCGAAATAAATAATCGATAACGGAAATTAGCTTCAAATGACAAAATCTTTATTTTCGATTAATCTTTTGCATTTTTGAAGATAATCTTTTTGCATTTAACAGATGGACAAACGTTCATGATATTTTTAGAAGGTATCCTATGTCTTCCTCATTTCAGAATTACAAGCCGCGTTGCCTTTAATCTGCATAGTCCTGTGGGGATCGGAAGATCTGGGGAGCACGTGGTCACTGCTATACTTTAAAACAAAGACATTCACATGCACTAAATCCACACGGGCAAGCGAAAGTCGATAGCATTTTTAGTCAGAATAATTGTATACACTTCGTATCTGGTATAGAGCAGGATTTGGTGGCAGCATATTTTTAGCGTGAAGCGCTTGGAAACAAATCGGCTCATCTTGCAACATGCACACTCGATACAGTTTCTTTTTTTGATAGTTAAAAAATTTTCACCACAAATAAAAATAAGAAGGCAAGTTCTAACCTTAAGGTTTGGATTGAGATCTGAATCTCTACATTGCGTGGTCGCGCCTAACAGAAATCACATTATTGTCCACCCGATTAATTGAACTAAAAATTATAACTGGTACATAAATGATCATTGCAAAAACAGCTACGAGAAAAAAGTTGAATTTAACAAATAAGTAACATATTCAAGTACCTTTTATCCCGTGTTCGACGCAGCCGTTCTGAGGGAACGTCTGGTCGCTTACCTGTCTTCAAACACACTCTTGACTAACCGTCCCCCGAGGGGGAGAGGCCCATGACCAACATCTGCTAGGAAAACGTTTAGCTTCACACATCTTTAGCCAAACCCCCCTGTTACTGCTCTCTACATTCCACTGACACCCGTTAGGTTGGCAGAAGATTAAGAAACCCACCACTTCTCTGGTTCGTCTGCTACTACATTCAAATCACTCACACATGACCACACACTTTAATAAAGGGCGAAAAAAAGGAAATAAGGACACAGGACGTGCACAACAATGAAAAAAAAAAGAAAATACGCCGGTCCATATAGTTTCTACAGGCATGCGGTTCTTGGGGCTGAGATGGTTTCACAGTTAATTAGTTGCATAAAAGACCGATTTAATTCTGATTTTTGTATATCAAATAGTACGAAGGTTTGTTTTAGCACTAATTCTAATCATGTAACGACACCTTTTGTGACGTTACAGAGTATTGTGTTGAACCTTGGCCCTCCACAACTTTTTTTCTTTTAGTCATCAGTCTTCTGAGCCACAGATTTCTCTCCTGTGCCAAACTTTTCGTCTCAGAGTAGCGCTTGCAACCTATGTCCTCAATTATTTGCTACCTGTATTCCAATCTCTGTGTTCCCCCACAGTTTTTACCGTCTAAAGATCACTCTGGTATCATGGAACTTATTACGTAATGTCGTAATAACTGTCCTGTCATCCCTTTTTGTTGTCACTGTTTTCCGGGTATTCTTTTCCTCGCCGACAACCTTCTCACTCCTTAGCTTATCAGTCAACCTAATATACAGCAGTCTTCTGTAGCGACACAACCCAAATGCTTCGATTCTCTTTTGTTCCGGTTTTCCCACGGTCAGTGTTTCACTACCACAAAACGCTGCGCTTCAAACGTACTTTCTCAGAAATATCTCCCTCAAATTAACATCTGCGTTTGACACTAGTCTTGGCCAGAAATGTCGATTTTGCCAGTGCTAATGTGCTTTTTCTGTCCACCTTGCTCCGTTCGTCAAGGGTTATTTTGCTGCCTAGATAGCAGAATTTCTTGATTTCATCTACTTCGTGATCGCCAATTATGATGTTAAGCTTCTCGTTGTTCTCATTTGTAGTATCTCTCTACTTTCGTCCGTCTTCGGTTTGCTCTTAATCCACATTCTGCACTCATTAAATTGTTCATTCCAGTCAATACATCTTCTAATTCTTCTTCACTTTCACTGAAGGTAGCAATCTCATCAGCGAATGTTATCACTTGTATCGTTTCGCCTTGAATTTTAATCCCACTCTTGCACCTTAGTTTTATTTCCCTCATTGCCTCTTCGACGTATAGATGAACAGTAGGGGCGAAAGACTACATCCATGTCTTACACATTTTTTTTAATTTGAGAATTTCGTTCTTGGTCTTCCACGCTTATTGTTCCGTATATTTTCGTCTTGGTTCTTGTACATGTTGTATACTACCAGTGTTTGTCTGTAGCTTTTTTTCTCGGAATAACGAATGTTTTGTAGCACTTTACATTGTCGAACACTTTTTCCAGGTCGAAAAATCCCTTGAACGTGTCTTGACTTTTCTTCAGTCTTGCTTCCAGTATTAACCTCAACGTCAGAACTGCCTCCCTGGTGCCTCCACTCTTCCTGAAACCAAACTGATCATCATCTAACACATCCTCCATATACTCTTCCCTTCTTCTGTACGCTATTCTTGTCATTATATCGGATGCATGGGTTTTCAAGCTGATCGTACGACACTTCTTGTGCTTTTCGGCTTTTACAATCTTCAGAAATGTGCGGATGAGTTTTTTCCGTCAGTCTGATGGTTTATCGCCAGTTTCATACACACTACCCTCAAAATCGAATCCAAATGACACCATAAGGCAGGGAATGACACGGCGGTCAGTCAGCACCCGAGGGGCCATCTGCTCTGGGTGTCGGAGCTTGCTTTAGACAAAATGCTGAACATACAAACTGTTGGCGATCGGCAGCTCACTTGAAATGGTTCAAATGGCTCTAAGCACTATGGGACTTAACATCTGAGGTCATCAGTCCCCTAGACATAGAACTACTTAAAACTAACTAACCTAAGGACATCACACACATCGATGTCCGAGGCAGGATTCGAACCTGCGACCGTAGCAGCGGCACGGTTCCGGACGGAAGCGCCTAGAACCTCTCTGCCAAAGCGGCCGGCGAAGCTCGCTTGAAACTCAGAAACACTGTTTATTACGCGAGTCCGATTTTATTCTTTCGGGATGCACTCAGCCTCGTGATGCCAATTGCACTCAGCCTCGTGATGCCAATTGAGGAGCTACTCGACCGAATAGTAGCAGCTCCGTTCAAAGATAACCTCCATAACGACGGAAAGAGCGGTGTGCTGACCACACGCTCATCCTATCGGCATTCTCACCTGAGGACGACACGGCGGTCGGATGGTCCCCATGGGCCACTTGTGGCCTGTAGATGGAGTGCAGAAACAAAAATTGTATTTTAATCACCATACCGGACAAAATATATGTCGCCCAACAGGAGACGTATCGGTAACACCTTGTGAAAACGCCACTACTCTTAATGATGACCTCATTTCAGTGGCAAAGACAGACCAGAACTTCCTTGAAGGTTGCCATATACAGCTGAAGCCACTCATTGATGACTGAATCCCGCAGAGATACGAAGTTGTGGGATTGTTGCTCGTTACTTGTCCCCCACTGAATAGCCCTATATTTACAAGCATTAAGATCGGGTGATTTAGTAGCATGACACTCGAGCTGCGGTAGAGTGCCTTACTTTTCGTTAAACCAGGAGGGTATGCAGGGAGACTGTTAAGAGGGTTGTTGTCTTCTTCGATGACGGGAGTTCCCACAGCGTACTCATCATGAAGCTGTAGAATAAATAATAACACTGGATCATCGAGATGGTCGAAATAAACTTAGTGGTACATGTTCACGGTAACCTCAATGAGTGGTCCCAAGTCAAAAAGTACAAAAAGCATTCCCACAACATCACAGAACTGCCTTCGGGTTGAACTACGCCATCCACAGTGTAGATTAAGCGCCTCGTTGCGCTTTCCGTGGCCTGGGCATCCTGCATTATTTGAAAAGAGGCAAAACCGCGACATGCTGGAACACACTTCAGGCTTCCAGTCAGCTACCGTACAGATTCTGTGTTTTTGTTTTTTGATCATCACTAAAGGCGTTCAACTTCATGTGGCGCTCCGAGCGCTGGCCTTTCGCAAGGTATTCGACTTGAACTCTCCATTGCAGGCGGCTCCGCAGCCAAGTTTGTTCGGTAAATGGTTGAGATGGACTCGCATACACTGGCAAGTAACAGTTACCGTCGTTTATGAAACTGATTGTCCTTTACAAAGGAGTGACACTCGCCCCAATCCGTGTTCAAATGGTTCAAATGGCTCTGAGCACTGTGGGACTCAACTGCTGTGGTCATCAGTCCCCTAGAACTTAGAACTACTTAAACCTAACTAACCTAAGGACATCACACACATCCGTGCCCGAGGCAGGATTCGAACCCGCGACCGTAGCAGTCGCACGGTTCCTGACTGCGCGCCTAGAACCGCGAGACCACCGCGGCCGGCAATCCGTGTCGGTTAGCATCTCCACACAAACACTTTTCTCACACCGTGTACATGACTGCGAGTGGCATATCCATTCCTTGTAGAGGCGTTGTGTAGACTGCGGTACACCCACAAATCGGTTAACTTCACTCACGGTGAGGTCGCAGGCAAGTCCAAAACTGACAGCTACTTTGAAACATTCTGTCACGTGTCCCTATTGCCCGATCTTACTGTGCTAATTCCATACAGCCGACTGGCACGTAGAAATCATTTTGCTGACTTGAATTACAGTCCGCGTACAAATGATTGGTGTTCACAGTTCGAGAGCCCAAGTGATAATTTGCCGGATATGGTGTAAGGCTCCCGGATAGCAATGCCTTGCATAGTCTAGCGACTAAAAAGCTACTTGCCTGCTTTATCTGTATGTGTAAATTTATGTACAGTAGGTACTTCTAACACACAACTTAAGAAATTACTTAAAACTGTTCAATGTTTAGTTAGCTGAAATATTTTAATTTATTTGTTATGCTTCACAATGACATATTAATTACTTTTGCAGCATTGTAGACCATTCGCAGCTTTGTTTTGCCTGTTTGATATTTTCATTATGATCTGTTTCTACCAACGAGCGACAACAGACTATCGTGTCTTCAAAGTGTCAACATGTAGATCCTAATGCTGTCCATGGTACCCATTTTTTAAAATTTTATGACGAAGGCTGAATGGCTGATTAACGTAACTGTGCCATCTATACACGCAATGACACAAATTATGTAATATACTAGATTTACTCAGGTCTGATAATGATCATCGTTTACTGAAATTAATTACCTGATTAACAAACTTCTGTGGCTCATGACATGATTTATAATGCAATAAATATTTAAAGAATCGGAGTGGAGCCTTGTTGCGAACATATCGCAACTCGTGAAAAGACTGTCAGCTTATTAAAAGGTACATTTTCAAAATAATATTAACAATGTGATAATATGTCACAATGTACAATTTACTGTTCTTTCTGTATCGTTACGAAAATGCATTTACTCTTTAAAAACCTCAGCAATAACAAATAAGGTGTGAATAGTCTTCTTTTCTTTTTCAGTGCAATACCTCGCCGACCTCACGAATTTGCTGACCTGTCTATGTTTTCCTCTTCATATCACTTCTTGTGTTTGGCTCACACCACTCGTCGCACTTTACGTATTTTTTGATGCAATAAAAGTAAAGTCACACTGAAAACAACAAAATCGAATTACAACACGATCTAAATTTCAAGTCAAAGAAAGCGAAGCGATGGTACCAGTTACACATAAGAGATTCACTCTCACGTTTCACACAGTCGGGATTGTTTTGCATCGCAACGACGATGTTCACGCTACCTGCTGAAGCGCCGTCCGTCACTGGCTGGTATCCTGTGGTCGCTAGGCGACAAAATGGCGCTGGTGACCTGTCGTCCCCAAGTAGTGGTCCCCTGGACAATACATCAGTGATGGAGGGACACATGATAGCCGGACATCAGTTTTACCGTGCTCCATTGTGACCAGTGTGTTCTGTCAAGGGGGTTACTAATATTTTGTCTGGTGACCTATATTGCTGCTCCTAATAGGGTGGTCCATTGATTGTGACCGGGCCAAATATCTCACGAAATAAGCGTCAAACGAGAAAACAACAAAGAGCGAAACTTGTCTAGTTTGAAAGGGGGAAACCAGATGGCGCTATGGTTGGTCCCCTAGATGGCGCTGCCATAGGTCAAACGGATATCAACAGTGTTTTATTTAAACAGGAACCCCCATTTTTATTACATATTCGTGTAGTGTGTAAAGAAATATGAATGTTAGAGTTGGACTACTTTTTTCGCTTTGAGACAGATGGCGCTTTAATAGTCACAAACGTATAAGTACGTGGTATCACGTAACATTCCGCCAGTGTGGACGGTATTTGCTTCGTGATACAGTACCGTGTTAAAATGGACCGTTTACCAGTTGCGGAAAGGTCGATAGCGTGTTAATGTATGGCTATTATGATCAAAATGCCCAACCGGCGTGTGCTATGTATGCTGCTCGGTATCCTGGACGATATCATCCAAGTGGCCGGGTGGTTCGCCTGATAGTTGCGTTACTTAAGGAAACAGTAGGTGTTTTAGCTGGTGTCGCGGTTGATCCGCGCATCTGTACCAGACAAATTACGCGAGAATCGGGAATCCCAGAAACGTCGCTGTTGAGAATGCTACATAAACATCGTTGCACCCGTTCCATATTTCTGTGCACCAGGAATTGCATGGCGACGACTTTGAACGTCGTGTACAGTTCTGCCACTGGGCACAAGAGAAATTACGGGACGATGACAGATTTTTTGCACGCGCTCTATATAGCGACGAAGCGTAATTCACCAACAGCGGTAACGTAAACCGGCATAATATGCATCATTGGGCAACGGAAAATCTACGATGGCTGCGACAAGTGGAACTTCAGCGATTTGGCGGGTTAATGTATGGTGCGGTATTATGGGAGGAAGGATAATTGGCCCCCATTTTATCGATGGCACTCTAAATGGTACAATGTATACTGATTTACTACGTAATGTTCTATCGGTGTTACTACAAGGTTTTTCACTGCATGACAGAATGGCGATGTACTTCCAACATGATGGATGTCCGGCTCATAGCTCGCGTGCGGTTGAAGCGGTATTGAATAGCGTATTTCATGACAGGTGGATTGGTCGTCGAAACACCATACCATGGCCCGCACGTTCACTGGATCTGACGTCACGGGATTTCTTTCTGTGGGGAAAGTTTAAGGATATTTGCCATCGTAATCCACCGACAACGCCTGACAACATGCGTCAGCGCATTGTCAATGCATGTGCGAACATTACGGAAGGCGAAGTACTCGCTGTTGAGAGGAAGGTCGTTACACGTATTGCGAAATGGATTGAGGTTGACGGACATCATTTTGAGCATCTATTGAATTAATGTGGTATTTACCGGTAATTACGCTGTAACAGCATGCGTTCTCAGAAATGATAAGTTCACAATGGTACGTGTATCACATTGGAACAACCGAAATAAAATGTTCAAACCTACCTACGTTCTGTATTTTAATTTAAAAAAACCTACCTGTTACCAACTGTTCATCTAAAATTGTGAGCCATATGTTTGTGACTATTAGAGCGCCTTCTTTCATAAAGCGAAAAAAGTGGTCCAACTAAACCATTCGTATTTCTTTACGTACTACACGAATATGTAATAAATAATAGGAGTTCTTGTTTAAAAAACGCAGTTTATATCCGTTTGACCTATGGCAGCGCCATCTAGCGGGCCAACCATAGCGCCACCTGGTTTCCCCCTCCAAGCCAGACAAGTTTCGTCCTTTGTAGTTTTTTCGTTTGACGCTTATTTCGTGAGATATTTGGCTCGGTCATGATCAATGGACCACCCTGTATATATATAAATATACCTGGAACTTAACGTTGCCTTTCACCTAGTATATAGTGTGACATTACGACTAATAACAACCTCAAAACTAAAGCAAAGAAGCGGCAGTAATGCAGAAGCGGGTCGGGCATTACTTACGTCGACGACGACCATCTGGATCTTGCTGATGACGAGGACGCGGTCGTTGCGGGGCTGCGCCACGTACACGTAGCGGTTGGCCACGTTGATGGCCTGTCCCCAGCTGCAAGCGGTACCGCTGCTGCCGCACACCAACTGACGCTGGGAACAAACATTTTAAACAAGCTTTCACTTGTAACTCAGCCGCACCATCATTTCGCTCCGTGAAAGCGTATTTGAAATATAATGGCAGCTCACTTTATAAAAATAATAAGTTAAATATGAAAGTTCTTATTGGCGATTTTAGTTACCTACAAGCATTCTTTACTTTGCCACGTAACATCAGTACAGTTCTAAGAACCATTCATACCGGTGCACTAGTTTCTTCAAAACCTCTCCAAATCTCTGCCCTATTACTGGCCTAGTTGACAACGGCAGTCTTGAGATCCTTCTCATCTTCATTCCGTTGGCTACAAAGCCGCTGCTTCAAATTCAAGAAGAGATAGTTGTTAGCGAGGATGAGATTGGGTCTGAAGGGTGTGTGATCCAAAAGTTCCCAATGGATTCGCTGCATCTTGTCGTTGGTATTGGAAATGGTGTGTAGATGCGCTTTGTCGTGGCGTAAGACTAACCCGGCCGACTGTTCCTTGTGACGCCTGATCTAACGACACGTTTCTCAGTACACGTATGCTGTAATTGTTGACCCACGTTCCAAAGAAACCAGCCAAACTGCTGCGACGGTATCTGATTCGAATTTCTCGACTTGTGCCATCAAGTGGAGAGTTGTAGGGTTCCCCTTAATAAGTCGAGAGTGCCGTATACGTAGGAAGAGGCTAATAAGACCACAAATCATGTGAGGCGTGCATATGGGAAACATTTAGGTTAGAGGACCTCCCCTTCTGATCAGAGACTAATAGCCTGTCGAAATCGGAGATACATCAGCCATATTATTCTCAGAGAATGCTGGTCGTCTAAGATCAGAAACTGGAAACGTTCCTTGGATGCTCCTGCAGTTTGCTAATATTACATTGTTAGCAAACTGCAGGAGCATCCAAGGAAAAAGCCCAGAATTATTATCGCTTATTGAGAGTTATAAGGTGCAGTTAGTATTAGAAACAGAAAATTTGTTGAAACCGGAAGAGAATAGTAGTGAAATCCTAAATTGAGGTTGAAATATTTTTCGTAAGGGTAGGTTAGCAGCCAATGGTGGCGACGTATTTACGGTAGAACAAAATTCGACAATACCTAGCGATATCAGCACGGATACCGAGTGCAAATTAATCTGGGTGAATTTAACCTTCAAAGCTGGGTCAAAAATTATAGTCGGATTGTTTTGAATGGTTCAAATGGCTCTGAGCACTATGGGACTTAACTTCTGAGGTCATCAGTCTCCTAGAACTCAGAACTACTTAAACCTAACTAACCGAAGGACATCACACACATCCATGCCCGAGGAAGGATTCGAATCTGCGACCGTAGCGGTCGCGTGGTTTCAGACTGTAGCGCCCAGAATCGCCCGGCCACCCCGGCCGACTCGGATTGCTTTACTCATGGCCTGGGTTAGAAGTTGTAGTGGTAGAGTGATTCAGAGAAAACTTGCAGAACTTTGTGGATATGTTTCCTGATCATGCTATTGTAGTGGAGGGGGGGGGGGGGGTGGGGGACTTCAACATGCCAGGTGTACACTGGAAGAGTCATACGAATAAAACTGGGGCCAGAGACATGGATTTGTTTTACATTGTTCTGAATGGTTTGTTCGAAAATTACTCCGAGCAGATACTTAGATAACCAACTCGTTAAGGCAATGTACTAGCACCAAATGGACCTGAACTTCCTGAACTTCTCTAATCAATGAACGCAGAGGAGGGTAATAGCGATCATAAGACTATGATAACATAAATGACTACAGATGTTACAAGCAATGTTGAGAAGTGTCGAAAAATATTTTTCCTTAGCAAGCGTGACGGGATACAAATTACAGAGTTGCTGAGTAGTCCACATGAGATATTCGATATGGACCACGAATGGAACCTTCAATACATCTTAGATAACTATGTGCCGAGCAAAGTTTTAAGGGGTGGGAAAGACACACCATGGTTTAATAGCCGTTAGAAAACTAAACAAAGAGAGCTCCATCGTAGAGTCAAGAAAAGTCAAAATGCAGCTGACAAGCAAAAGATGAATGAAGCGAAAATGAGCATACCGACGGTATTGAAAGAAGTGCAAACTAAAATTTTGTAAACCGATTTGAGTAAAATCCCAAAGGGGTTTTGGTCTTGCGTAAAATCAGTAAGCGGTTAGAAAACAAACATTCACTCACTCAGTAGTCACAATGGCACCGAAGTGGAAAATGACAGAGAGAAGGCCAAAGTACTGAATTCGCTCTTCCTTGTTTTACCGCGGATAATCGTAATAGATCACTTCTTAAAATCAACGTACGAACTTCTAAATTGCAGATACTGAGATAACTGATCACGGAATAGAAAAACAACTACAATCGCTTTGTAGTGGAAAGGCATCAGGATGAGATGAGATACCTGTGAGATTCTACGGATATTATGCGAAAGAACTTCCTCCCCTAGTAGCAGTAAGTTTATCGTAAGTCGCAGGAGCGGCGAAAGGTATCTAGCGACTGCGAAAAATTGCAGGTCATTCCCGTTTTCAAGAGTGGGAGTAGGACAGACGCGCGTAACTACAGGCCTATATCATTGACGTCAATCTGTTGTAAAATCATGGAAAAAGTTTCATGCTCGAGAACTATGAAATATTTCCAGGACGAAAATCTCCTCTATTAAAATCATCATGGATTCCGAAGACAGAGACGTAGTGAAACTCTGTTCGCTGTTCCTCCACGAGGTACATAGTGCCGTATACAACGGCGCTTACATTGATGCCGTGATCGCTGACTTCAGGAAAGCATTCGACACCGTCGGGAATTGCTGTTTGGTGAAAAAATACGAGCTTATCGAGTATCGAACCAGATTTGGAAGTGGAGACTTCCTCGCAGACAGGATTCAACACGTCGCTCTTAACAGAAGAAATTCGCCAAATTTAAAGGTAATTTACGGAGTACACCAAGTAAATGAGACATTGCCGTTATTTTTTACAATGTATATAAATTATCTAGTAGAAAGCGTCGGTAGCCGTTTAAGACTGTTCATAGACGACAGGGTTGTCTACAAGAAATTATCAAAACCGGAAGACTGTACCGGTTTGCAGCATCACCTTCACAGGACTGATGAATGGCACAGGCTCTCTGACTGTTGACCCTGAAGGTAAATAAATGTAAGGCATATATAGGAAAAGAAATCCATTACTGTACAATTACGGAAACACTATATACCATAATATATCTAGGAGTAACTATCCAGAGCGACCTTGAGCAGAATGACCGCATAAAACAAATAGTAGGAAAAGCAGATGATAGACTGATATTCACAGGAAGAACCTTAGGGAAGTGTAACTTATCCTCGAACGGAGTAGTTAAAAAAGCGTTTATTGGACCGGTTCTTGAATATTGGTCATCAGTATGGGATCTCCACCAGGTGGGACCAATAAAAGACATAGAGAATATCAAATTTAAAGCGGCGTGGTTCGTCACGGGATCGTTTATTCAGCGTGAAAGCGATACAGAGACGCTCAACAAACTCCAGTAGGGAACGGTACAAGAATGGCATTGTGTATCAAAAGAGGTTTACTACTCGAATTTCAAGAGAACACTTTCCGTGAAGAGTCGGACAACACATTACTTCCTCCCACTTGTATCTCGGATAATGGGGACAACGAGGAAGTTCGAGACATTAGAGCTAATATAGAGGCTTACCGACAATCAATCTTGCCACGCGCCAATTGCGAATGGTGCAGGGAAGGAGTGATGAGACAGTGGTATTACAAGAACCTTCTGACACACACCTTCAGAACTATTAATGTAGATAATGTTTAAGTAAACTGTGGAAGTTTAAAATGGAATTTTCCGTGGAAACATGCTTCGTCGAATGAGAACAGAGAGAGAGCAATAACAAAAAGATCTATGGCCCGCGGAAGGCAATGTCATCCCACCAGAATGGAGGATTGCCTCCCATTCGGCGCAGTCTGGCCCACATTCGTTCGTTGTAGCACACGTTTGGTACATACACTCAACTCCTCGTAGAGACTTACATATATTTAAGGTATACCACGTTGCCTCACAGCTTGTCGTCTTTTGCTGCTCTTACTGTGAGTATTGCGATTTGCACCAATGTATGTTGCCTACCATTCAGCGATGCAGACAGTTTTTTTCTGAAAGGAGATACATTCCAGAGCCGTCAGTGGAGACTTCAGAGCAGCGAACAAAGGAAAATTCCCTTGTGAAGCTTCCTGGTATAATGCAAGTAAGGTATGTTGGAGTGGGAAATGGAATACCTATACCCATTTTTAAATTTTTTAGTCATCAGTCTTCTGACTGGTTTGATACGGCCAGCCACGAATCCACGAATTCCTCTCCCGTGCCAACCTCTTCGTTTCAGAGTAGCACTTGCAACCTATTTTCTGGATATATTCCAGTCCCTGCCTTCCTCTACAGTTTTTGCCCTCCCTCTAGTACCATGGAAGTCATTCCCTCATGTCTTAACAGATGTCCTATCATTCTGTCCCTTCTCCTTACCAGTGTTTTCCACCTATTCATTTCCTCTCTGATTCTGCGTAGAACCTCGTCATTCCTTACCTTATCAGTCCACCAAATTTTAAACATTAGTCTGTAGCACCTTATATCAAATATATCAAATGCTTCGATTCTCTCCTGTTCCGGTTTTCCCACAGTTCATGTTTCACTACCAGACACGCTGTACTCCAGACGTACATTCTCAGAAATTTCTTCCTTAATTTAAGGCCGATATTTGATATTACTAGACTTCTCTTGGCCAGGAACGCCTTTTTTGTCATAGCTAGTCTGCTTCTGATGCCCTCCTTGCTCCGTCCGTCATTGGTTATTTTACTGCCTAGGTAGCAGAATTCCTTAACTTCATCTACTTCGTGACCATCAATCCTGATGTTAAGTTTCTTGCTGTTTTCATTTCTACTATTTCTTATTGCCTCCGTGTTTCTTCGATTTACTCACACCCCATGCTGTGTACTCACTAGACTGTTCATTCCGTACAGCAGATCATATAATTCATCTTCTCTTTCACTCAGGATAGCAATGTCATCACCTAATCGTATCACTGATATCCCTTCATCTTGAGATTTAATTCCACTCCTGAACTTTTCTTTTGTTTCCATCAGTGCTTCCTCAATGTACAGATGGAACAGAAGGGGCGAAAGTCTACATCCTTGCCTTACACCCTTTTTAATACGAGCACTTCATTGTTGATCGTCCACTCTTATTATTCCCTCTTGGCTGTTGTACATATTGTGTTCAACCTGTCTCTCCCTATAGCTTACCCTACTTTCTACAGAATTTCGAACATCTTGCACCATTTTATATTGTCGAGCGCTTTTTCCAGGTCGACAAGTCCTATGAACGTGTCTTGATTTTTCTTTATTCTTGCTTCCATTATTAACCGCAACTTCAGAATTGCTTCTGTCGTGCCTTTACCTTTCCTAAAGCCGAGCTGATCACCATCTAAGGCATCCTCAATTTTCTTTTCAATTCTTCCGTATATTATTCTTGTCATCAACTTGGATGCATGAACTGTTAAGCTGACTGTGCAATAAATCTCACATTTGTCAGCTCTTGCAGTCTTGGGAATTCTGTGGATAATATTTTTCCGAAAGTCAGATGGTATGTCGCCAGACTCATACAGTCTACACATCAAGGTGAATAGCCTTTTTTTTGCCACTTTGTCCAATGATTTTAGAAATTCTGAAGGAATGTTATCTATCCCTTCTGCCTTATTTGATCTTAAGTCTTCCAAAACTCTTTTAAATTCTGATTCTAACACGGGATCCTCCATCCCTTCTAAACCTACTACTGCCTCTTCTTCTACAACATCAGACAATTCATCACCCTCATAGATGCTTTCGGTGTAGTTCTTTCCGCCTTTCCGCTCACTCATCTGCATTTAACAGTGGTATTTTCATTACATTCTTAATGTTAGAAGCCTTGCTCTTAATTTCACGGAATATTGTTTTGTCTTTTCTATATGCTGAGTCAGACCTTCCGACAATCACTTTATTTTCGATTTCTTCACATTTTTCATGTAGCCGTTTCGTCATAGTTTCTATTCACTTCCTATTCATTTTATTCCTCAACGACTTGTATTTCTGTCTGTCAGAAT
The DNA here is from genome assembly GCF_023864345.2 of Schistocerca serialis cubense. NCBI lineage: Eukaryota > Metazoa > Arthropoda > Insecta > Orthoptera > Acrididae > Schistocerca > Schistocerca serialis. Next base: position 763,585,676 of record NC_064638.1, read on the forward strand.
TTCCCTTAACATTTTTGTACTTCTTTCTTCAATCGACCGAAGATTTCTTTGCAGTTACCTTCTTTGTACCTATGTTTTTCTTTCCAACTTCAGTGATTTTTAGAATTGTCGATACTACTGCAACTGTACTACTTACTGAGCTATTCCTTATTACACTGTCTATAACCTTAGAGATTTTCAAGTTTATCTCTTCGCTCCTTAGTATTTCTGCATCCCACTTCTTTGCGTATTGATTCTTCCTGACTAATCTCTTGAATTTCAACCTACTCTTCATCATACGACATTGTGATATCAGTCTGTATCTGTTCCTGATTACGACTTACAATCCAGTATCTTATCGTGATGTTTTCTAACTGAAATCTTACCGTGTCTCCCGGCCTTTCCCAAGTACATCACCTCCTCTTGCAATTCTTGCAGAGAGTATTCCCTATTCCAGTCCCTCATGGCTATTAGATTTTCGTCTCCTCTTACCTACTGATTTACTCACTCAATATCCTCATATACTTCCTCACCTCTTCATCTTTAGCTTCCATCGGCGTCTATACCTGCCTATCGTTGTCGCTGCTGTTTTGCAACCGACTATGATGAGAACAACCGTGTCACTGAATTGTTCACAGTAACACACTTTCTGCCCTACCTTTTCATTCATAACAAATTCTACTCCCATTATATATCTTACTTCTGCTGTTGATATTACCAAATGGTCATCTGACCAGAAATACTGGTCTTTTTTTCCATTTCTCTTCGCTGACCCCCACTATTTCTAGATTAAGCCTTAGCATTTCCCTTTCAAGACTTTATAGCCTCCCAACCACGTTCAGGCTTCTGATATTCCACGCCCCGACTAGTAGAACGTTATCCTTTCGTTGGTTATTCAATCTTTTTTCATGGACACCTCCCGACTGGCAGTTCCCACCCAAAGATCCGAATCGGGGACTATTCCGGAATCTTTTGCTAACGGAGAGATCATCGTGACACTTTTTCAGTTACAGGCCACATGTCTTGTGGATACACATTACGTGTCTTTAATGCAGTGGTTTGCATTGCCTTCTCCATCCTCATGCCGTTGACCATTCCTAATTCTTCTTCCTTTAGGGTCAGTTTCCCACCCCAGGGGCAAGACATTTCCCTGAACATGTGTCCGCTCCTCCGCCCTCTTTGACGTTGCAAATGAGGATGAATTCTTACGCCGAAAGTATTGGCCAACAATGCTTATGATACTTCCTGGCACATTAAAACTATGTGCCGGATTGAGACTCGAACTCTGGAACTTTCCTTTTCTCGGGCTAGTGCTCCACCGTCTGAGCTACCCAAGCCCGACACACGACCGTTATTCACAGCCCTACTTCTGCCAGTATCTCGTCTCCTACCTTCCAAACTTCACAGAAGCTCTTCTGCGAACCTAGCAGAACTAGCACTCCTGCAATAAAGGATATTGCGGAAGCATGGGTTTGCCACAGCCTGGGGGATGTTTCCAGAATGAGATTTTCACTCTGCTCTTCTGTCTCCGCAATATCCTTTCTTCCAGGAGTGCTAGTTCTGCTAGGTTCGCAGATGAGGTTGGAAGGTAGGAGACAAGATACTGGCAGAAGTACAGCTGTGAAGAGGGGACGTGAGTCGTACTTAGGTAGCTCAGACGGTAGAGCACTAGCCCGCGAAAAGCAAAGGTCCCGAGTTCGAGTCTTGGTCCGGCATACAATTTTAATGTGCCAGGAAGTTTCATATCAGCGCACACTCCACTGCAGAGTGAAAATCTCATTCTGGCACCAATGCTTGTTTTTAATCAAAGTGTAAGCGATGGCGGAGTCGGAACAAGGGACCGAGGACGTTTTGATTACCAATCAAAGACGCTGCTGCTAAACCGCGGGTGCATGCTCAAATGTGCTACCCCTAGAGCACGGCTGAAGGATAATTATCTAGCAATAAATACTAGAGGATCCAACCAGCAAAGCACAAGGCCTGGCAAGTTGCCTCGGGACATTCTGTACACCGTTGATTTCTAGATGTTGCTCCGCTGGCGTTTCCCTCACAGAAAGGCACTGAGTCGTTTGACGAATGTATGGTGGCGTTATATTTAGAGAAGAGGGCAGATTATCTTGCCGAGTGATTCATGTCGTCGTTTCATATGGTGCAGCCCTAGAAAACGCAAGAACACTGACACTAGAATGAAAAGATCTGAATTCCTTCAGGCAAATGCCGAGGTGGTTCCTTTCAAAGAGCACGGCCGATTTCCTTCCACATCCTTCTCTAATCCGATGGGACCTATGACTTCGCTGTTTGGCACCCTCCACCAAATCAATGAAATCTCGTCGGGGACTCATGACTATCCTGCACCAATCTCTTCTCTGAGAGTAGTAGTTGCAATCTACGTCCTCACGTACTTGCTGGATGTATTGCAATGGCTGTCTTCCTCTACAGTTTCTACCCGCTACAGCCTCCTCTAGTAGCATGGAAGCCATGCCCTGATGTCTTATCGGATGTCCTGTCATCCTGTCTCTTCTTCTTGTATAATATGCTATTCTTCTTGTATCATACAGTCCGTCCTCGCGAGTTCTGCCGAAAATTCCTCACCTAACCTATACACCTAATTTTCGACATTTTTCCCTAGCGCCACATCTCAAATGCTTCGATTCTCATCCGATTCGGTTTTCCAACAGTTCATGTTTCATCCCATACAATGTTGCGTTCCGTTCGTAGATTGTCAGAAATTTCTTCCTCACTCAATGCTTAAAGTCGGACACCAGGAAAGGAATGACTTTATCGCTCATTTGACGCGTTTCGGAATTTATCTGTCATCAGATATCCAGAAGTGACAACTGAATTTAAATACAGCGTTTCTAGTTGAACGTGAAACAAAAATTTGATCAATAGTCTACGAATGCTACAGTGGATTATTATAATGATAGTGGCCTCTCCTGCATGACTTAACGTCATATTTGTATAAAAATACTAAATTCTCCTTTGAAAATGGCAAAAGGCTGAAATATCCTTCGTGGATTTCATAAGTAACTGATTTTAACTTATGGAATTATGAATGGATCTTTTTTAATGTAACAGGCGAACCTAATCAAGGAAAATTGGCCTTAATTATACTTTTGTTCCAGTCTTGATATATAGCATTCATCATGTTCAGGTGTCCCTCTGATCTACATCAGTATTATAATACAGGGAATGATGCTACAGATCGTTCACCACATGGTGAAATAAGTAGACTGACATCAGACATTATTTAGTTGTCTGTGCAGCTCGACGCTTTTGTGTGTGCTATAGGTTTTCCTCGTGGTCTGTTTGCAAAAGCGAGTGTTTTATGCCATTCATCTGACGCAGAGCTATAACGCTGGCCGTGTGTCCCTCTGGGAAGGCGACGCCATATATTCTGCAGGCGCGGCGTCAGCAGCCAGCGACGGCGCCGGCGCCGGCGCTGCTGCCTTACTGTGCCCTGGGGACGCGTCCTAATCGAAAATCTACGGCCTAATTTCGTGACTTGCCTCGGGTCGTAAGCGAACAGTGCAAACTTAGATGGCGTCGCCACTCTTGTCTCACCGTAATTACCGTGGGTGGATACTGATCAAAATTTAATGGAATTGAAGGTCCTGGCTTTAGTTAGTCTAAGTTGACAAACAGAAGCTAAAAAAGCTAAGAGTACGTAAACATCGGGGAAAAATAAGAACACCAAGTGATAATAAATCCAGTGCTCATTAATATTTTAGCTACCCCGGTGGGTAGCTAGGCTTTTCGTTTGTGCCTATGCTCGAATAGTCGGCATAGGAAACAAACATCATTTAATATTAAATAGTACGAGTGCATGGGAATTAAATGCAGAAATCCGCCTCAGCTCTTTCCTGCAACGAATTTTTGACAAAAAACAGTAAGTGACTGTTACAAAGTACTTCACTGTACTACTGCCGTAAGATGGGGAAATGTCGGATAAAGGGGTAATTTCGGACGGGTAACAGCATACTTATGTTTTTACGTTGGTATCACTGAATGCAAGCTTTTATTTCACGCGCGCGTTTTGCTGTGTACACCTTACATATTGTCAAGCGTATACGAGCACACATCACTGCAGTTGTAAGTTGAAATAGTAGTGTATAGCGGGTTACAGTGCAGTGTACAATTGTTGCTAGTTATCTTTATACGAAAACTTTCGTTATTTTACAAGAAGAGAAGAAACTGGTAAGCTTAATTTGCTTATTGTTTACTTATTTAAATCTTAAGAAGGAAATGTGGGCCGGCCGGAGTGGCCGAGCGGTTCTAGGCGCTTCAGTCTGGAACCGCGCGACCGCTACAGTCGCAGGTTCGAATCCTGCCTCGGGCATGGATGTGTGTGATGTCCTTAGGTTAGTTAGGTTTAAGTAGCTCTAAGTTCTAGGCACTGATGACCTCAGCTGTTAAGTCCCATAGTGCTCAGAGCCATTTGAACCATTTTTGTCTCCACATCTCACTTTCGTTTATGTCTAGTGAACTACTTACAGTAACTACACACGTTGATGTAATATCGGACAGTGCCGGGTACATACAAAAGGAGGCTTGGTGCTCTTCCGAGGCGCAATTACGATCCTGAAAAATCTTGAAAAAGTGCTTGTTGCTATAACAGCGGGAAAACTATGGTACAGAAAAGCGTCAAGAAAATTCAAAGTACCACGTTCAACGTTAGAGAATAAAGTTAAAAAATACAAACCCTCTAGTAATTCTGTCTTAAGCACCATGAAGATAGCACACTTGTCCGTGGTATTTTAAGGGCTACACGCTGGGGTTTTCCTTTTACCTCTGATGATGTTAGGTACATAGTGAAAAGATGTCTTGATAAATATGGACGAAGGGAAAAACGCTTTCCTCGTAACATGCCAGGGACTGAGTGGTCGCGTTCATTCTCACAGCTTCACTCTGCCATATTAAGCGTCCGGCTATCTGAGAACATTAAAAGGGAACTTGCTGATGTGAGTTATGAGACAGTGAAGCCATATTTCCAGAATGCCGGTGAAAAAATGGAAAATATCGATCCCAAAAATGTAATCAGTTATGAAGAGATCAATCTGTATGAGTACCCTGAGAGGAAGTATGTGATAGTTGGGAGGGGAAGAAAACATTCTGAAAGGATTTTAGATTCTTTTAAAGTTAGTTTTTCACTAATGACGGCTGCCACTGGGGACGGAAAATTGTTACCTCCCTTTGTGGTCTAGAAATCGGAGCATGTGTCCACATGACAAGAAGGAGGTCCCAAAGGATTCCACTATAGCCCAATAAATGTGGATGGTCTGATCTGTCTACATTTGAAGACTGGTGTATTGCTATTCCGCTGCCTTACCTGAAATCAAAGGAGGGGCAGAAAGTTATGATAGGAGACAACCTTTCAAGTCACATTTCGCTGCGAGTATTTGATGAATGTGGGAAGAATAAAATTTCTTTTATTTTATTGCCACCAAACAGTACTCATATTTTAGAGCCACTAGACGTAGATTTCTTCAGACCTTTAAAAGCTGCTTAACGGGCAGTGCTTACACAATGTAAGAAAAGCTCCGGCGTGGGCCAATATCGAAATACGCTTCCCCCTCATTTTTGCAGGAAACGCTCAAAAAAGTGTCTGCAACTGAAGAAGACAAAATAAGAAGTGCATTCCATGCAGTGCGATTAATTTCGTTTGAGACTGAAAGAGTCCTCAAAAAATTACCTGATGGAGATAATTGTCAAAACAATTTTTTCAGAAGAATAGTCTTCGAGCTTTGAATATATGCTTCAGAATGTTCGCTATGGAATGAAAAGCAGCACAAGTGTCCAACAAAACAAAAATTAGATGTTGCCCCAAGGAAATCCATTTTAGGCACCGATATGAGACAGCGAGATAATGATGACTCGGTATCTGAGTCGCTTGTGAATAATGATGCAATACCCACTGGTGACGAAAGCAGCAGAGCAGAGGAAGCACTTGTGGAAGCGCAGGCTTTTGTTCTTGTGGATTATCCACACGTGATTTGGGGGGGGGGGGGGGGACAGCAGTTTGTAAGAATCGCAACAGAAGTGGGCGCAAAAGAAGGGGAAGTCAGATCTCTGCGTCCATATCAAGGCAGCAAGGCAGCAAACCTGTGTTTATTTCTCCTGCCATTCCCGACGATGATACTGCACACAAAGGCCAAATTGTAAGAGTGTTGCCGACTCCAAGAGAAGAGAAGGGAAAGTTTTCTTTCACTGAGAACATATTTTAGATTATTATTGATTTGTTGTATGAGTAAATTGTCTTTATTAATGAAATATTTTGTAAGTATGTCTGGGAAAGTTTTCTAAATATGTGTCAAATGTTTACTGCAGATGTGTAGAATATTTTGTAACCATCTGCAAAAAAATATTTTCTAAATATGTAAAACATGTTTTTAAGAATGGGTATCTTTTAAAAGATAGTCACTATCAAAATTGTCCCATTAGAGTGTAATATGGACCTTGGTGGGCAAAATTCAATGAATGTCCGAAATTATGCCAGCAAAGGGGCAACATCGTACAGTTTTATTTGTTAGATTCAGACAAATTAAAAAATATTTTTTACTAAATTTCTTTGATCATATCATTTTCCATCGTCACCAAAATATCTTCCACTTTTTGTCGCAAGAATTTAATTTTCTTTACGAAGTTACCTTAACGAATATGAAAATTCTATCCGACATTACTCCACCTTACGGTAATTCAAAACATTATGGCTTCGTCTCCTCGGAGCATTAACAAAAGTGGTCATTGTGGCTTCAGAGTCTAAATGAAGAACATTTTCTGCCCCCTAATTGACCTGTCAACGCAAGCAATAACAAGAGGATATCTGAAGGGGCAGTAGCCCAGAAGCATATCTAGGGACTTCATGACGTACATTACACACATCGCACGCTAACGTCACTGCGCATCTGGAGCTGTGAGCAAAGTGTACTGTACGGGTTTCCTGCAGACACAATTCTGCTGCGACGCGGATAACAAAATTGAAATACATGGGACAGTACGAGTCTTGGGGGCAAAATTGTACCCATACTCACAGTGAAGTTGTGGCGGTATATGGACCAAATGAAATCTCGCAGCCACCGGTAGTGAATTGTGGCTAACAATTTAACCAAGGCAGCACAGACGGAGGTGAGACTGATCCACATATTGCACCATAAGATATCGATCTTTTCAGCAAGCTGAAATGGTGATGAGGACGTTCCAACAGCGATTCTGGAATGGCTACCTGCCTACGGAGTGTATTTCGGCCATCGAGAAATTGAAAGACTGGTAGAGCGTTCCGACCGTTGTTCAGTGACAGGTTGTGACTATACTGAAAATTAGTGTCATGTATCTATGTCACTTAGAGGTGTAGTGCAGCACTGAATGAAATAATTTGTAACCTTACTTTTTGAGTTTGCCTCCGTAGCTTAGTGGACAACATGTCAGGTTGCTATGCGGAGGATCGGGATGTGTTTCCCGCTATTGACAGCGAATTTTCTCTTGATCAGAGGATCGGAACGTGTTTCACCCAGCCTCGTGATGCCAATTGAGGAGATACTAGCGTGAGAAGTAGCTGCTCCAAGGCGGGAAAAGCCGGCAGTGGCAGTGAGAGTGGTGATCTGACCAATGTACGTCCATACCACATCCGGCTAACTACACGGCGGTCGGTAGGTCCCGATTGGGTCGTCTGCGGCGAAACGTGGTGCTTTGGTCTTTTCTTATCTTTTACAATCTCTTCTTATACTATTGAGATCCGACACCTCCCCAACTAGACAACAGCACGAATACCTTCAACGATAGCCGAAACGTTAGTTGTTTTATTTACAGTATGCCCCAGTACCACAACAAAAATACTTTTGTTGAAACTCACTGCAGCCGAGAAAGCCTACTTTTAAACGTTTACTGCGTACCGATACTGGCCTTACCGGATGTTGACTTACTTCACCGTTGCTCACTCGTCTGTGCAAACAGCGGCCACTCTATTGTCCCATCTCAGCTGTGGGTAGTTTCCCATTGCTTAACATAATTAATTTTGGAGGGGTACAAATGTTACAGGATTATATTTCAAGTCACACCAAGTACTGTCACCATGGAAATCGTTACTGGCAACTAAAAGAGTATGAATGTCGCCAACAGTGTGCTATTCCGAGAAGAACCCTTTCATTCATCACACCTTCCGCAATTAACACTAAGGCTGCGGTTACAATGGCACCGATATTGGTGGATTCCACTGACGACCGACACAGGTGGAAGACAGACGGTCTTTTCAAATCACTACTGCAGTGCAACCAATGTCTATGTCCGAACGTAAAGATTTCGGACGACAGTCGGTGAAATTAGATTCAGTTTGTTTTTTTCGTTCAAATCGACCGACGTTCCTACATACGAATTATAGACTGTGAGAAGCTGATACGTTTACTCCAAGAAACGGAATTTGTGGTACATTAAGGATGAAAAATATCATAATCTGGATATAGTTCGGAATCTATGGACTGAAACTGCAGGTTTATGTGAAACCATGAGTAGGTAAAATCACTATTGTAAATATTAGGCGTAATTTATAACCTCTAAAAACAATTTCTTCGAGTGAGAATGGTGGCGTATCGTATGCTTATACTTACTATAGTGGATCTTTTTGAGCTGTGGTAGGAGGGCAGTAGCTGTCTACCAATAATTAATACCGATTACTGCCGTTTTTATGCCAGTAGGGTGGCCACTATTATATAAAATGTTCTGCAAATGTGGTGCTTGTGTTTCTACTTTTCAGTGCAAGGTATTCAGAGTACCTTATTCGAAGCTTTTGCTTGTGTTTCACACTTTGTTGAATATGAGCCATTGAACGTTAATGGACGAATGTCTGCACAACTTCAAATAAATACAGATAAACGGAGTGTTTATAATCTTGCTTTTTATGGTCAGCGCGAATGGTCTTGGGTGTATGACAGAAACGTTTCTCCATTAATCTCAAATACTTGAAAAAGTTGTCTGGTTATTCCGATAACTAGGGCGGGATGATATTTTGTCGTTAATTTGGAGACAGATGTAGACACTTTGTTACTTTTGGCGTCTCTTAAACAGTAAAAGCAACAATGGATGCAGCACTCGTCTCGAAACAGAGACATCATGGTATCGATCTCATCGTAGGCTAAAATCTAGTATAACTGGGAACTCTCATTGAAGCTATTTTCCCTTTCACGCGGCAAACTGAGATTGAAAATATTTCGAATTACACGCTGTGTTATGTGAAAGATGTCAGACTTGGATAGGTTTCACTCATTACTAATGTTGCCTATACGAAATTGTTACCTGTATCAGGAAACAAAACAAAATAATAAGTAATAAGGATAACATACGTGGTTTTCCCCCATTGCATCACATACAGAGCGGGAGTTATGCCAGACAGTAGTGACCATTCAACCACGAAACGTACTGAACCACGATGCTCGAGAGTTAGCTCCGCAAAGGACATGCTCAAAAACTATAAGTGATGATACATAATTGTAATAAATTAGGTAAGTATTTGAGCAGCAAGTAAGAGGTTTGTACACGATTTTCGCATAAACATTTAAAAAGTAGCTCTAAGCGTCGGATGCATCTCGACTCTATGGTTTTGAGGTTGGCGAAAACTTGTCTGTGGAGAGAAAGTCTGAAGTCACTTCACTCGGCCTCATGTGGCACAGTGAGAAGTATCTACATAGTGACGCTTCAAACCCAGCCACCAAGGTGGTATCACATCGAGAGGCATGCATTAGGCTAGGTGTCATTCATTTGTCTATTTTTGTGGTTCATATGTGCAATGGTATTGTTTCTCTATTGATAAGGTAGTGGCTATTAAATGACTGCGTTTCGCAATGTGTACTGTCAAATGTAAGGATAACTCACAATATTTTTAATAGACCAAGTTTACTCATTTCTTCATTATACTGGAAACCAAAAACAGTCGTTCTTCACCGGCGAAAGATTTCGAAAAGAAGCTCCATCTGCCTACTTCATAACTAGCAAATATTATGAGTTAAGAAAGTAGCATCGGTTTATTGTTGGATTTTCCGTACATGTCCTAAGTTGTCTCACAATGGGGAGGTCCCTTAAAAGAAGGTAGGATAAAATATTTTCTTCACTCTTCAGTCCCACTTCTCGCCCAGTATTCTATGTTGACTGTATCAACGAGAGAATGACCAATGCGAAAACTCACAATCAGTGTTGACCATTCTCAATGAAACACGTAACGCACAGGGTTTCAAAATATTAGTGGATACGTACCTGTGTGCCAGGTATGATGTCGCTGCCCCTTATGTGATGGTACAGGCGACAAGCCGTCGGCTCGTACACCGAGATTCCGAAGTCATGGAAAGCGAAGAAGCGCCGCTCCTCCTTCGGTGAAGCTGCAACGAAGAACGAGTACCAGAACAGAGAGACAGGCTGCGAATTGCAGGAAAGAACACCAACCCAGGGTCGCCAGTATGTACAGTTAAGCGAGATCTGGTTAGCTCATAGACGCCAAATCAATCTTTTCTTTTTCGGAAGTTATCCTCAAATTCACTGAAATAATCTGAAAACATTTGCTACTGTGTTATTGAAAGTATTGTAGAAATTACTTAAAACTAGGATTTGGAATAGATCTGCTTCTATTTACAGCAAAATCGATTTCAGAAACTTACGCTTTATTTTAAATAGGGTTGACAGTTACTCATCGGCAGTAATTACATTAATTGTAAGATGAAATGTAATATTCCGAAATAAATTATATAAATTTAACTTAGCTTGGTTACTGGATGAACAATTACCACATTCCCTCATCATGAATCACATATTTCCATGATGTTAAGAAAAGTGCTAAAACGTGTCTGAAACTCTTTCCTTGACGAAAAATATATCTTAAAGCCCTTGTTCCGCCCACAACTCCTTATCGTAAGTTGAACAAAGGTTTCATTCGATAAGTTCTCTCCCGGTTTACCATCTTGTTTGTAAGGTTATCTGATTTTATACGTTGTCATTTGACTAGAGCTGCCACAGTACGTTACTAAATTAGGTCAAATAGTTTTGATCAGTCAGCCAGTTATGGAGACGAGTATAATGTGAAATCTAATTTGGTCCTACCGTTGTTAGAATATGATCTAGGACGAGATGGACACCTTAACTAGAGCTTAGATTCACCTTAACTAACTTAGATTCATTGCGACTATTTGTTTCGAAATTGCATACATAATAGAGCGTAGATCAACGGCTTCAGACATTTGACAGACTACTTTTTTTTTAACCAAAGGGACAATAAGTTAGTGTTCTAACAATTTTATCTCCAGGAACCGTAAAACAGACATGAAAAAATACCGAAAGCTAAATGTATTTTCATGACAGAGGTACTTCATCATTCAACGTGCATTTGTAAAGACTGTTTCCGTGTTTAGCACAAACTGAACACATTTTTCCTACAAAAACGTAAAAATATTGTCCTCCAATGGAGTAGCCATCAAAATGCATGCGTTCTTACTGGCGACCCTGCCTCATCTATGGAGACCATAAGTGCACTACAGATTACGTAGAATAAAACATTGTGAAATAACAGTACAAGCGGAATCACAGACAGAGAAAAATAGATCAGGTAGAAAAAGACAGATGAAGAGATTAATAGCTACGTAAAGGTATGTAAAACTGGAGTTTAAGTAGTAAATTACGGTGAAAGAACAGGTGAACAAAGATTTAGAGAACAAAATGGTTATAATGAGTAAGACGTGCAGTGTTAGCTGTTTTTATGCACTAACCAATTGTCGTCTGCATCCACGAATATGGGAAACCTAGAAAAAAATTAAGCTGTTTCAATATCGGACATATCTTTAGCTCAGAGATGTGCATATTAAATTTATAATCGACAACGAATGGACAACCATGCAGAAACTTGTTGTTACGAGTTCATTGTGTAGCTGTTTTGTAATTTTAAAACATTTGGAGAAGTTATTTACTGAAACTATTCATGAAACTTATTTTCTTAATGTCAGAAGATAATAAAAATAAAATTAAATAATATTTAGTGCAACGAGAACTTCAAAATAAAATATTTGATGAATCCGTTACGAAAATTTTTAATGCCATGCACTAAATATTGTCTTGCTAAAATGTTATATATATGAAGAACTGACGTAAAAGTGTTACATTGAAGTTTAATTATTACTTTTGTCCGCAAATGCGTGACTCATTGCCATCCTTCATCCAGCTACAATTGTTTGCCATGCTCTCGTGATTATAAAACCATGATTGCAAAATGAAACGCGACCCTCCTACATTATTTGAGGTGTTTCATATTTGCTTTGCTCATAACTAGCGTAGTTCAAACGACTAATTTATCTAGATAAGATTTTTCAAAGATTGTAACTTCCTGTATACATGTGTAAATCGTCTATTTGAAATTAAAAAATTATTTACACTTCAAAAATTAAAATCAGCTACAGAAACTACGTGTTGAAAACAAGTGTATTGGAGACGATGCAAAAGAATAGATTTCCAAGGTGACATTCAGATCACTCTGGCTATAAAAGAAAAAAGGAAACACCGCGATCAGGCACTGAAGAGCACGCGATACTCGACGAACCGTCGTGTCACCCTCAGTCATTCATCATCGGATGCGGTATGGAGGAGCGTGGGGTCAGCACACTGCACTCCCGGCCGCTATCGACGTTTCGACCTTAAGAGTCGCTACCTCTCTATCTGATAGCTTCAAAGCTGGCATCACGAGCCTGATGCACCGCAGTCCATTCCTCTCACCGATGAAAAATCGAAAAAACCCTACCAGTACTGGGAATGTAACTCTGTCCCCCTCATGAGGGTCTCTCGTGGTGACACAGCAAAATAAAAGCCCACTATCTCGGCCCACGCGCGCGCCTTCTCAGCATGGTGAATGTCCTGGGCATATTTCTTCATCTGTTTGTAAAGGATCATTATTGTCCCTGTTTCCTAGTTTAAATGGATTTTTCCTGCCTGTAGGTATTTTTTGTCCTCACATACACAATAAGAAAAAAAGAGAAAGCAGCCACACGAAGGAATTATCCGAACAGGACCTAAATCAGTGGATTTTATGTGCTTGTAAAGACAAACAAGCGATTATAGTTTCAGAGAAATAGGATGATTTATTGAAGAAAAAGAGCTTTTCAAATAGTGCCAGTCTGTAGGGCCCTTATGCAAGCAGTTATTCGGACTGTCATTGTTGGCGTTGGCTGATGTCCTCGTGAGGGATACCGCGCCATATTCTTCCCAACTGGTGTATTAGATATCAAAATCCCCAGCTGGTTGAACGTTCAAATGGCTCTGAGCACTATGGGACTCAACTGCTGTGGTCATTAGTCCCCTAGAACTTAGAACTACTTAAACCTAACCAACCTAAGGACATCACATACACCCATGCCCGAGGCAGGATTCGAACCTGCGACCGTAGCAGCAGCGCGGCTCCGGACTGGAGCGCCTTGAACCGCACGGCCACAGCGCTGGTTGAAGGGTCCTGCCGATAGTGCTGCAAACGTTCTCAATTGGGAAGAGACCCACCGTACTTTTTGACCAAGGTTTGGCAAGCGTGAAGACAATCAGTAGAAAACCTCGCCATGTGCGGGCGGGCAGTTTGCTTCTGAAACGTGATCCCAGGATGGATCGCGGTGAAGTGGAGCCAAACGGGGCGTCGAATCTCGTCCACGTGCCGCAGTGCTGTGAGTATGCCGAGGATGACGATGTTCTACGCCCCGTTTTGCTGCCCCTCTTGGAACGTCATTCTCGGCTTACATTTCAGCAAGATAATGCCCGCTCGCACACTGCGAGAGTCTGTCTTCGTGCTTGCCAAAACATACCTTGGTAAGCAAGGACGCCGGATCTCTCCACAATTGAGAACGTCTGGAGCACCATAGGCAGAGGCCTCCAACCTGTTCGGGATTTTGAAGATCAAACCCGCGAAATGAACAGAATCTGGTACGATATCCTCCAGAAGGAGATTGTGAGCTTTCACAATACAAATCGTGGTGGTGTGGTGGCCCTCAACTACGTACCCTCTGGCTCAAAGTTGAAATATTAAAAATTTTGGCTGGTTTCGTTGTCTAGGGGCTGGGATACGTAGTTGCCGCATTACAAGCTAAATACTGCTGAGTCTACAGTATACAGTATAAACATATATACATGAAAGGAATGGTTAAATGCTCCTATCACCCGGAAATTGTGAATGTAACGTAGAAATTTATAAACGAAAGACTGCAATTAAATAAATTCTGCAGGTACTATTTTAACGACTTTAAATGATGATTACGATAGCAGAAGTACCATTAAGAATGCCCTTCATTACTGTAAAACACTATTGGTGTCGATGGTCCAGCAATTAAATAAAATGTAAGTTGAATAACAGGGAAACAACAGATCCGTACATCACGTATTTAGTTACGAGCAACAACATATCTCACGCGATATTCACTTGTAAACGCATACTAATTCTTCACTGCAGAAGCCACGGAAATCTCACAAGTGCACTAGTTGGCACTACGAAATATTTCTATCGGCCACGACCACGCGCAAACTGCTCCACCGTCCTAGTCTTTTCTGCGACCGTGCGACCGCCGTGCCGTACTCTCCAGGACTCTCCGTGTGTCCTGTACGACTGCCCCTCGCGCCACACCGTCCAGAACTCCCCTCCATTCACTTCGCCTCCCCTCCATTCCATTCGCTTCCCTTAGTAACGGACGCTGTGACTGATGATAGCGCTCCCGTCATGTCTCCAAGCCAATGAACACTCACAAACATTTTTAAACACATTCGAAATACTGGATTTACATTTAAATAACTTGAAATTAAATAAATATTCCTACGGCTGGACCATAAACACGCTCTAACACACATTATTAAACACATAAACAGATTAAATAAACATATATCACAGGGATAGAACAGAAGTAAGCTAGTAGCCTAATGTCTCTGTGCTTTCTAAAACACAGTAAATAATTGACCAATTTCTTCATGAATAGCATATATCGGATATAAACAAAGACATAGATGAATAAATAAATTTATAAGCGTGCTGCTACCTTTTTTTCGTGTAACTGTGGAGTATTTATGGCCTGACGCTATCGATAGTAGTCGGCCACTTTGACCCCTAATGACTCATGTACTATTCAAGGTAGATGCCTATAATTCATATCAATTTAGGTTTACACTAATAGCTTCCTAAAGACACGTCGAACGACAAAATCGGATGAACCGTTTAGATTTTGGAGATTCGTTGCTGGGTGTTACTTGTATAATTTACAGTCAGATATTAAGCTTTAAACTAATAAAAATATTGAAAATCTGATTACACCATCAGAATCGTCGTGCAAATAATGGTAATGTAAGGGTGGCGCACGAAATGTGTTACCATTTTGTTTTTGAATATGAACTTTATTGTCAATACAATCTGAAAGGAACATATACTACAATGAAGAGCCGTCCATGGAGATTTGTTCTAACTCAGCACGTGCTCAATATGTCCATCATTTCGTTTCCAAACTTCCTTCAAACGAACACTGAAATTAGTGATTACCCTACGGCACGTGTCTTCCCTAATTTCACTGCAAGCTTGAAGAATAAGTCTTCTGGGCTCCATTAAATCACGTGGACGTTTCGGGAATTTTTTTCCTTAAGGTACCCCCAAAGAAAAAAGTCACATGGATTGAGGTCTGGACTACTTGGGGGCCAATTTTGTCCGTCATTGAAGCGACCTGGAAACCTGAGTGAAATGATCAGCATGTCGAAATGCTCGTGTAAAACCTCCAACACAGTGTTTGCAGTATGTGGCATTGCTCCATCTTGCATGAATCACTGCGTGTTGAAGGGCAAGGCAGTAGCAAGAAGCTGTGGAATGAAGCTATTGCGAGGCATGCTCAAATAACGCTCGCTGTTCACAGTTTCTTCAAGGAAGAAAGGTCCAATAAGTTCGTGACTGGAAATTGCTGCCCACGCTGTAATCCTCGGAGCATAATGTTGTCGTTCATGAAGCACTTGTGGGTTTTCAGTGGCCCAAAAACGTACATTTTGTTTGTTAATCACACTGTCTAAATGAAAATGCGCCTCGTCTGAAAACCAAACGTTGTTGAGAGTTTCTTCCCTATCCTCCGCCCACTGAGCAGACAGTAGTCTGTGCTGCTTGTGTTCTTTAGTGAGCTTCTGTGCACAGGTCATCTTGTATGGGTACATATGGAGGTCACTTAAGAATGCGTTGAATGGGCGTCTGGATATTCCCAGTTGGACTGCTGCCTTTCTACACGATTTCCCGGGGCTACTCTGTACAGCAACTCGTACCGCCTCAATATTCTCCAGCGAACAAACAGGCTTAGGCCGAGGTCGCTTCGCTTCCAATACTGTTCCTTCCTGTACAAATTTATCGTACAACCTGTGGATGGTCTTCTTGCAAGGGAGCCATCGTGTGTTAAACTGTTGTCGAAAACGCCTCAGAGTCACAACAAGGCTTTTCGTTTCATGAAAAAGTAACACAATGGCCGATCGTTGCTTTGTCGTCAGTCTTCTATTGTCAGCCATTGCTGCTTACTAGTCTCCTAGCGGCAGTATCGTGAATTACACGTCATTTCGTAACTCATTTGTTTTTCCAGGCTCTGCTGGTACTGCTGTAGCGATCCCAGCGTGATATCTAATGCGCGTCGTAAATTGTGAAAGAAACAATTGGTAAATAATTTCGAGCGCCACCCTGTACATGTTTCCTTTTAAGGTATCATGATTCATCTGGCTACTATTAATCTCCATACGAACTGTCAAATGTCTGTCATTAAGGTTTCACAAAGTGCGCCATCTTCGGCACTCTCGACATACAAGTGTCTTTCATCGACACAGCGTCACCAAGGAATTCCCAGCCACGCGTTCAGCTAGCAACCACGTGATACAGTTATTGTGCAATATCAAGCTGTTGCTAACGAGCCGCGTCATTGACGAGCGTACTTTGCAGTCGCCCCAACTCCTAACATAGAATATTTCCAGGCGCCACAACTCGCCTGTTACGTCACAAGATACAATAATTTATTCAATCAGTGCAAAGCCGAATAAGTGCTTGCACAAGAGCCATTGGTGGTCCAATGCGTTAATGACTTGCTCAATTTGTAAAGCGCCTCCTCTTGTATAAATAATCCAATTTTTCTGAAACTGTAATCATTTACTTGTCTGTACATGTACACCACATGTACCGAATTGGTTTTTGTTACCATATCTATTATTTTTTAAACTGGTACACCTGGCTACATGTAAATGCCTATTACCGTTATAAAACTATCGTTTTCATACTGTCACCAAGCGCAACAACACAGTTCCGCAGTAGTCAGCGGCAGACTCACTGCAATCAGATGTGTCACAGAGTAGACTCTAGTAACCCTCTGGTCCTGCTACCATAAAACTTCAAAAGTTTTATATAAATCCATCTAAGTTCAGTCCCTGCTAAATTGATGTAAGGATGGAATGCTATAATCGTACCTCTTTTGCAGAAATTGCGAGTCTGGCCGCTTACCAACAGCTCCAACACTCACATTTTTGGGTAATGATAATACTAACACTTTGGTTACAGCGCTCAAAAACTGCCGTAATTCGCCTACATGTTAATGATTCCGTCGTCTTTTCATCTTCCCGTTCCTCACACTGACATAGTTATCTCATAACAGCAACAACAAAGAGAAGACAATTTCAGAACTCACAATTCGACGATAACATCAGAACAGAATAAAGAGTCTAAAATTATGAAAGTAAAAGCAGTGAAATTTGGGATTATCGTCTCGTAGACGATAAGGTCATCAGTAACAAGCTGTGAAAGAAGAAAATCGACTACCTTCCTTTCTCCGTCTACGATTACAACTAGCTTTGTACTCCGACCCCACCTTATGGTGCGTGGCGTAGCGTACTTTGTGTACCACTGACCACCCTTTCCCGTTCCAGCGTCACGAATGGGCCCCTGGAAGAACGATTATTGGTAGTCTCCGCGTAAGCCCTCAGCTCTCTAATTTTACATTTATTGTCTTTTCGCGAGATGTACGTAAGAGGAAGCCAGATATTGTTTGACTCTTCCAGTAACGTACGCTCTCGGAAATTTAACAGTAAATCACAGCGTGACTCAGAACGCCTTTCTTGTCGTGTCTGTCAGTGGGTTTACCTGAGCGTCGCCGTGACGTTTCCGCTCTTGCGGCATGAATCAGTAACGGAAACAGCAGCTCTTACTAGAATCTTCTCTATTTCCTCAGGCAGTCTTACCTGGTACCCATTCCAAAGCGAAGATCAATATTCAAATATTGGTCGAATGAAGTATTGTAAGCTCCCTCCTTTTTGGTGGGACCGTTCCAAAGAAATCATCTCGGTAGTAACCTCAAACGATGTAGGAAAACCACCGAAAACCTAAATACAGACATGATACAGCCGTCTACCGCACGTCTCTAGAGGAACGGAAGGTTCCAAATGATTGGAAAAGAGCACAGGTAGTCCCAGTCTTCAAGAAGGGTCGTGGAGCAGATGCGCAAAACTATAGACCTATATCTCTGACGTCGATCTGTTGTAGAATCTTAGAACATGTTTTTTGCTCGAGTATCATGTCGTTTTTGGAAACCCAGAATCTACTATGTAGGAATCAACATGGATTCCGGAGACAGCGATCGTGTGAAACCCAACTCGCTTTATTTGTTCATGAGACCCAGAAAATATTAGATACAGGCTCCCAGGTAGATGCTATTTTTCTTGACTTCCGGAAGGCGTTCCATACGGTTCCGCACTGTCGCCTGATAAACAAAGTAAGAGCCTACGGAATATCAGACCAGCTGTGTGGCTGGATTGAAGAGTTTCTAGCAAACAGAACACAGCATGTTGTTATCAACGGAGAGACGTCTACAGAGGTTAAAGTAACCTCCGACGTGCCACAGGGGAGTGTTATGGGACCATTGCTTTTCAAAATATATATAAATGACCTAGTAGATAGTGTCGGAAGTTCCATGCGGCTTCTCGCGGATCATGCTGTAGTACACAGAGAAGTTGCAGCATTAGAAAATTGTAGCGAAATGCAGGAAGATCTGCAGCGGATAGGCACTTGGTGCAGGGAGTGGCAACTGACCCTTAACATAGACAAATGTAATGTATTGCGAATACATAGAAAGAAGGATCCTTTATTGTATGATTGTATGATAATGGAACAAACACTGGTAGCAGTTACTTCTGTAAAATATCTGGGAGTATGCGTGCGGAACGATTTGAAGTGGAATGATCATATAAAATTAATTGTTGGTAAGGCGGGTACCAGGTTGAGATTCATTGGGAGAGTCCTTAGAAAATGTAGTCCATCAACAAAGGAGGTGGCTTACAAAACACTCGTTCGACCTATACTTGAGTATTGCTCATCAGTGTGGGATCCGTACCAGATCGGATTGACGGAGGAGATAGAGAAGATCCAAAGAAGAGCGGCGCGTTTCGTCACAGGGTTATTTGGTAACCGTGATAGCGTTACGGAGATGTTTAGCAAACTCAAGTGGCAGACTCTGCAAGACAGGCGCTCTGCATCGCGGTGTAGCTTGCTCGCCAGGTTTCGGGAAGGAGCGTTTCTGGATGAGGTATCGAATGTATTGCTTCCCCGTACTTATACCTCCCGAGGAGATCACGAATGTAAAATTAGAGAGATTAGAGCGCGCACAGAGGCTTTCAGACAGTCGTTCTTCCCGCGAACCATACGCGACTGGAACAGGACAGGGAGGTAATGAAAGTGGCACGTGAAGTGCCCTCCGCCACACACCGTTGGGTGGCTTGCGGAGTATAAATGTAGATGTAGAATGTAGATGTAGATCTCAAATATGCTCCTCCTGCACGAACACCCAGTCTCTTCACATCTGTGACACCTCACTCTGGCCGGCCGAAGTGGCCGTGCGGTTAAAGGCGCTGCAGTCTGGAACCGCAAGACCGCTACGGTCGCAGGTTCGAATCCTGCCTCGGGCATGGATGTTTGTGATGTCCTTAGGTTAGTTAGGTTTAACTAGTTCTAAGTTCTAGGGGACTAATGACCTCAGCAGTTGAGTCCCATAGTGCTCAGAGCCATTTTGAACACCTCACTCTGTAAAGCTATTAACTGGGCATATATATAAATATACATATATATTATCTATCCTATTATCTGATATAAATGTACAGGGTGTGTGATAATTAATGACGTTAACGCATACAGTTGGAAGTACACAATACAAGAAGGAAAAAATTCTTGCTAAACATACGTCCGCAAACGAAGTGTTTGCGAGGTATTTGCAACTTCGTGGTTTCCAGCAACCGCTGACGTCTCCGTATAAACGCTACCGCAATTAGGAAAAGCCATAAATACTGGACACATAAACAAAAGTTATTTGAGATACTTTCTTAGAAGTGCAGCTATTTTTACTGAATGTGACAGCAGTTACATGACTGTCCTTGTAGTTGAACGCGTGCAAAGTGTCGTCCAACGTGTTGTTCACGGATCCAAGTCAATCCACGTTGCCGCAATGAGTTTCGAATACTTTCAAACCTCCTGGAAAACTTCAAAATTTTTGACAGGCGCTGACATGTCTGCTCCAGTTCTTCAATCGTGTTAACCTGACTGGCGTACATGAGTTCTTTACGGTAGCCCCAAGCATTGAAATTCACGGGGTCCAGACCAAGTGGTCTTACCCAGAGGTCAGCCGGCCGGAGTGGCCGAGCGGTTCTAGGCGCTTCAGTCTGGAACCATGCTACCACTACGGTCGCAGGTTCGAATCCTGCCTCGGGATGGATGTGTGTGATGTCCTCAGGTTAGTTAGGTTTAATTATTTCTAAGTTCTAAGGGAGTGATGACCTCAGATGTCGCTAAGCGGTCGCGACGCAGGTCCTGCTCGCCCAGTCCATCTTTGGCCGTATCGCCGTGTTAGAAATCGTCTGACTAAAGCAGCAGAAAATGCCGGTGCTTGATGTGTGTACCACAGCTTCTGGCTTGTTCCAACGGAACATCCTCACGCAAATCCTGGGAGAAGATGCCACAGAAACCGAATGTAATTCGGTTCTGTGAACTTGTTTGGAAACATATACAGCCCAATAAGACCATCACGTAGTGGAGACACATGCACAGCATTTGGATTGGAGCCTACATGACTTCAAACATGAGAACTGTGGTAGTTAAACTAACCAACAAGAGCGAACACTGCTTCATCTATAAATAAAGTGTTATTGTCAGACGTATGGTTGGCTACAGCTTGTAGTAGCCTTCACCGACGGAACATTAGTGTAGGGCGAAAGTCTCTCTCACTAAGACAGCCAACCCATTGGAGGTGGCACGAGTATATCGCATTGTGACGCATTATTCTCCAGACACTACTGTGGCATTTTCCAGACACTTGTGGCAGACGTCTCCTTCTCCAGATTCGAGGAGAGTGATCCACTGCTTCCAGCACCGTACCCTTAAGCGCAAGTATAATTCGTGAATAAGTGAAGCTCCCAGTTTCTCGGAGGCATTAATGCGCCCGTGATAAACGTTTGACTCTCTGGATGTCTTCGGGAAGTGTATGCTTCTTGATAAAAGCGTGCAGTCTCCCGTGCTCTGCCATTGGCCCAGCATACATGAAATGCATATCTGCATGCTTCTCGTTATTGTAATGTTCCACCTTATCACCAACACTCGTACAACACAGCTGAAACTCCTCAAACAACTGACACGAGTGTCACTCTGCCTGCATACTGTACTGTTGTATCCATTCCGTATAGAATTCCACGTGTCGAAAATGTAACCAAAGACCACACCACGGACCAGCATGCAGTGTTTACATGCAATAACCATATACAGACAAGTATCGACCTCCTAGTCCCCCGAAAAATAACTGTTTTGCATCGTTTTCATAAGCTGTACAACAAAACAACTTCCACCGCCAATGTGTTGCTACGGCGATTGAGCATTAGGATCCACCATGATATCTGCGTGTTTTAGACAAACTGGCATATCTGTGTATGTAAGTATATGTATATGTAAGTAGTGGCTCATAACCACAAAGTCGCAATTATCACCCAAACGGTCCATTTCGGAACTTATGTTTACTGACACTATTTTTCTTCTGGTATCGTGTACTTTGAACTGTATGCATTTATTTAATTAATTGTGACATACTCTGTATAAATATCCAGTTACTGATTAATCTCATTGGAGACAATATAAAGACAAAACAATCTTTTAACATGTTCTCCGCCAATTTGTCTAAAACACGCAGATATCATGGTGGATCCTAATGCTCAATCGCCGTAGCAACACATTGGCGGTGGAAGTTGTTTTGTTGTACAGCTTATGAAAACGATGCAAAACAGTTATTTTTCGGGGAACTAGGAGGTCGATACTTGTCTGTATATGGTTATTGCAACTGTCACACTCTCGTAGATCTATGTCCGATTCTAGGTGATGACTCATGATGTGAGGTTATCCACAAGTTGTGATCACACAGACTGGTCTTTTGAGCTATTGCCTTAAATTAAGTTATCCGAGCAACATTGCACTTCACAGTTGCTTGATATAACAGCGAGATCGCACAGTGGTTAACACCTCGGACTTCCATTCGTGACCATGGATATTCAAACTCGCCTTCTGCCACCCAGGTTTAGAATTTCCATGATTCCCTTAAATCATTCCAGACATAGTTCATTTGAAAGAGCACTATCTATTTTCTTTAGTATCCTTAACAATATCAATCTAAGCTTCTGCTCTTGTGCTCCATCTCTAGTGACCTCATTGTCGATGTTAGACCGTCATTATCCTTCCTTCCTCTTTTGATACAAGAGAGAGGACTTTCACGGCCTGTGTCAACTTGAATAAAATCGTTTTGCGTATCGGACCATGCCCGTTTTAAACTAACACCACCTGGACTGTGACTGACCCATCAATTTTCAAGAAGTCCGTTTGCTTGCCCAGCAGTCACCTATGCAACAACAGAAACCTACTGGAACAATTTAGGGCCACAGTAGCACGAACGGACAAGATAGCTTCATACGACACGATATGATACGATAATGCAGTGCCTGTACTACGAAGGAACACCGCATCTTAATTCGAATAACACAGGTACGGTAAAATATTTATTCGCGACACTAGGCAAGTAACTTTAAAGTAAAATATCTCCCCTGTACGGGAATTTAAGTAATGGATGAATGGGTACAGGATGTACACACATGGAAGTTTGGGTCTGGCCGTGGGTCGTGCTCGGTTAGCCGCATGGTACGGCGACGCTCGCGATATGCGGTAACTTTGGGTTCCACTCACGATTCGGTACAAATTTTCACTGTCGTCATTCAGTTATACAGTTGATGTTTCTCCATATTTACAACTGCGAATATATTTCATTTATGGGATGGCTACAAGTTGCCTACGATCTCAATTCCACTGATCTAAGTCCAACGGGCCGCATGTGTTTGTTAGCCAGCAACTGTTCTGGGCCCAGAGGCCACACCATAAACAAGCGCCACACAAACAGAGTGCCTGCCCCCGGTAGCTGAGTGGATGCCTGCACGGTAGTTCAGCGTGTTCGGTCAGAGGATCAGCTGCCCTGTGTAATAAAAACCTGAGTTAATCGATCAACGACGAACTTGAACGGATGTCTTACGACGTCCGCCCCGAGCAGATGCAACGAACAAAAGCGAAAAAAATGAGATTTAAAAAAAAGAAAAAAGTAAAAAAGGGTGGTCAGCGCGACAGAATATCAATCCTAAGGGCCCGGGTTCGATTCCCGGCTGGGTCGAAGATTTTCTCCGTTCAGACACTGGGTGTTGTGTTGTCTTCATCATCATTTCATCCCCATCGACGCGCATGTCAACAAAGTGGTGTCAAATGGGAAGACTTGCACCCGACGAACGGTCTACTCGCCGGGATGGCCTAGCCACACGACATTTAAATTTCCAGGAAGAGTGTCGCACCCCATCGAAGTCTTGCTACAGGAAAACGTTGCCTTCCTGCCTGCCTGCCAATAAGCAGTTAGAGCAGCACAGATGATAGTCCCTCCACAAGAACCTACATTTTTTTTTAAAAATTGCCGTTGTAGTACAGTAAAACAGATCGTCAGATGACAGCCAGATTAGGACGGTACATAAGAAATGCCATCTCCAGAAACCAGTAACCCAGTCACCCTTATGAGAATCGGTACAAGGCGTAGTTTAAAATCCACAAAAGGATTTCATCAGATGAGTAGATCCTTCTCTTGTGGTTTTCGGGCAGCGTATGCGTCATTACTAGATGAAACTTATTGAATAACTCAATTAGCCTTTCAAATGTACAACTGAGCAAACTCATATACTATCTTATAAATTGCTGGCTGAACTGCACCATCTACTAAATCGCGATGTGTATTTACTTATTTATTTATTCTGTTGTAGACCTCTGGTTTCTCCTTCCTGCAATCCATTACGATAACTGAACCGACCGTCGTGTATATCGGTGCCGTGAGGACGCGGAGTGCCGAGGGCTGAGTGCGCGAGCGGGGATCTGCCTGGTGAGGTGCAGCAGACAGCAGACAGCAGACGGCGGCCAGCAGACAGCAGACAGCAGACGGCGGCTAGCAGACACCTGTTGCTACTCACTGGGCGCGGGGTCGTCCTGGACGACGAGCGAGGAGAGGTCGGTGGCGGCGCCGGCGGCGCTGCGCGCGCTGCACGAGTAGGCGCCCGTGTCGGCGTAGGCGAGTCTGCGCACGCGCAGCTCCGTGCCGTTGCCCACCAGCTCGTACTTGCGCTGCGTCAGCCGCAGCGGCTCGTCGTTCTTCAGCCACTCCACCTGACGAACGCATCGCGTTTGAACCCACCATAGTCAAGATGACCAAGAGACCGAAATTTACGCACTGTCATTTCGCCGCAACATCGGTTGGAAGCGAAATACCATTAACACAGGGGTTTATCCCGATTAGCAGCGGAAACTGACAGTGGTTGAAAGTACCAGGTGACCAAAAACTCAGTATAAATTTGAAAACTGAATAAATCACGGAATAATGTAGATAGAGAGGCACAAATTGACACACATGCTTGGAATGACATGGGGTTTTACTAGAATCAAAAAAATACAAAAGTGCAAAAAATGTCCGACAGATGGCGCTTCATCTGATCACTATAGCAATAGTTAGCATAACAAAGTAAGACAAAGCAAAGATGATGTTCTTTACAGGAAATGCTCAATATGTCCACCATCATTCCTCAACAATAGCTGTAGTCGAGGAATAATGTTGTTAACAGCACTGTAAAGCATGTCAGGAGTTATGGTGAGACATTGGCGTCGGATGTTGTCTTTCAGCGTCCCTAGAGATGTCGGTCGATCACGATACACTTCCGACTTCAGGTAACCCCAAAGCCAATAATCGCACGGACTGATAGGACGGATGCAAGAGATCTGTCACGCGTATAGCAATATGGGGTGGAGCGCCATCCTGCATAAACATCGTACGTTCCAGCAGGTGTTTATCAGCCAGGCTGGGGATGATGCGATTCTGTAACATATCGGTGTACCTCTCACCCGTCACGGTAGCAGTTTTGCTGTCCAGCGCCATATGTCGGACATTTTGTGAACTTTTTCTGGTTCTAATAAAACCCCATGTTATTCTAAGCATGTGTGTCAATTTTTACCTCTCTATCTACATTATTCCGTGGTTTATTAAGTTTTCAAATTTATACTGACTTTTTGATCACCCGGTATATGATAACTGAAGGAAGAACGTTGGAGGGAACATGGATCCGCAAACAAGCCGTTTGCGAGATAATAGCGAACGTAAAGTTACGAGCTGCTACTGACCTCAGTATGGAATATTATCCTAGCAATAGAAAAATTAATGTTTAATGCATAACGAAGAAAAAGGACCACTTCTTCAGAACCACGTAACTGTCACACATTACTAAAGCATTGTTTCGAAATTTGGCTCAAACGTGCCTACAACTTACCTCTATAATGGTGAAAAATCGTGGTGCCTTGCAACATCACATTTGGGCTCGACGACGCTTCAAACAGCAAGGTGTCACCAAATGCGAAAAGCAGGTCAGAGCTCAAAAGCTCATGTAATATATAAGGTAGTTTAATAACGTCACACTGGCACCAACTGCCTCCACAATTTGCCCATCGCCACCGTGAGCGTGTCATGCGATGGAGTGGTCGTCAGCCCCCCTCCACTGCTGCTCAGAATCAATACAAAAATGCCTTAAGTGCTGGCATAGAGGAGGCCAATGGAACAACCTCTATTGTTGGCCGTTGATTCCCAACATTTCGCGATCTAAAATGACAGTTGTAGTATGGTGAGCAATAGGACGACGTTCTTCACAATTTTTGTCGCTGCTGACGCCCCATTGACTCTTCAACCCTTCTACAAGGATATCGAGGGACAGCAGCCGCACTGAAAGCGGTCTCAATCTCCTGGAGTGCAGTGCGACCGAAATTGTTGCTCTTGTGTAGAGCATGCAACCACTAGGGACAGCTTAAAACCATTCGGCGAAACGAGTGGGATCAAAAGCAGCAAAGGCTGCTCACATTTTTCCGTACCTCGTGTTTCGCGCGCTCCTGTGGCGTAATCAAGAAGTGACGGGGATGCGGGGTGGCGGGAGAGTAGAGGGGAGGGAGGCAGATGGCGGAGGATGTTTATGACATTGGCACATGCATGAGAAAAGGCCAAAAGCTTCCTACCTAGTTCTGCAACACCCTCCATATTATTCGCCCTCCTTTTTTGATATCTTGGCAATCTGTATATACAGAGGCAACCAATGATAATAGCCCTAGGAGCAGCAAGCAATATACGCTGCTCCTCTTACGCCTATTAGCAGGCATCCCGAACAGTTTTCTTGTCTGGAAATTCCTATGAATACGCTGCAGGTTTTCTCAATACAGGTACATTTTTAAAGTGCTCAACAAATGCTGGTGGGGGGGGGGGGGGGGGGCACAGAGGGTGTTGCTGCACTAGAGGGTGTAAGAGAAACCCTTTGTCCTTTCACTGATGCATGTGTAGTTAAATCGAAAGAAGACAGGATATCAGGTCAGGTGAGTAGGCCTATAGGGTAATATCCACAGCAGCAGAAAATGGTATAGCGGCAGTAAGATTCGTTATGAATAGGAAGGTACGGCAGAGGGTGTGTTACTGTGAACAATTCAGTGATAGGGTTGTTCTCATAAGAATCGATAGAAAACCATCACCGACAACGGTATTTCAAGTATACATACCGGCATAGCAAGCCATAGATGAAGAGATAGAAAAGTCTATGAGTATATTGAAAGGGTAATTAAGTACGCAAAGTGATATGAAAATCTGATAGCCATTGGGGACTGGAATGCAGTGGTAGGAGAAGAAGTGGAAGAAAGAGTTATAGGAGATTATGGGCTTGGTACTAGGAATGAGGGAAGAGAGAGACTAATTAAGTGCTGCAATAAATTTCAGCTAGTAACAGCGAATACTCTGTTGAAGAAACACAAGAGGAGGAGATATACTAGGAAAATACCGGGAGATACAGGAAGATTTCAGTTACGTCAGGCAGAGATACCGAAATAGGATATTGGATTTTAGCTGTACTCAGGAGCAGATTCAGACTCAGATCACAATTTAGTAGTGATGTTCAGGAAAATTCTGGAATACAGAAATACAAGTCACCCAGGAATTAAATAAATAGGAACTGCAAGGGCAGCTATGGTGCATAGTCTGCTTGAAAAATGTGGAGAAATAGAGAGAGAAATAATTGTTGGAAGAACTGACTCAGCATACAGGAAAGACAAAATCGCCTTCGGTGAATTGTAAAGCAAGAACGGTAACATTAAGAGTGAGATGCGAATTCTACTCTTAAATGCAGAGAAGAGGGCGGATAGATGCAAAGAGTACACTGAAGTGATAGAAGAAGAAATAGGAGATCCAGTATTGGAATCAGAATTAGAAAGATCACTGTATGACTTTAAATCAAGTAAGCTGCAAGGATAGATAACATGCATCAGAATTCCTAAAATCATTCGCAGAAGTGGCAACAAAATGACTATTCACGTTGGTTCGTAGAAAGTATGAGTCAGGTGATATACCATCTGACTTTCAGAATAACATCATCCCCACACTTCCGAAGACTGCAAAAGCAGACAAATGCGAAAATGATCGCACAATCTGCGAAACAGTGTCCAAGACACTGACAAGAATATTATACAGGAGAGTGGAATGGAAAACAAAACTTAGGATGTGTAAGATGACGATCAGGAAAGGAACAGGCATAAGAGAGGCAGTTCTCAAGTTTCGGCTAATAATAGAAGTAAGACTACAGAAAAATCGATACGTTCCTGTGATTTGTCGACCTGGAAAAAGCGTTTGACAATGTAAAATACTGCAAGATGTTAGAAATTCTAAGCCTAATAACGGTAAGCTCTGAGGAAAGAGGGAGAATATACAATATGTACGACAGTCAAATGGGACCAATCAGAGTGGAAGACCAAGAATGAAGTGCTCGGATTAGGAAGGGTGTAAGACAGGGATGTAGTCTTTTGACTCTACTGTTCATTCTATAGATCGAAGCACCAGTGACGGAAGTAAAAGAACGTTTCAGGGGTTGAATTAAATTTCAAGGCGAAAGGATATCAGTGATAAGATTCACTGGTAACAATACCATCCTCAGTGAAAATAAAGGAGAATTACAAGACGTGTTGAGTGGAATGAACTGTCTAGCGAGAACAGAATATGGACTGAGAGTAAATCGAAAAAGATAAAAGTAATGATAAGCTGCAGAAATGAGAACAACGAAAATCTTAACATCATGATTGGTGATCACGAAGTACATGAAGTTAAAAATCTCTGCCACTTATTCAGCAAAATAACTGAAGACGGATGGAGCCAAGAGGAAATTAAAAGCAGACTAGGACTTGGAAAAAGGGCACTCCGTGCCAAGAGAACTCTAACAGTACCAATCATAGGCCTTAATTTGAGGAAGAACTTTCTTGGAATGTACGTTTCGAGCACGGCATTGTTTGGTAGTGAAACCTGGGCTGTGTGTAAACCGGAACAAGAGAGAATCGATGCATTTGAGATGTGATGCTACAGAAGAATGCAGAAAATTAGGTGACCTGATAAGGTAAGGGAAGAAGAGGGGAAATGAAAATATGGATAATACTGACAAGAAGATTGGACAGGACGGTAGGACATCTGTTAAGATACCAGGCAGCAGTGGCTTTCATGTCACTAGAAGAAGTTGTAGTGGATAAAACTGAATGGGAAGACAGAGACGGGAATATATCCAGCAAACAATTGACGAAATAGTTTGTAAGTGCTACTCTGAAATGAAGAGGTTCCCACACGATAGGAATTCGTGGCTAGGTGCGTCAAACCAGTCATAAGACTGATGACTCAAAAAACAAAACAGAAAACCACGAATGAAATTTTGTTCACGAGTGCGACATTCAGTTCTGTACCTGTCGTCCTCTTATTTTTCCTCACAATCCTCATCAATGATTGTTCGTGAGGATCAGCGAACAGACACGTTCATCCGCATTATGAATTGTGACTTAGCGTAAGATGGTTTTCCGCTTTCCCTGCATACGATATGATTTTCGCTGCGGTGTCTCTTGAACCACTGTCTTGGTTACGGAACACCAGTCATATGAACACCAACTATTTGCCCACGTTCACTTCACTTAGCTCCGACATAATGCATTCACAATTACATAAAACACTCTTGTCACCGCCTATGACACTTGCAGTGTGTTGTGGATATTGCACAGGTGCCATCGGTGGTCAAATACAACACTGCAACCTGCAGACTTGGCTATCATCTGCATTTCAACCGTTTTCTGCGGACAGGCAATGTGTCCATATTTTCTTCTTTTACAGTAGAGACAGAAAACTGAACTAAATCGGTTTCCTGCAGTTAGTTATATACATGTAAAAGTCAAATATGACCTAAGGAGAAAGAGGAGGACGTCTTTGATGGTGCTCGACACGTTCCTTTTCTGCAGTATACTGGAGTCTCAATTTAATATTGGGATCATGGTGCTTCTTTTGAAATTCAATGTTTCTGAATAATATTTTACTTTTTGCTTATCCAGTCAGCGTCTAAAGCACGAGATGTCGTTGTTGTCGGACATGATGCTACTGAATCCCAAACCTGCATCTTGTCTTGAGAGTTATAGACTAAAGTTTATTTCACGTAATTTTGTTGTTTTTTATAGGCGCTGCGGGTACGTAGGCGTACTTCCAGAGGTTGTACAGCTTTTCTCAGTCGAAAATTACCCATCGTCAAGACGGCAATATTTATGTTGCACGTAGCACTGTGCAGACTTTCAGCTGAGAAGGTCAATTCATGGTATTTTGGAATAGGGAGAACTCTTTTCAGGTTTCTAGGAGCGAATTTACCATACGAATCATCGTTCAGCTAGGTTCCTTTATAGAATGTAGGTCATCAAGTTCCGTAGTCGACGAAAGATCAGTATAAAC
Source organism: Schistocerca serialis cubense (assembly GCF_023864345.2). Classification (NCBI taxonomy): domain Eukaryota; kingdom Metazoa; phylum Arthropoda; class Insecta; order Orthoptera; family Acrididae; genus Schistocerca; species Schistocerca serialis. The sequence goes on from NC_064638.1 coordinate 763,616,044, forward strand.
CTTGTTATCGTTTCTTGAGGATTGTGAGCTGACCAACGTCATCCTCTGTGTCTTCCCTCCTTCCACCACCATGCTTCGGACTAGTTCCTTATCTGCAGTGAATGTAAAATTGACGGCACTGCGAACCCATGTTATCGTGCAAACAAGTTTCCTTTTCCCTGCAAGACAGTGCACTGATCTACTTAGAACCATAATCGTCAAGAAAAAGGGGAAATATATTTTGAAATAGTTGCCTTTCTGCACTAAGCGATTCATTTTGTTCAAGCAAGCATTTCTCGTGTTTTTTTCATCTTTTTGTCCAATCCCTTTAGTTATGATGTAAAATAAGACGGTGTGTTACCCAGATGCCGTGAGGAGCTGGTGCACGGAGCTGCTGCGTAGAACATACTGGTGCTCATCACACACTGCCAGCTAGCTAGTAAGGCTAGGAGTTATGGAGGGAGGCTCCGCTCACCAGTGCTCACATGAACCGTAACAAAATGGAATAAATTTGACAAATGTAGGGTGTATAAATATAAAAACACTGGACCTGAAAACAAATACATTATTGCTCAGAATATTCTAAGGTATTTAAATAAAAAAGTTTTAAAAGATATAATTAAAAATAAATAATATATATTGCTATCGGAACAGATTTTTATTGTAAAAGCATTTTCGAAATACTATATTTCAACTACGTTTGTACGAACTTGGCCAATACTTTTTAGTGAAGTCGGTGGGAACAAGTAACTACACATTTGCTACTATCTTGCCAACAACACATTTTCAGGAACTTGTATGCTGGAATGTTTTAGATTCTATTATCGTGTATTTTCACCAGACTCAGTTTCCACTGTTAACTCTGAAACGAAATCACGGGAAAACGTCGTTTATTCGAAACATAGCTTCGCATCAGTCAGGGGAACACCTAACACGCTGCAATAAATACCAAGTCTGTACAAATCAACTGTTTTCTAACAGTGAACGTGATCGGAAAGAGCGCAGGGAGCGGTTTTTCAGGAACGTACTTACGATGTCACTGTACTCAAACCGACAAAAGAAATGCCTCCACAAGAAATCGGAAGATGTGCTACTGATACAAATTTAATTGTTTCTGACACTAAACTTTTGTGAATGTATAATACATACTGCAGACTAAACAAAGTGTTTATTTTCATCCAAATCCCTATAAAAAAGAGGAGTCTTCCACTTCGGCCGTTGGTGACAAGTATTCGCTTTATTAAAGCTCGCACGACTGGCCAACTTTCAAGCGCAGTATGCACAGTATATTGCAAAATTTTCCAATTATTATACGTATAAGCTTCAAAATTAAAGCCAGAATGTTTACTGGCAGCAACAGTGCTCATCTTCCAAACATGGTTTAATGATCGATTAATTTTACAATATATTAATACCTATTGCACATCAAAATGGCCCTTAAGGCCGTGATTGTCCATTCGTGCGATCTTGAATAAAGTGGATAATTAGCAACAACAACCGAAGTGGGAAGCTTTAAAATGTCCTTTAATGTCCCACATGAAGACAATTCTTAATGTTCGGTTTGTCTACTGCTTCCTACAATTTACACAGTTTCCATTATTTACCTTAGGGAAAGGTTCTCCGATGACGTGGCAGAACATGGTGGCCTCTTCTCCGGGTCGTTTCGACTGGATTCGGGGTGTGACTTTCACCCGAGGCGTAGCTACAAAACATAGAAACAAGAGTCTTATAAATCTAATATTTCTGATTTGAAAAAAAAAAAATATTTTCACTTCACCACATTACAGAAAAGAGAACGTCTGAGGAGATTATCAAATCATGATCAATGGCAATACTGCGTAGTGTGAATTCAATCATATCGTATTTGGCCGCTCGCAGACGAAGCTATAAATTATTATCTTTTACGACAAATTTTTCTGTGACTAATGATCCACACGTAATCAACAAAGTGTTATAGGAAACAATAGCACATCTAATAAATTTTACTTGCAATAAAGTTCAGCGAATATATCAGTAAAGGTGTATCCATAATAGCGTTCCTATGAGATAGGAAATTTTATAACTTGGGAACTTACGGGCAGAATGATGGGCTATCTAGTTAAATGTATTTTTTTACAGCTTCCCTGAGCGTTAAGGTAAAACATAGCTAAGGCTTAATGTCCCATCGTCAATAGGATCATTACTGAGTAAACGAGGATGTAAACTGTGAGAAGTGGAGACAGCTTGATTTCATCGGTGCTTTTCTGACTCTCTGGAACTAGCCCTTCGCGAGAAGCGGTCGTTTTTTATCACAGATTAACGTGCGTGTCCTACAGCAATCCCGCTTAATACCAGAGGATAAATGGTTCATGAATTCGGCCCAGAGGTCACTGATGCGGAAATGTTGACCTCTATCAACGAATCCCATCTAGTTGTTATGTCATAGGCGTCGACTATACCTCAGGGTCGTAACACAAGAGAATTATTGGTCCTCACTTCTGCACTGTAGACTGTCTGAGGAAAACCATCCGCACATTAGTGGACGTTAATATGGGGAATGTCCATCCTTCGTCTTAATGACGGCCTGAACTCTACAGGGGATACTTTTGACAGAGTGCCTCAATCTCTGTGATGGAATGGCAGCCCATTCTTCCTCGAGGGCCAAAACCGGAGAAAATAGCGATGTCGGACACTATGGTCTGGATCGAAGTCGACCTTCCAACTAAACAACGGGTGTTCTGTTGGGTACAGGTCAAGACCCTGGACAGGCCAGTCCATTTAAGTGATGTTACTGCCCAAACAACATTGCCTGAAAAGATGCTGCTTTATCAGAGTTATGCTGATAAAAACATCGTCTCCGACGTATTCATCAACTCTAAGCACTACGCTATGTTGTAAAATCTGTTCATACCCTTCCGCATTTAGTTGTTTCTTAAACGCAATAAGTGAAGGACAACCTAGCAAGGAAAATCACCGCCTTATCAAAACACCAGGTACTCAGCGCTTTACTGTTGGCACTACAAATGATGGCAGGTAACTTTTCACAGGCATTTGCCAAACCCTAACCCTTCCATCAGATTACTACAAGGTATAGCGTGGTCCGCCACATCTGGTATCGCTAAACATTTAGCGCAGAAATGTACCCCTGAGACAGGGGAAGCGTCTTAAGATTGGCAATCAAAGCCTAGCCACTACGTAACTTCTTCATTAAAAAAGAAAACAAAACGCATCAGGAATGGCGGCAGAAGACTTCCGCAGTGGAAGCAATCCTCGTTCTGCCAAGGGCCTTGTCAGGCAGGGCGAAGGGGCGAACAGACGGTCAGGGCACTATCTTGCTCTTGAGGCGGAAACTGCACATGAAAAGGATGAAGAACCAACAATGATCAATAGTATGAATATGCAGAAGACAACAGGAATCTGATAAATTGAATAACCAACGAAAGGGTGACACTCTACGAGTCGGAGCATGGAGTGTCATAAGTTTGAACTTGGTAGGGAAGCTTGGAAACCTGGAAAGGAAAATTCAACCGCACAATCTAAGTATTGTGGGAGTCCGCGAAGTGAAAATAAGATAAGAATTCCAAGTTCGATGAGTGTAGGGCAATCCTAACACAAAATGATTTAACAAGAGTAGGATTCAATACCAATAGGAAGGTAAGGAAGAGAGTGAGTTACTGTGAACTCTTCAGTGACAGGGTTGTCCCCATCAGACCAACGCCTGAGATAGTAGTTCAGGTATACATGCCGACGTCACAAGTAGAAGACGAAGAGAGGCAGTACACGTGATTCGGACAGCGTGCGATCTGCGGACCGCAGTTTGACTGAATTAAAATGTAATTTCGATTTTTTTTAAATCGAAGATAAAGTTTTGAATTTATTCGTCGTTTTTGAGCTACCTGCCTTTGTGAGCTGTTTGTAAAATTTACAATCAATATGGAATGTATGCCACTTCGTTACTTTGTTCTTTGATGGCTACTGATAAATTATTTCCACTGTTAGTATGTGTTCACAGAGTCTCGTTGTAAAATAATTCCCACCTTGACCGAAAAATAATTTTCCACAGTCAGTACTCAAGATCGAAAAAATATTGTGGGTTGTTGTAGCCAATGGCATATGTGTACTCTTATTGTGCTCTGTAACCTGAACCCGGTTTTTAGGTTTTGCATTTTTAGGACGTGTTAGAGTTTACCTGATACTTTCGCCAAGTCAGATAATGCAATTTATTTGTCTTTCTACTTATTTTGCCCTCAGTTAAGTGAAAATTTCTACTTTTAATTTAATATCATTAATTTCGTTTATTTTGCAATAAATCATGTCGAAAATATCCATTGTATGCTATAGTCTTTGGTTACTAAACACAGGATTTAATCCGAAGAAGAAATTTCTGAGAATGCAAATTTGGAGCACAGAATTGTACGTAGTGAAACATGGAATGTGGGACAAAAATCGAAGCGTCTAAGATAGAGCTAAAAAAATATAGTGTTAAAAGTTGTATAGCTTTATAAGATAAAAATGAGAAGATTGTTAGCATAGTCGGCGAGCAAACAAACGGAGAACACTGTCAAAAGAAGCGACAGGATGATAGGACATTTGTTAAGACGTTAGGGGATAACTTCCATGATACTGCATGGACCTGTAGAGGGTACAAACTGTAGATGAAGATTCGAATACAAATAACGAATAATTGTGGGCATAGAGGGATGTGGTACACTGCGATGAGGAGATTGGCACGATAAATAAATTCGTTGCGCGCCACATGAAGCCAGTCAAAAGATGAATGACAAAACAAAGACCTAAAAAAAGAAAAAGAAAACAAGCAATAACATTTCTGCAGAAGGTGGCATCTTTTCGTTGTTACCTGTTCCGATGTTTGTGGAAGCCACTGTATGGTAACGTCAAGGCTTGTTTCTAGCTTGATGTAAGGTTTCTCAGGAATTCTAGGGAAGACCTTGTCAGAGGTCCACTATCTGGGTGTTCGTGTATTACTACGAGAATGCTTCCGCAACTAGATGAACGTCGGGTCAATTACTTGATATTTCGGATGAGGTTTAAATGTAGGAAATATTGCAGAAAATTGGAATACTACGAGCATACCATTAAAGTTATGTTAAACAGCATTTTCATTTCTTCATATGCAAATATTGCAACAAAGAGCATCCTTGGCGCCTAAATAGTTCAAGTAGAGTTGCTAAAATTAGATTATGAACAGTAGTTTTCATTCCGCTTAAAATCATAAAGAAACAATTAGGAAGTGATTAACTGATAAACTTATAATGGGTTGACAACACTAAATTTGCTGTCAACGATGAGTCCAGTTTAGCACTCTCATTATCAATCATGCCCCTTCTGAACGGGCTTAAGAGATAGTGACTATTTCACGACAGCAGATAGCTTTCATCACGCGCTGCAAATAAACTTTTGAAAAGACTTGACAGGAAGTGGGATCTTCTGCAGGAGTTCTGTTACTGGGGGAAGGATTTGTCCAACGAAATGTGACCAGTTCTGACTCTGAGGTAAATTTGTTGACTGGGCGAAATATTAAAACAAGTTCATGGAGCAGCTAGACGTGCTCTCTGGCGCGAAGATGGCGGTTTATGGCATTCAGGAACCAGCTACAACCAACTTAAATACACAGACCAAAAAAAAGGAAACGAGTGGTTGTGGTAGGTTTGTTTCTACATCTGAAAGATGATATCTATTCAGATTTCGCTCCAGTCGTATGAAATTGGTGCTAGTGGCGCCACTATGAGGATACAAATCAGATTTGCTTTGAATACGCGATGTAACGGTCATGAGAGTTAGCTACCATTGAGATTAGGCATGGTGAGTTGATGTTAGTCAAGAATGTCTTTAAGGCGGCAAAGGCACCTTTATCAACACCTCATTGGGTTTGAACGTGGTGGCGTAAAGGCGATTCGAGAAGCTGGATGTTTCTTTTACGATACTTCAGAAAGACTTGACCGGATTGTAGCCACCGTACATAGCTGCTGGCAGCGGTGGACACGGGTATATGCGGTCGCAAGAAACAAGAAGACCGCCCTCCGGACAGCCACGTGGCACTACCGACAGGGAACGTCATCGTACTGCATCTGCAGCAGCAATCTGAGCAGTAGTTGGGACTGCAGTAACACAACGAAATGTTAGATGCCGATTACGTCGAGGACGGCTCCGATCCAGACGCCTTGTAGCATGTATTCCACTAACCATAAACCACCACCATTTGCGACTTTAGTGGTGTCATGAGAGACGCCACTGGAGGGCTGGGTGGAGGTCTATTGCGTTTTCTGATGACAGCTGGTCTGCCTCGGTGCCAGTGATGGCCGTGTGGTGGTTAGAAGGAGACCGACTAAGGGCCTTCAACTAACCGGTATTCGTGTTAGACACATCTGGAGTTTTGGTCTTGGGTGCGATTCCGTATGATTATCGCATGCAATGGTTCAAATGGCTCTGAGCACTATGGGACTTAACTTCTATGGTCATCAGTCCCCTAAAACTTAGAACTACTTAAACCTAACTAACCTAAGGACATCACACACATCCATGCCCGAGGCAGGATTCGAACCTGCGACCGTAGCAGCCGCGTGGCTCCGGACTGACGTGCCTAGAACCGCTCGGCTACCGCGGCCATCTTATCGCATGAACCCTGACTGAAAATTTTCTACATAAATCTAGTAATTCGACCTGTTGTGTTGCGTTTCATAAACAGCATCCCATGGCACGTTTTCCAAAAGAATAAGTATGACCTCATATCGGTGTTGTAACCCAATATATTCTATAGAGTGTGACATATTGCCTTCGCCGTTTCTAATGCAGACCTGTCTCCAATAGATCGTGTATTGCACATCATCGGAAGACTACCGCAACGTCATTCACAACCACTATTAACCCTTCCTGTACTGAGCGGCCTACTCCAACAGCCATGGAACTCCATCCAGCAAACTGATGTCCGGCCCCTATACAACACAATGCATTCACGCCCGTATCCTTGCATTCAACATTCTGCCGTTTACACCGGTTATTAATGTAGCAGCATTTCACATTTGCAATGACCTGTCTCACGCTTATATTAACCTGTGGGCTTGCAGTGTTAATCACTTAAATTTGTCACCTAGCCAAATACGTATATTCCCAACATCTTATTACTCTACATTCATTATCGTTTACTGTTGCGATCATTTTTTTCCGTCGGTGTACTTCGCCAACTGCGCTTTGACCTGTGTGTGAGAAGTGAAATTATCACTATTCCTAGTATACTAATAAATTTCTTACCTCTTCTTTTTTCTGACCTTTATCCAGTATACGTATGAGGTCGACATATTAATTTTTGGATTTGCCAGTGTTTGTGGTAGAGCGTGGCCAGATGCCCTTATAGATTCCATTGCCCCTCACCTCTACTCCCAAAGACGGAATTGGTGCATTCGTATCAACACCTGCCTGCATCCCATGAGAAAAAGTGGGAACGTTTTATAAATGTTTTCGAATCGTGGAAATCATGCGGGACAAGCGTAGCAGCTAAGAAGCCGAGTATTCAACTAGTGGGTATGTAGGTTACTACCTAAAACCTCCGTTTAGGCCGGCCAGCACATCGGTCCTCGTTGTTAATCCGCCAGGCGCCTCTCTCCGAATCCCCCCAGTGACGTGCTAACGCGACCGGCTTTCCGGCAGTCTCATGACACACATACGTACAGGGTGAGTCTGGTGAGACGTAACAGCCCTTTTACTTCGTGGACGGCTACACATATCGAAACGTGGCCTTAGGCAAATGTTAGAGCGTCGAGGATCACGTATGTTTTTGTTTCATTCGTCTTTATAGCGCTGGTATTAATGGAGATGCTGAAGCGAGCACTTTCATTAAATAGAACCCTATACTTTCTATAACTGCATCCGATAGCTCTTGAGAAGATGGTTACAGTGATATAGCGTTCGTTAATGTTCCCGTTGAAACCTGCAGTTAAAATTTCGAGAAATTTCTTCGCATGTGAGGGCATGGTGACCAAAAACGGCATTTGCGTTGGGAACACTGCCAAGCAGGCCTGCCGGACCAGGTTGCGTGTTTCTATACCCTAATGCAGGCCTGTGCTTCCAGAATAAAGCTTTATTTCTCCTTTAACCAACTTACGACCTAGATGCACGTTCACCTACGAGATTGTGTATGGAAATACGACATGGACTAGAATGTAGCCGAACACAAAGGGCTTAGGAAAGCTATTTCACATTTGTGTATCCTCCCAGATCCACATGCACTGAAACAGTGAAATCAACTGTTGATTCTTCAAATACACTCCTGGAAATGGAAAAAAGAACACATTGACACCGGTGTGTCAGACCCACCATACTTGCTCCGGACACTGCGGGAGGGCTGTACAAGCAATGATCACACGCACGGCACAGCGGACACACCAGGAACAGCGGTGTTGGCCGTCGAATGGCGGTAGCTGCGCAGCATTTGTGCACCGTCAGTGCCGCCGTCAGTGTCAGCCAGTTTGCCGTGGCATACGGAGCTCCATCGCAGTCTTTAACACTGGTAGCATGCCGCGACAGCGTGGACGTGAACCGTATGTGCAGTTGACGGACTTTGAGCGAGGGCGTATAGTGGGCATGCGGGAGGCCGGGTGGACGCACCGCCGAATTGCTCAACACGTGGGGCGTGAGGTCTCCACAAAACATCGATGTTGTCGCCATTGGTCGGCGGAAGGTGCACGTGCCCATCGACCTGGGACCGGACCGCAGCGACGCACGGATGCACGCCAAGACCGTAGGATCCGACGCAGTGCCGTAGGGGACCGCACCGCCACTTCCCAGCAAATTAGGGACACTGTTGCTCCTGGGGTATCGGCGAGGACCATTCGCAACCGTCTCCATGAAGCTGGGCTACGGTCCCGCACACCGTTAGGCCGTCTTCCGCTCACGCCCCAACATCGTGCAGCCCGCCTCCAGTGGTGTCGCGACAGGCGTGAATGGAGGGACGAATGGAGACGTGTCGTCTTCAGCGATGAGAGTCGCTTCTGCCTTGGTGCCAATGATGGTCGTATGCGTGTTTAGCGCCGTGCAGGTGAGCGCCACAATCAGGACTGCATACGACCGAGGCACACAGGGCCAACACCCGGCATCATGGTGTGTGGAGCGATCTCCTATACTGGCCGTACACCACTGGTGATCGTCGAGGGGACACTGAATAGTGCACGGTACATCCAAACCGTCATCGAACCCATCGTTCTACCATTCCTAGACCGGCAAGGGAACTTGCTGTTCCAACAGGACAATGCACGTCCGCACGTATCCGGTGCCACCCAACGTGCTCTAGAAGGTGTAAGTCAACTACCCTGGCCAGCAAGATCTCCGGATCTGTCCCCCATTGAGCATGTTTGGGACTGGATGAAGCGTCGTCTCACGCGGTCTGCACGTCCAGCACGAACGCTTGTCCAACTGAGGCGCCAGGTGGAAATGGCATGGCAAGCCGTTCCACAGGACTACATCCAGCATCTCTACGATCGTCTCCATGGGAGAATAGCAGCCTGCATTGCTGCGAAAGGTGGATATACACTGTACTAGTGCCGACATTGTGCATGCTCTGTTGCCTGTGTCTATGTGCCTGTGGTTCTGTCAGTGTGATCATGTGATGTATCTGACCCCAGGAATGTGTCAATAAAGTTTCCCCTTCCTGGGACAATGAATTCACAGTGTTCTTATTTCAATTTCCAGGAGTGTATAAAGAGGTCTTATACGCAGCTACGGTATTAAATATCTAAATGTTATAGGGAAGTTTTGGCCTGCCTTCTCTTGTATATGGCTGTGTGCTGCTTAGAGGTAAAATACATGCTGTTGCACAACTGTCTGCACCTATGCTTCTCTGAATTATATCATATGGGATACATTCATTGAACAAAACATTTTGTTGAAAATAAATATTCTTCTTAACGAAACCTCGTTTCATGCTGAACGTAAGCGTGTAATAGCTACATGCAGAACACTGTGTCACACTTCTTTGATATTGCAATGCAATTTAGTATACACGTAAATGAAATAAAGAAATTACTGTCAATGATTTGGTAACCACACAAGAAAATAACATAAATTTTTCTTCCAAGAAAATAAATTTATCCGTTATTTAAGCATGAGTTCAAACTGTTCAACAAGTACGGAAAGGCGAATTTGCAATCTCCGTTCGAAAGAACGACAAATAAATGTAATTACAGTGGATGATACTGTAGGACATGCGCTGTCGATTCGACGACACATATCGCCGGATGTAGGCGAGGTTTCGCCATAGACTGCACCTCTGTGTGCTTTCCAAACAAAGAAGCCAAGAGGACTCAAATCGGAGAACCTCGCAGGCCATTTGACAATAGAATTTATTCCCATCCAACGTCAAGGAAAATTCTCATTCAATATTCGCCTTACAGCACGGGACGAGTGAGCTGGACAATCATCGTGTCGCAGCCACATACACTGTTGACTTCCCAGTGCTGCCACTTCTAGAATATTCGTCAGAAAGAGTGCGTACGAATGTCTGTCTTGAACGCCTCAGAAGATGTAAGGTCCCACAATGTAATTTCCTAATATGCCACACCATACAGTTGCGCTCCACAGCCGTTGATGTTGCACCTGACGAAGCCAGTGTGGATTTTCGGCTGCCCAGTAGTGCACGTTGTCCAAATTTACATTAGCGTTGTTAGTAAACGTTGCTGCATCGGCAAAGAGCACACGTTGGAAAAACGTAGGATACGTCTCTCAGTTGCTGAAGAGCAAACCTACAAAATCATATACGACTTTCGAAATCAACGTCGTCGAGTGCCTGATAAAGTGAAAACTGATAAGGATGGAAATTCTGGCTGGATGCGAAAGACACTCGTCAGGCTGATACTACCTTCAAAATATGTCTCATACTACCACGCGGAATCATTAACGTCGTAACCAGAACAGCTTCTTCGTGTTCACTGTCAGTTGTAGTCCTCTTTCTTGTCCTCTTTCGGACGTTCAAACAGCCTGTCTTAATGATTCGTGGATCTGCCAGGCACCTAGGATTTTGGGGATCCGGATGGATAGCCCTGAGCCGCTGAATTGTTTTTACTGCATACTTTCATAAAAAAGTAGCATATCCAATTTTTTCTCATTGGTGTACATGTCTACAGGCAACTAATGTTAAAGCAGAAATGAGCGATCTGCAGTACTGACAAGTAAACAGGCAAATGTGCCGATTCCGGCCGCCATGCTCTCACATTCCAGGAAATTTCTGATTTTTTATGACAGGTCTCAACGTCAACATTGACAACGCTATTTCACTGTAATTGTCTTATCAAGAGCTACCGAATGCAGTTATGGAAGTGTACGGCTCTATTTAAAAAACGTACCTGCTTTAATATCTCTGTCGATGGCAACAATAAAAACATTACCTAAACAAAAAATCACATGACCCTCGGCGCTGTGACATTTGCCGACAACCACATTTCGACATGTGTAACCGTTCACGAAATAAAAGGAATGTTACTTCTTACGTGACTCACCATGTATAGTAGTAATCTTTTCTCTCTCTCTCCTCTTTTTGAACCATTCATCTTTGGACTGGTTGGATGGATCCCGACACGAATTCCACTCGTGCGCCAACCTCTTCATCCCAAAGTAGCACTTCCAATCTACGTCCCCACTAATTTTCAGGATGTATTCCAATCTGTGTCTCCCTCTACAATTTTTACCCTCTACAGATCCCTCTTGTATAATGGAAGTTAACAGATGTCCTATCATCCTGTCCCTTCTAATTGTCAGTGTTTTCCACATATTCCTTTTCTCTTCGATACTGCACACCTTATCAGTCCACCTAATTTTCAAATTCATCTACAGCACCACAACTCAAATGCTTCAATTACCTTCTGTTCCGTTTTTCCCTCAATCCATGTTTCACTACCATACAATGCCGTGCTCTAAAAGTACATTCTCAGAAATTTTTCCCTCAAATTAAGGCCTATGTTTGATCCAGTAAACGTCTCTTGGCCAGGCCCTTTTTGCCATTGCTAGTCTGCTTTTGATGTCCTCCTTAATCCGTCGGTCGCTGGTTGTTTCGCTGTCTAGATAAAAGAATTCCCTAACTTTATCTACTTCGTGACCATCAATCCTGATGTTAAGTTTCTCGCTTTTCTCATTTCTGCCATTCCTCATTACTTTCGTCTTTCTTCGATATACTCTCAATCCATTTGCTGTACTCATTAGGATGTTCATTCCATTCAGCAGATCATGTTGTTCTTCATCAGTTTCACTCAGGATAGCAATGTCATCAGCGGATCGTATCATTGATACCCTTTCACCATGGATTTTCATTCCGCTCCTGAATCTTTCTTTTAATTCCGTCACTGCTTCTTCTATGTGCAAATTGAACAGGAGAGGCGGAAGAGTGCATCCCTGTCTTACATTGTTTTTAATCCGAGCACTTCATTCTTGGTCGTCCACTCTTATTATTCCCTCTTGGCACTAATATGTATTATGTATTACCCGTCTCTCTCCTACAGCTTTCCCCTATTTTCCTCAGAATTTTGAACATCTTGTACCATTTTACATTATTGAACACTTTCTCCAGGTCGTGGACGTGACTTGAATTTTCTTTAGTCTTGCTTCCATTATCAACCGCAACGTTAGAACTGTCTCGCTGGTGCCTTTACCTCTCCTAAAACCAAACGTATCATCATCTACCACATCCATATTTTTCTTTTCCATTCTTCTTTATTTTATTCTTGTAAGCATCTTGGATGCATGAGCGTTAAGCTGATTTGTGATAATTCTCGCGTTTGTCGGCTCTTGCAATCTTCGGAATTGTGCGGATGGTATATCGCCAGACATACATTCTACACACTAACGTCAATAGTTTTGTGGCCACCATCCCAACGATTTTAGAAATTCTGATGAAATGTTATCTGCCCCTTCTGTCTTATTGGATCTTAAGCACTCCAAAGCTTCCTTAAATTCTGATTCTAATACTGGATCTCCTATCTCTTCTATATCGCCTCCTGTTTCTTCTCCTATCACATCAGACAAATCTTCCTCGTCACAGAAGCCGTCAATATACTCTTTCCACGTATCCGCTTTCTCCTCTGCATTTAACAATGGAATTCGACTTGCAATCTTAATGTTACCACCCTTGCTTTTAATTTCACCAAATGTTTCCAGAACTAAATGAAGTAATGGTGGAAGTAAGGATGTGAGGGCGGGTCCTGAGTCATGTTTGGGTAACTCAGATGGTAGAGCACTTGCCAGGGAAAGGCAAAGGTCCCGCGTTCGAGTCTCTGTCCGGCACTCAGTTTTAATCTGCCAGGAAGTTTCACCGAAGGTTGTTTTGATTTCCCTATATGCTGAAACTGTCCTTCCGCCAATCATTTCTTTATCGATTTCTTCACGTTTTTCCTGTGGTCATTTCGTGTTAGCTTCCCTGTACTTCCTATTATTTCATTCCTCAGCAACTTGTATTTCTTTATACTTGAATTTCCCTGAAAATTTTTGTACTTTCTTCTTTCATCGGCCAATTGAAGTATTTTTTCTGTTACCCACGGATTTCTCGCAGTTACCTTCTCTGTACCTATGTTTTTCTTTTCAACTTCTGTTATTGTCTTTTTTAGAGAAGTTCATTCCTCTTCAACTTTACTGCCTACTGAGCTATTCCTTATTGCTGTATCTATAGCTTAAGAGAACTTCAAGCATATCTCGTCATTCCCTAGTACTTCCGTATCCCGCTTCTTTGCTTATTGATTCTTCCGGACTAATCTCTTAAACTGCAGCCTGCTCTTCGTAACTGATCTGATCTGATCTGATCTGAGTCTACAGCTGTTCCTGGTTACCCCTCATAATCCAGAATCTGATTTCGGAACCGCTTTCGGACCATTACGTGATCTAACTGAAATCTTCCCGTAAACCCCGGACTTTTCCCAGTACACCTCCTCCTCCTGTGGTTCTTGATCAGAGTATTCGCTATTACTAGCTGAAATTTATTATACAGCTCAATTAGTCCTCCTCCTCTCTCGTTCCTTGTTCCAAGCCCATATTCTCCCAGAACCTTTTCTTCTACTCTTTCCTCTATAACTGCATTCCATACCACAGTGACAGTTAGATTTTCATCTCCCTTTACGTATTGTATTACCCTTTCAATATCCTCATATACTTTCTCTGTGTCTTCATCTTCATCTTGTGACGTCGGCATGTATACCTGAACTATCGTTGTCGGTGTTGGTTTGTTGTCCATTCTGATTACAACTCTGTCACTGAACTGTTCACAGTAACACAGTCTCTGATCTACCTTCCATTCATAACGAATTCTACTCCCATTATACTATTTTCCGCTGTTGTTGAAATTACCCTATATTCACTGACCCTTATACTCACTGACCCCTACTATTTGTAGATTGAGCCTTTGCTTTTCCCTTTGCAGATTTTCTAACTTCCCTACCACGTTCAAATTTTTGCTCATGGTCACCCCCCCCCCCCCCCCCCCGCGCCCCCCCTCTGCATCTCCACCTGAAGATCCGAATGAGGGACTGTTCCGGAATCTTCTGCCAACGGAAATATCATCATGACACTTTTTCAATTACGGACCACATGTCCTGTGGGTACATGTTACGTTTCTTTAAAAAAGATGTATCCATTGCCTTGTCATCCTCATGCCATTGATCACTGCTGATTCTTCCGCTTTTAAGGGCAGTTTCCCTCCCCAAGGACAACAGACGGACCCGAACCTCTTTCCGCTCCTCCGCCCTCTTTGACAAGTCCGTTGGCAGAATGAGGATGGCTTCTTATGGCGTCAGTCTTTGACCGCCAATACTAATTATTAATGAGAATATAGACGGTGGTGGGTTTCGAACCCGTGACCGAGGACGTTATGATAACCCATCAAAGACGCTAGCCCCAGACCACACGTTAACAACGAGGTTTAGTAAACACACTAGAACGGAATGTGCTGATTCAGATGAGGCAAGCTCGAAGTGTTTACCGAGAGCCTTCCACTTGGGAAGTAACAGACCTCTTTTATTATCTAAATCTTTTCTATCGTCTGTTATTTTCTTCTTACGGAGATGGTAAACTATGTTTTCCTTCTCTTATGTACCACATGTGTTTGCTTAAGTACCAATGGATTTATGTAAAAGAGCACTAAGAGAAGCTGCAGAAAAAGACGAAGCAGCTTTGTTACGGATTTTTTATTAGCAAACGACCCTCCATAGTTGCGAAGATGGTGAGTCGATCTGTAATGTAAGTAAATGAATAAATATCTGCGTGAGCTATGCTCCTGATAAACGCCCTCTAGAAATCTATGAGGGACACTCAATTAGCAATGCAACTCATTTTTGTCGGCCAATTTTGGTGGTCAGAATGCGAGATATATATTTTTTTTTTTGGGGGGGGGGGGGGGGGGTAGGATGGTGGACGACGAGGAATATTCCCGCTTCAGCCCCTATAGATTTATGAAGTAATGATGGGTGGTGGCGCTATACGTGAGCTTCAAAGTGGCGTCTGTAAAAGAGGTGCGTTCCAGGCTGTGAGTTGTCATTGAGTTTCTCTTTGTGGAAAAGCAGAGCATCGCAGATGCTCATATGTGCTTGCAGAATGTCTACGTAGACCTGACTGTGAACAAAAGCACGGCGAATCATTGGTGGATTCCTCTATCATATCGCATCAAGATCGCGCAGAGCTCTCCGATTTCCCGCAGCCGGCCGCTGTGTTCGAGCGGTTATAGGCGCTTCAGTCCGGAACCGCGCTACTACTACGGTCGTAAGTTCGAATCCTGCCTCGGGCATGGATGTGTGTGGTGTCCTTAGGTTAGTTAGGTTTAAGTAGTTCTAAGTCTAGGGGACTGATGACCTCAGATGTTAAGTCCCATAGTGCTCATAACCATTTGAACCATTTTTGATCTCCCGCATGCCGGTCGGCCGCACATAGCTGTGACTCCTGCACTGTTGGAACGTTTCGATACTCTCATTCGAGGTTGTAGGCGGATCATAGTCAGACACCTAACTGCTCAGCTGGATGTCTGTGTTGGTCCGCGCAGCCGAGAGGAGCTCAGAAAACTTCATTTGTTATTAATCCACTCTACAGCCCGAATCTTGCACGTTGGGACTTCCAAATGTTTGGCCCACTGAAGGATGCTCTCCGCAGGAAGCTGTGGGTAAGATGGCGTAAGGCCACACTGAACAGAGATGATGTTGACAAACAGGGTTTTGCAGCCAAAGGAATGGGGAATAGTATAGTGTACTGGACTCCTCAATGGAACCAACCTGCTTTCAGAAAAATATCTGTTACATTGCTTATTGAATGCCCCTCGTACTTCCAGAAGGATTCCGAGAGCCTACTAGACAAAGTGCATCGGTAGCAGTTGATACACCGCCTATAGAGCCTCCAGCAACATCATTCAAAAATTTCTACGAAAAACAAAACAGGTAACCATTCAAAGTCATTTGGGAGAAACATCTAATCAAACCCCTCTCAGATTTCGGTTGACCGTTACTTTTCGTAAACACTATCTCTTGCTACAATCTACCCAACAAGTGCTGGCCCACTATATCGATACAGTGACACAGAAAACCACGAAGTGACAATGCTTGATTCCATTCCTGTGTATGGCAACGCACTTCATATTGTTTTAACCTTTCCCTGTTTAAAAAGTAACTTCGTTGATCACAAAGGACAACTAACTCAGGACATCAGAAAATCAAACGTCTTAAACGACCAGCTTCGCTACAGAAAGCACACTCAGTTGCTCCATGATACTGTTTTAAGATTTTTTCCAGTCTACCAACGTTCCTCAGACGCAGAACCGGTGGCATTTTATTGGTCAAATACTACCCGCATTAACAAAACTCCATTTCTAGCGAAGTCTTTTCAAACTTTTCTTACCACTAGTGCTGTCATGAAATAGTCTCTGTCCCTTAAACCCGTCGAGTAGGCCCCACCATGAACCCTCTTGGAAGTATTAGGGGAAATATGATCTGTCATGGACAAAGTCCGCACATGTTATGGTAACAGAAGCCAGCTGTAGTGTACTCGCGAAGTAGAGGAGAAAATTGTGGTTTCGCTCAAGAATGATATGTTACAGGATTGACATACAAGACGCTGTTTGAGTGGTTACACATGCTCTTCAGCTGTCATTTTTACTTTAATTTTGAACTGTTGAATAACATCAGTACTAGCCCACTATCAAGTACACTGACAAACGGAAGGTACAGGGAAATTTTGGAAATTTGTGGTAAGGTCTGATGGGACCAAACTGGTGAGGTCATCAGTCCCTAAGCTTACACACTACGAAAGCTAAGTTAAACTAAATTACGCTAAGGACGACACACACACACATCCATGCCCGAGGGAGGACTCGAACCTCCGACGGGGGAAGCCGAGCGGACCGTGACAAGACGCCTCATCTCAGACCGTTCGGCCACCCCGCGGGGTCCAAGGTACAGGGACTCGGTGTGATAACAATCGGTTATAAGTTACACACAGCAGCAAATCACATGATAAAATGGGCTACCATTAGTAATACGTTGTTGTTGTTGTTGTTGTTGTTGTGGCCTTCAGTCCAGAGACTGGTTTGGTGCAGCTCCCCATGCTACTCTGTCCTGTGCAAGCTTCTTCATCTCCCAGTACCTACTGCAGCCTACATCCTTCTGAATCTGCTTAGTGTATTCATCTCTTGGTCACCCTCTACGATTTTTACCATCCACGCTGCCTTCCAGTAGTAAATTTGTTATCCCTTGATGCCTCAGATCAAATTCTACCAACAGATCCCTTCTTCTAGTCAAGTTGGGCCACGAATTTCTCTCCTCCCCAATTCTATATAATACCTCCTCATTAGTTATGTGATCTACCCATCTAATTTTCAGCCTTCTTTTGTAGCATCACATTTCGAAAGCTTCTATTCTCTTCTTGTTTAAACTATTTATCGTCCACGTGTTGTTGTTGCCACAAAACTAGTATCACTAGCACTTTTAAGAAGGATACACATACACATTTAAAATTATGTGCATCTCCAAGTATCATCGAACTCGTGCTACACGTTATGACCTCATAGTTTTTAATGTGGGCATGAAGCTACAGAAAATGACTTACAAAGAGGTTATGCTGAATTAAAAAGACAACATAAAAAATTTCGCACCGTTTCGTCAGTAGCGCTCACGATGTCTCAGCAACAGGTCCACCCCTCCATCGCGCAATGCATAATTATCAAATTTATTGCTCGTGAAGGATTTACACCGGCGGATATTTTGCGAAAGATTAACTGCACAGTTCGGTGATAAAACATTATCAAGGACGCGTGTGTTTGCCTGGCATAAAAAGTTCAAGGAAGGACAACAACGTGTGGAAAAACAGCAAGACGATCGTCGTCCTCGGACCAACATTACAGACAAAAACACTCGTGCAGTTAAAGACATTATTGACGAAGATCGACGGGCGATAATATCAGAAATTGCGCAAAATGTCGGTATCAGTTATGGGAACTGTCAAGCAATCATCACAAACGACCTACAGTTCCGTAAAGTGTATTCCAGATGTGTCCCTAAGCTTTTGACCGAAAATCTGAAGTTGAGACGTTTGGAGGTCTGTCAGAGGCTTACAGCAAGGTTTGCGGAAGAAGGTGATGCATTTTTGAGTCGGATCGTCACCTGCTACGAAACATGGGTTCACCACTACACTCCAGAATCCAAACAAGCCAGTAAGTAGTGGCGGAGGAAAGGGGAAGAAACACCAGTGTAAGCCAAGACTCGACTGTCAGCTAGCCAGGTTCTTTCAACCGCTTTTTCGATCAACGTGGCATTTTGCTGATTGATTTTTTACATGAGCGTCGCACAGTCAATTCTGCTTACTACTGCGAACTGTTGAACAAGGCGAGAGTTGCGTATCACCGTAAAAGACGAGACCAATCGATTCGAACAGGTCATCTTCCTCCACGACAATGCTCGACTCCTGTAGCTTGGAGATAGTTAGAGCTTCAGTATGAGCCGAGCGACCACTACGGTCGCAGGTTCGAATCCTGCCTCGGGCATGGATGTGTGTGATGTCCTTAGGTTAGTTAGGTTTATTTAGTTCTAAGTTCTAGGCGACTGATGACCTTAGAAGTTGAGTCGCATAGTGCTCAGAGCCATTTGAACCATTTGAAAGCAGAAGACTATGCGGAAAAATAAACTATTGAGCTTTTCAAGAAATGAATTTAAATAAAAAATAAAATCCCATTTATATTTGATCCGCCCTCGTACATGGAAGAAGTAGTTGACACACAGAGATGATGCACACAGGTGTCGTGAATAGTCTAACAATTTCCTTCACCTTGAACTAGGTGTGGTAGAATAGAGTAAACGAAACGGCCGAAGTGTATAGTTTACCAGTTTAGTAGAGAGGTATTCAATAAATTATTACCCCCGCAGCTATACAATTAAAAAGGACCACAACAACTCAAACAACTAATGATTATGCAGCTGTGTGGTTTCCCGGTATAGCTATCGCGTATGTTTGCCATAATAGCGACGACTGCGACTCCAGTGGTTCTGTAATTTTTCGCCGAAGAATAAGCGCAAAACTGCTCAGGAACTTTCCCTTTCGCAAGACCTTTCGTTGACTCAAACTCTGTCACATTGATAATTTGGGTATAGATTTCTGTTTTCTCTGTCACGTACCTTTGTGTACATTATGCGAAAACTGTTACGAGGGCGCGCTGAAATAAATGCCTCCGAATATTTTATGTGAAAACCCTTTTTTTAAATAAAACAAACGTTGATAACATGCTAAATCTTTATTCTTCACGTCCATATTATACAAATCCTGTTACGACGGAGTGCTGAAATTAATGCCTCCTAATATCTTATGTGAAACTCTTAAAGTTTTTTAAATAAAACAAACGTTATTAACGTGCCAAATCTTTGCTCTTCATGTCTGCTTATTTAGCTCTCAAGATAGTGACCACGGTGACGAACAAATATCTCCCAACAAGAGACAAGTTAGGTGCAACCGCCACTGTAGAATGTTTGACTTTACTGACTAAGTCAAACCCTCACCTCTGCTTCCGCCACTTCGTTACCATCAAGTGAAGTCCTCGAGGCTATTCTTTAAGTTTTGGAAACAGATTTAAATCAGATGGGCCAAGTTGGGACTGTATGGAGAATGTTGCAGACGTCACAGCGCTCCTGTGTGACCTGGCACTGACGTGCTGAAGGAGAGGGTGCTCCACGTGTGAATGAACTCGATTACAGCAAGCTATTTCTCACGAGTTGACATAGTTACGTTACACATGTCATACATCGCACTGTTAACGCTGCAGATCGAAGCTCAATAGTGGCAGAATGTTACAAACCTATGTTTTATTTCAAAGCTTTTCACAGTTCTCACATTAAAAATTTGAAGACATTACTTTTCACTAAGTTCTCGTAATTTGTGATTGGAGTTCATTAATTACGCTGCAAAGGTGGGGGAAATATAGTCACATACCATCGTCTGCTCTTTAACACTTTCACCACCAATTTCCCCGTTTCATTTAAAAACGCAAGAAGAGGTGGAACATATAGGGCTCATTCATAAGTCCCGCAAGGGGTTCAGAAGACGACTGTCCCAAAAGTATAAAACATACAGCAAGAAGCACTTATCTAGAAACGTCAGTGCTACGTGCAATTCACTGACATGGGTTGTCCGTGAAGGCGTGGCAGCAGCAAACTTTGCTAGTCTGTACATTGGGTTGCCTATCTGCAGTCTCGAACTACTGGACGCGACGATACACAGCGGAGAGGATCAGAGGGTTAATAATGAAGCTTTAGGATCGCACAGTTAATTATAAGAATACCGCAAATCATTAGCAGGCTTCCCTCCACCACAAGGGCATTGTCGAATAGCAATAATATGCATCAAATTCCCACTGGTTCTGTGACAAGCTATCGTGGGCCAAATAAGGTCTTATCATAGGGAAATAGCTACACCGGGTGCTGAGCTTCCTTCCAGTTTGACCAACATAAAGGTTGATGGAAACATTTAAGACGCCTTCCCAAACTTAGAGCAGACCCATAACGTTAAACATAACATGTGATGAAACAATCTTCTGGAAAAATATGCATACAGGGTGGTCCATTGATAGTGACAGGGCCAAATATCTCACGAATTAAGCATCAAACGAAAAAACTACAAAGAACGAAACTCGTCTAGCTTGAAGGGGGAAACCACTATGATTGGCGCTATGGTTGGTCGCTATGGTTGGTCCGCTAGATGGCGCTGCCATAGGTCAAATTGTTATCAACTGCATTTTCTTAAATAGAAACTCCCAATTTTTATTACATATTCTTGTAGCACGTAAAGAAATATGAAAGTTTTAGTTGGACCACTTTTTTCGCTTTGTAATAGATGGCGCTGTAATACTCACAAACGTATAAGTACGTGGTATCACGTAACATTCCGCCAGTTCGGACGGTATTTCCTTCGTGATACATTACCCATGTCGAAATGGACCGTTTACCAATTGCAGAAAAGGTCGATATCGTGTTGATGTAAGGCTATTGTCGTCGAAATGCTCAACGGGCGTGTGCTATGTATGGTGCTCGGTATCCTGGACGACATCATCGAAGTGTCCGGACCGTTCGCCGGATAGTTACGTTATTTAAGGACACAGGAAGTGTTCAGCCACATGTGGAACGTCAACCACGACCTGCAACAAATGATAGCGTTCAAGTAGGTGTTGTAGCTGCTGTCGCGGCTAATCCACACATCAGTAGCAGATAAACTGCGCGAGAAAACGGAATCTCAAAATCATCGGTGTTCAGAATGCTATATCAGCATCGATTGCACCCGTACCATATTTCTATGCACCAGGAATTGCATGGTGACGACTTTGAACGTCGTGTACAGTTCTACTACTGGGCACAATAGAAATTACGGCACGATGACAGATTTTTTGCACGCGTTCTATTTAGCGACAAAGCGTCAT
Organism: Schistocerca serialis cubense; assembly: GCF_023864345.2. Taxonomy (NCBI): domain Eukaryota; kingdom Metazoa; phylum Arthropoda; class Insecta; order Orthoptera; family Acrididae; genus Schistocerca; species Schistocerca serialis. The sequence goes on from NC_064638.1 coordinate 763,637,921, forward strand.
TCACCAACACAGCGACCTTGGCGAGTTAAGGTTCAAAAAAAAAAAAATGGCTCTGAGCACTATGGGACTTAACATCTATGGTCCGCAGTCCCCTAGAACTTAGAACTACTTAAACCCAACTAACCTAAGGACATCACACATATCCATGCCCGAGGCAGGATTCGAACCTGCGACTGTAGCAGTCGCGCGGCTCCGGACTGAGCGCCTAGGACCGCTAGACCACCGCGGCCGGCTCGAGTTAAGGTATAGTGCGGCATTATGGGAGGAAGAAAAATTGGCCCCCATTTTATGGATGGCTGTCTCTGTCAAAATGGTGCAATGTGTGCTGACTTTCTACGTAATGTTCTACCGATGTTACTATAAGATGTTTCACTGCATGACAGAATGTCGATGTACTTCCAGCACGATGGAGGTCCGGTACATAGCTCGCGTGCGGTTGAAGCGGTACTGAATAGCATATTTCATGACAGGTGGATTGGTCGTCGCAGCACCATACCATGGCCCGCACGTTCACCAGATGTGACATCCCCGGATTTCTTTCTGTGGGGAAAGTTGAAGGATATCTGCTATGGTGATCCACCGACAACGCCTGACAACATGCGTCAGCTCGTTGTCTATGCATGGATTGGTCATCGTAGCACCATACCATGGCCCGCACGTTCACCAGATGTGACATCCCCGGATTTCTTTCTGTGGGGAAAGTTGAAGGATATCTGCTATGGTGATCCACCGACAACGCCTGACAACATGCGTCAGCTCGTTGTCTATGCATGGATTGGTCATCGTAGCACCATACCATGGCCCGCACGTTCACCAGATGTGACATCCCCGGATTTCTTTATGTGGGGAAAGTTGAAGGATATTTGCTATGGTGATCCACCGACAACGCGTGACAACATGCGTCAGCTCGTTGTCTATGCATGTGTGAACATTACGGAAGGCCAACTACTCGCTGTTGAGAGGAATGTCGTTACACGTATTGCCAAATGCTTTGAGGTTGACGGACATTATTTTGAGCATTTATTGCATTAATGTGTTATTAAGAAGTAATCACGCTGTAACAGCATGTGTTCTCAGAAATGATGAGTTGACAAAGGTACATGAATCACATTGTAGCAACCGAAATAAGGTGTTCAGACGTACCTACGATCTGTATTTGAATTTAAAAAACCTACCTGTTACCAACTGTTCGTCTAAAATTGTGAGCCATATGTTTCTGACTATTACAGCCCCATCTATCACAAAGCGAAAAAGTGGTCCAACTAAAAAATTCATATTTCTTTACGTACTACGCTAATATGTAATAAAAAATTGAGGTTCCTATGTAAAAAACCGCAGTTCAAAGCCGTTTGACCTATGGCAGTGCCATCTAGCGGGACACGCATAGCGCCATCTGGTTTCCCCCTTCAAGTTAGAAAAGTTTCGTTCTTTGTAGTTTTTTCGTTTGAAGCTTATTTCGTGAGATATTTGGCCCGGTCACGATCTATGGACCACCCTGTAGACATGGAACTTCGCAACAGCTACACGAGAAGCGTACCTAAAAATGCACTCGAGGAATTGTCGCAGGTGAAATTTAATTTTTTTCAAAGTTGCCGACGACTCACTGTGCACGGTGAGGACGTGCGTCTGGACGACGTCCTCGTTGCGCTGGGCGTGGCAGGTGTAGTTGCCGGCGTGCACCAGCTGGACGCGCGGCAGGAACAGGGAGCCGTCCGGGAAGACGCGCAAGTCGTGTGCGGCGCCGGCGGGCAGCTGCGCCAGGTCCGCCCCGTGGCGCCGCCACACGATGGGCGGCGGTGGAGCCCCGGTGACGTCACAGCGCACCTCGACGCTGTCGCCGACGCGCGCGCGCAGCCGCCGCACCTGCACCGCCTTGTCCAGCGACACCACCGATACGCCTGCACAGGCACAGCGTCCGTTACACCTAAGCGTATCACTGGATAATGACTCTGTAATGATACAATGTGCTGATTTTTAACCACATGACAACTCGACGTCATGTCCAGTATAAAATGAATACGTTTCAAAACAAAACAAAACAAAAAAAAAAACAACGAATGTAAATGTACAGTTCGATTTCTATTTTTGTTATGCTAAATTAAAACTTTTATCTTAAACATTACGTATTAAGTCGTGTTATGAGACATATTCCACGTACACTCATGCTCATAAATTAAGGATAATTGCAGAAAGTGGTGCCACACAACGTGGCACTACACAAAACTGGCGCTAATAGCATAGGCACAAAGGGAAAACACACGACACAGATCTAAGTCCCCAGTATTGGTGAAAAGTTGAGAAAACCGTTCCGGAACACATATGCTACAAAACGCCAGTGTTTCCTGCGCATGTACCCCGACATCAATATGGAATATGAGCACCACGCACACGTACACAGTCCGCACAACGGGTTGGCATATTCTGGATCAGCTGATCATGCTGCTGCTGGGGTATAGCCTCTCATTCTTGCACCAGTGCCTGTCGGAGCTCCTGAAGTGTCGTAGGGGTTTGAAGGCGTGCCGCGATACGTCGATCGACAACATCCCAGACCTGCTCCATGGGGTTTAGGTCTGGAGAACAGGCAGGCCACTCCATTCGCCTAATATATTCTATATCTAGGTACTCCTCCACGATGGCAGCTCGGCAGGAAAGTGCGTTATCATCCATCAGGAGGAAGTTGGGACCACCTGCACCCCTGAAAAGGCGGACAAACAGGTGCAAAATTACATCCCGATACACCCGACCTGTCACAGTTCCTCTGTCAAAGACATGCAGGGGTGTACGTGCACCAATCATAATCCCACCCCACACCATCAAACCACGACCTCCATACAGGTCCCTTTCAAGGACATTAAGGGATTGGCATCTGGTTCCTGGTTCACGCCAGATGAAAACCAGGCGAGAGTCACTGTTCAGGTTATACCTGGACTCGTCCGTGAACATAACCTGGGGCCACTGTTCCAATAACCACGTACTGTGTTATTGACACCAGGCTTTACGGGCTCTCCTGCGACCAGGGTTCAAAGGAATGCACCTTGCACGTATCCGGGCGAATAAACCATGTCTGTTCGCCTGCCGAGGTAGCCGAGCGGTTCTAGGCGCTACAGTCTGGAACCGCGCGACCCCTACGGTCGCAGGTTCGAATCCTTCCTCGGGCATGGGTGTGTGTGATGTCTTTAGATTAGTTAGTTTTAAGTAGTTCCAAGTTCTAGGGACTGATGACCTCAGATGTTAAGTCCCATAGTGCTCAGAGCCATTTGAACCATGTCTGTTCAGTCGTCTGTAGACTGTGTGACTGGAGACAACTGTTCCGGAGGCTGCGGTAAGGTCCAGAGCAAGGCTACCTGCAGTACTCCGTGGCCGTCTGCGGGCACTGATGGCGAGATATCGGTCTTCTTGTGGTGTTGTACACCGTGGACGTCCCGTACTGTAGCGCCTGGATACGTTTCCCGTCTGCTGGAATCGTTGTCATAATCTTGAGATCACACTTCGTGGCACACGGAGGGCCCGTGCTACGACCTGCAGTGTTTGGCCAGCCTACAGTCGCCCTAGTATTTTACCCCTCATAAGGTCATCAATATGTGTTCTTTGAGACATTTTTAACTCACATTCACCATTAGCACGTCTGAAAATGTGTGCACACTTACTCGCTGCACCGTACTGTGACATGCACCAACACACCTCTGCGTATGTGGACTGCTGCGAGCTCCACCGTGCGAAGACTGCAGGTCAAATGCACCGCATGGTCATGCTCTGAGGTGATTTAAACTCGCAAACCGCCCACCAGAGCGTTGTTTCACCACGTATCAGCGTTATCCTTAATTATGAGCATGGGTGTATATATACCTCGTTACGAACTGAAGATGACAGCAAAGTCTATTCAAACGGTTGTATTAGACAAAGAGATACAGTGTTAGCTGCAAGCAGTTGAAGGTTTTTAGTTATTAAAAGATATCATTCCTTCAGTTTTCTTAAAATGAGAAAATTCAGTGACACTGTAATACACAGGGTCACTAATGTATAATATGTGCATACTGAGGGTTTTTAGTATTAGTGACTCATTTATCGCAGTCAACGACTGGTGCTCAGGAGACCTCTATGTGCAGCCTCTGGTTTTGCTCTGGAGGCAGTCGCAGTGGTGAATTTAGAAGTGAAAGGTGTTTTGCTATATTCACTCTAGGGTAAAAGCATGCTCCGACCACTTCAGCCATTTAAACGGGGTCGTATTTTGTGCCTGCGGGAAACTGGATGGACGTGGCGATTGAATGCTACACATGTGGGGCACAGTGTATCCGTGGTGTGTCACTGATTTCAGCCGTGATCTGTGGAACGTTCGCACAGCTGTAGACCAGATTCTCCACCAGGACGTAGTAGAGATGAACGTCAAGATCGGCGCATTATAATAGCTTTTGCATGTCCATCCCTGTGAGTGGAGGTCTGGGGTATTTCAGCCTTTCACTTATGTGAGAAAATGATACACCTACAGCCGTCCTTACGATGCATTTATTGTATGGCTACCAGTTTCGGTGCTTCAGTGCACTATTTTCAGGAACAAGCTGATGCGGAGGGGTTAACACCATTCGTATACAAGATGCAACAGTGGCTAACGGCTGTAACTGATTTCAGCAGGTTACCTGTAACCGCGATATTGTCTCTCCAGCCATCAGCCAACAAGTTGACATAAATGGCATCATAAGGACGGCTGTAGATGTTTCATTCTCTTGCTTTATACGAGCAGTGGTGGCCAACCGAACACTGTACAGTGAAGGAATCCATGCACATGCTGGGCCACCAAGGATCACTGGAAACCATCAGCTTGCAGCAGGACTAAGATTACGTGTGCTTGCGGCCACTTTACCACTGACACGGTAACACCACCAGAGATGGCTATTCTGGTGTCATGAGTCAACTGGTGATTGAAATGGTGGTCTGTTTTCTTCAGTGATGACTGTAGATTCCGTCTTTATGCTGTTGATAAACGTACACATGTACAGCCCGGACATGGGGAGCTGCCTTTGGATTGCATTCGCCCACGACATACAGGTCCCATACAGGATTAATGGAGTGGTGGTCCATCAGTTACAAATCGCGTTCACGTTTCGTGTTTCTGCAGGGTAAGGTAACCAGTGTCAGCTACATAGCGCAAGCTGCTGTTCCCGGGCTACGGACATTACTTGGAGAGGGAGATTATGTTTGTCAGCGATCAGTGCACGTCCACATATGGCTCCTGCGACGCAACGTGCTCTTGTCCATAACGACAAGATCGCCACACCTATTGCCAATTGAAAACGTGTGGCAGATGATGTCGCGGGAATATACTCCTTCCACAGAGCAAGCATGAACCATTGTATAATCGTAGCAAACACGCAAGATACTCAGGACAGTCTATCGCAAGATACCATTCGGCAGCTTTACGATCAATTGCATTCGAGAATACACTCCTGCGTTGCCGTCAGAGGTGGATACACTGTGTACTGGTGCGACTCTTAGGACATCCTTTTGAGACGTGTATGTTTCATTTGGCCGCAATTTATTATTATACACTCCTGCTACTACGAAAAGCATGCTTTATCAAATGGTTCAAATGGCTCTGAGCACTATGGGACTTAACTTCTGAGGCCATCAGTCCCCTAGAACTTAGAACTACTTAAACCTAACTAACCTAAGGGCATCACACAAATCCATGCGACCGTAGCGGTCGCGCGGTTCCAGACTGTAGCGCCTAGAACCACTCGGCCACCCTGGCCGGCATGCTACATCAGCTGTCCACAAAAGTTAGCCGTAAGATGACTTTCCCCTTGAGGATGCTTTTCTTCTTTTCTTCTTTTCTTTCCGGTGTAAGCTGAAGGAAGCTGGTGGAACGATGTCCTGAGTGAGACCTTTCCTACCATATTCTGAGTTATTTAGTACCGTTACTGGCTCTTGGAACTATAATTTTTTTCCTGCAGCTTATATCAGAGTTGAGCGAGGCTATATTGGCAATCATATGAGGTCACAGGGTGGAATGAGGCAACTACGACAACTACAGATATCTTGATTTGATGAAGCGCTAGGGGAAACTGCGCCAACAGAAACTACTTGCCTTCTGTTTTGCTGCTGCTGTGAAAACTGGAGGTGATTATCCCGTCTCTGCACCAAACCTCTAATTTTCATTGAATAATAATAAATAAATCTGTCTTTTGATACTGTCCAAAATAGCATGGGAGACCCACTCGGTATTGTACCATTATGATAAATTTTAGATAAGATTTTTAGATAATATTATAAATAAGTTTTATATGCGCTATTGCCGTAGTGAGGAGACACAAATCGTGGGGACTACGCAATGAATCACCACCCAGTGAGGTGGTTGACGGCAAAGTAGTTAATGTTACGTCTGATGGTATAGCGTTAGAATGAACGCGGGTAAGCTCTCCAAACAAAGCAGATTCATCACTTGTTCAGAAATATTTAATCAACCTTGTGGTACGTCAGGAAGACGTATTTTTCAGTTAAAAAGTGGTAAATGACTGAATTCTGACCACTGATATCGGATGAGGGTTCATCGTGCCAACTTGAGTGGCGTAGGTATGATTAGGTAATATTGTAGAATTCAGTTTGCTGTTTTTAATAAAAATTGTTGGCATCTCTGTTAACTTTCTACTTCGTTATTTTGATGCAATAAGATTTGCGAGGTCGCAAAAGGTCAATGATATTTACGGCATTCGACGCCTCATATGTTATCTACCATGCAAACACAATATTGGCTGCTAATGACAATACGGGGTGTGACTGGAGGCACCCAGCGTTGAGCGCAGCATGAGACTACGGAGTGTAGTTGAGCTGCTAAGTTGACAAATAACCCATAACAGTTATATAATGCTAGTGGCGTTGATACAAAACACTGCAATGGCAACGACAAACAAAGCAAATATTGCATTACATCTAGAATAACAGTTGCCAAAGCTAACAAAAAATGGTTCAAATGGCTCTGAGCACTATGGGACTTAACTTCTGTGCTCATCAGTCCCCTAGAACTTAGAACTACTTAAACCTAACTAAACTAAGGACATCACACACATCCATGCCCGAGGCAGGATTCGAACCTGCGACCGTAGCAGTCGCGCGGTTCCGGACTGAGCGTTTAACCGCGAGACCACCGCGGCCGGCCAAAGGTAACAGTTCGTCAGAAAGCAGGCAAGGAATTTCGCAGAGTGAGAAAGAATTGGTAGATGAAATATTAGCGTTTCTGCAAGATGAGTCAATGGAATGTGTGGTGTCATATAAGGACGACTGTGCGGCCAACGTACATGAGGAGTACAATGATGAAAATACGTGTTTAACAAGAGAAAGTGATATTGAAACAGGTGTAGATCCACGTAGTTCATCATCTTTGGAAGAAGGCGAGCCATAGATCCATCTCCAGTGAAACGAAGGAATGGACAATCGTTGTCCTACATGAGAGAGTACTAATCACAATTACGTACATGGAGATCATCCGCAGCACAGTAAGAAGAAAACCAATTGTGAACAGTTTCAGAATAAGTCCGCATCAGCATGACAATGTACTGCATAAGAATAACTACGGATATTCGAGGGAGGATAAAGTGTACTTGTTACAAAAACTGGTGTTTGTGCGTTTCAAGAATGCTTGACAGAATTTACAGGATATGCGTGATAATGACCCGCTACGTTATCCGCATCAAACTTCTCACCACTTATGTTAGAGTGATTTCAAGGGAAGCTGTAGATAGTTGCATAACTTCAAAAGTGCTACAGAATCGGAAGACGTAAGATGACGAAATTTCAAACAAAGCGTGAACCTGAACAAAGTGTCAACTTTACGATGTACAACAAACTGCGGAATCAGCCCGAAAAATTTGAGGATGACATAAACAAACTTACCGCATCGTTCAGTAAGGAATTTGTTCTTAACTCCGAAAAGTCGGCATTTGTAGAGGCAATGCATATAAAGGAACCCTGGAAACTAAAGGTACCGAGAGAGTTGTATGAAGAGCAACTAACATCAATGCCTTAACGCATTGGTATACAATTTTCCCGACAGTTGATCTGGATCATAAATTGGCTGGAAAGTTATTTATTGTGCTACGACAACTTAGAGGTGTTCTGCTTCCTACAACTGTTTCTCATCTCCGTGATCTTGCAAGGGCGGAGGTAAAATTTACGTCAATCAAGCAAGAGTGGGAGAATGCGCGTAAGAGAACTACAACTATAGTATGAGCACTGCTTTCGGCGAATATATGATGAAATTAACTTGTCTTTAAGCTGTTCCCGGTCTGCGTATAAAAATAATACTGATTTAGGGTAAAATATCTCTCCTGAAAAGTGTGTGGTATTGCATTTCTTGCCACTTGGAACCACTAGACAAATTTAAATTGTGGATATTTGTTTCCTCTGTGCCTATGAAGCATATTATCGCACTATCTGTAGCTACGCCTTAAAGGACAGCCGGTTTGAAGATAAGCCCTACGACAGACTGCTTCGCATTCGGTTCCATGCCATCCCATTCCATCAGTTCTCATCACCCCGTTACGACAATATGATTCTGTATGCATTCTTTAAGAATGGATACGTCGTGCACGGTTTGTAACTCCCACAGAATTCGCCTTTGATATTGATGCTGCGAACCTTTTAGAAGACTGTGGCACGGCATTTTTCATTCAGTGTTCATGGTGCAAGTTAATGGTTTGTTTTCAACATTTTTTGAACGTCCACGGTGTCTATTTAGTGAAGGGTAATACATAGATCCCATAGAAGATTGATCTCTTCACGTCCCGGACACATATTTTCTGAATCTCTCCTCAGGGCGCTCATTATCAGCTAAAATTTTTTCAGTCATAGTTGTTAACACAATACTACTTCGTGCTCAAGGGGCTTCTTGCTAGCTCGTTTCACAGTAATTCTAATAACGGCTCCCATCAAAAGCAACAGACTGAAGACCTACGTCTCATTTCTGCGCTGGGACAACGGCTTCGAATAAAGATGCCAGACTGGCGAAACTGTTGGACTTTAGTGTCTCGTTACGATTTGGCAAGATACAAGTAAATCTCTTACACGCCCTGATACTCCAGTGCAAATGGAGGCAGTAACCTGCTGAATGTGGTAACGCAGAGAAGAGAAGAACGCCCCGATTCTATAACCACGTACCATTCACTGGCTGCATATTTGATTGCTAACAGGAAAACTTGTCACATTTTGATTTCGCCGTAAATGAATCTGACCTCAAAATTGCCCGACTCTGGGTGCCAATATCTTGCAGTAATAAGAGGGCAGGCAATTTTCTTTTTCTCATAGTTAATTAATAACAGTAGACCCGTGACCTGTGGCGCAGATTATTTTCCGTCACCTATCAAGCGAGGAGGTGGCTACACGCTCCGTCGTCTCGTATCAGCTCCTATCGCGGGCGCCAGTTCTACATCTAGGGCTAGATCGTTTAGCGGGAATTCCGGGTTCGAGTAACAGTCCGATACAAATTTTCATTTCACACACAAATTGTACAACTCGTGTCTAATCGTATTCATTTTGTTTACGTAAATTTGCAGAATAAATTTTATATCTATGCCTCAACGCCCTCCAAAACTACAATAAAAAAGTTATGTAGCTCTAGATGTAGAATTAGCGTGTACTGTAGGAATCAATGTGAGACGACAGAGAAATTATGTGAGGTGTAGAGCCATCTAGTCACTTGATAGACAAAGGAGACTTATCTGCGTCACGAATGTAGTTCTTCAACTAAAGTAGGAAGTAAATTGCTGCCTTCTTGTTACTGCCAGATATTGGGGCAGACTGTCGGACAGTCTTGAGGTCAGTTTCATTTACGGCAAAATTAAAATGTAGTACAAGTTTTTCCACCAACAATCAAATATGCAGCTAATAAATGCCACCAGGTTAGAGAAACAACGCGTTCTTCCCTTCTCTGCGTTACAACAGGTAGCACGGTACTACTGCCATGTGTACTGGAATAGCGAGACGTATAAGAGGCCAATTTTTGTACTACCATATCAGTACAAGACATTAAAGTTCAAGAAGTTTCGCTACTCTCACGTCTTTGTGTAATGTGCATCTCTTCTATTTCATAGCCCGCATCTCGTGGTCGTGCGGTAGCGTTCTCGCTTCCCACGCCCGGGTTCCCGGGTTCGATTCCCAGCGGGGTCAGGGATTTTCTCTGCCTCGTGATGGCTGGGTGTTGTGTGCTGTCCTCAGGTTAGTTAGGTTTAAGTAGTTCTAAGTTCTAGGGGACTGATGACCATCGCTGTTAAGTCCCATAGTGCTCAGAGCCATTTGAACCATTTTTCTATTTCATAGAGCCGTTGACGTCAACAGTGTCTCTCCCTTCAGACATCCATTCGTATCTGAAGGCCATTAGATAGTACTGTTTAGACCGTGCAGATTCACTGAGGTGACAAGAGATATGGAATATCGCCTAATATCGTATCTGGCCTCCTTTTTCCCTGTGTAGTGAGCAACTCTACGTGGCATGGACTCAACAAGTTGTTGGAACATCTGGAGAAGAACTGAGCTGTGCTGCCTCAATTGGCGTCCATAACTGCAAAAGTGCTGGCGGTGCGGGATTTTATGTCCCTTAAATATTGGATTGGATTCTGTCGGGTGATCTGTGTGGCCAAATCATTCCATCCTCAAACCAATCGCGAACAGATGTGGCCCCGTGACACGGCCCATTGCCATTCATAAAATGTCCATCGATGTTTGGGAACAAGAGGTATGCGAATGGCTACGAATGGTCATCAAGTAGCCGAACATAGCATTCGATGTAAACACAGCCCACATTATTATGGAGCCATCGCCGGCTTCCATAGTGCCCTGCTTACAACTTGGGTCCAAGGCTTCGTGAGGTCTGCACCACACTCGAACCATCAGCTCTTAACAACTAAAATCGGGACTCAACTGACAAGGCCACAGTTTTCTAGCATTTAAGGGTCTAATCGAGTAGTCACGGGTTCAGGAGAGGTGCTGCAGGCAATTTCGTGCCGTTAGCAAAGGCACTCTCGTCGGTCGTCTGCTGCCATAGCCCTTTATTGCCAAATTTCGTCGTACTGTCCTACGGGACACGTTCGATGTACTTCTCACATTGGTTTGTGCGGTAATTTCACGCAGACTCTTTGCACTGAAAAGTTTAAACGGACTCCGCAGTCCTCGGTCGTTAAGTGGGAGTTGTCGGCAACTGCAGGGTCCTTGGTGAGAGGTAATTTATGACATCTGGTATTGACGGAAAGCTCTTGACACTGTGGCTCTAGAAACTTTCAATTCCTTAACAATTTCCGAAATGGAATGTCGAATGCATCTACCTCCAACTACCATTCGCCGTTGAAAGACTACCAATTCCCATCGTGCGGCCATAATCACGCCGGAAACCTTTACAAATCAAACACCTGAGTACAAATAACATCTCTGAGAATGCACTGCTCTTTTATACCTTGTGTACGCGAAACTGCCGCCATTTGTTGTGCATGTCGCAATCGCAAGACTATTGTAACCTGAATGAACAGACATTGAAAAATTGTTAAATAGTAAGAAAACCTGATGCTCTGAAGGTTGCTTCGAGCGGTTCGAAATTAGGGAAGTGTCTTTAGACCCTTGTACGCGTGAGGAATTCTACTGCGAAGACTACTGAGTAGATCCTTCATCAGGCTCCATGAGTCAATTGGCGGTCTGTTAGCAAAAACTATACCTGCTCTTAGACTAGCGTTGTCACTAGCATCTGGTGGGTGCGCACAGCTATCGCCTATCCTGCCAGTTCGTTTCCAAGACGCATCCCTCAGCCTCAGAGGAAAGACTTACTACTATTCGCGAATCACCGTGCCCGTCATAAAACCTCCGTTGCCCCCTTCTGTTCCACCCGTAGAACCAGAATCGTCACGAGTGGCTGAGTACATAATCCCTGTTCAGCAGTCCCAGTCAGTCTAGCAAGAACATCTCTCCCTCTCCTTTTCACTTTCTTCTATCAATGTTCTTTCTGTCTTCGTAGTCAATGTGCCGGTGCCGTGGAAGCGTTTGTGGGCGTTATTTCGTTGCTCTCTGACTCTTGCATGATACTATTGGCTTGAAACTGTAGGCAAATACATTAAAAATGGCAAAGGACAACTCACGGTCAGTATCCATCCCAAAAGATAGTATACATATGTGTTCGTGTCGCCGGTGCAACAAACTGGGTCTGATCTTTCCAGGAAATCCGGCAAGGCCGTCTTGGGCCTGTTGATGGTAGCCGAATGGAGTCCTATCTCTCCACCGAAAGCCAGTGTATTGCCCATACATTACAGTACGCCACATTGCAAACTTTGCCATTCAGGGGCATTCAGCCACCTCTGTGGCGTAGCCCTTGAAAGTAAACAAGTGATAAGTAAAACACACATTTGCTTTCTTTTCTTGATGCTCTGGTTGCGAGCCTAAGCAAACACCCCGAAACGGTCTTTCCTTTGTGCTGCGTCCCCCCGTGCCAACTTGTGAACTGAAATCTCTAATACCCGCCAACTTGATTGTAGGTGCAAAATCCGCTCGTTACTTGATACCTCGATAACGCAAGTCATTAATGGATGGCACGTGCTTTGAAGTGGAAAAGATTTGTTATGGTACGTAAACAAGAGTGAAACTACGATTTAAAAACAATCTGAACTTAACTGTAATTGCAGTGACTTTACACAGCAGTACTGTACAGGCTGCAGAGCGAGGTGACTGAGCGTCGGAAGATGGCGGCAAAATAAAAGACATAAATAAAGAAAACTTGGAATATGTTCTCTTTGTCTGCCCTGGGGGCAGAGGTAAAGGCTGACTGTCTAGAAGATTGGTCAAGAAAATGAACGGAATAGGAAATAGGTAAGGTGGCAGTTCACTTTTGCGTGACTGACGGGCAGTAATGGTGCGCAGGGCGAGCACTGGGCAGCTGAACTCTGGATCATGAGAGAGAAAAGGAAACGTGTTCTCCGTCCCAGAATCCTTCAGGTACCACACATGCGACGCGCCTCCTACGTTTCCTATAGGTGAAAACAGTAGCGTGAGTACACCAGCACATTCAGTAGAGGGCAGAAAGTCTATCCTGTCAGTGGCTATCACTGGAATGAACTGCTTCTGTGCTGGGAGGCAGGATGGCTTGACACGTAGGCAATAGTGAAGTCTTACTGCGAGAGTATTTGAAAGATTCAAGGGGAAAACAAGGTCCGAAACAGAATTCTGAAGAAAAATCCTAAATATTCCGAGACTGACGGGCCACCCTGTGCGGTACACTACGGAAAACAGACTTCCTCAATTGATCTTGAGCCTAGTAACAAAAGAGAAATGCCAAGCCCACCAAAACAATGACAGCCACAGATACATTGACTAACAATTTTTTTATGTAGCACACCACAATTTTATATATTATTTAGTAATGGAATTGTAGTTCTATAAGCTGAATTGAAGTGGAATGTGAGCGAATAGAATGTGGAGTCCACTCCAGTGCCATGCCACAAGCTAACTTCATTGTCCACGGATCGCGAAAGTGTGCTGTCGAGCCCTGGACTAGTACGGAGTTTTGATCGGCCACGAACATTCATTGCAGTACATTTTTCTTTGAAAAGTGAAACATACTTTCTAGTTACAATACCCATATTGTCACTAAGATATTCTCTACCGCACATTTAGTTACAGTGTTGGTACATCAAGACGCGCCGCAGGGGACCATCTGTGACATTTTCACTACGGAAGAAGGGATTGCTGAAATGGATTTGAGTTAAATTGGGACGTGTGTGTGAGTATCTCAGTTTGTCACAGCATCACTCACAAGTCCTGTAAATCATGCCTGAAATCCTTGCCAAGCACTCAGTTTCATTTTCTTGGTGTACAGCAGGTTCTGCTATAGAGCAAATGACTCATTCGTCTTATATTTTGTATCCACATGGAAGGGCCTCCTTGCCTGGAAACAGAAACGTCGCGGGATCGAATCCTGCTCGGTCCACGGAATATTTCAATTTGCCTGTAAGCTAGCCCACAAGTACCAGTGATATGAAGATTCGCTATAAACGTTAGGTAGTTCGGATTACACGTAAAACTGTAGGTCGCCTTGACCTGGTAGGAATAATTGCGTAGGCTGTGATTTGGACCTACAAATCGCCGAATTGGTGCCCAGTTGGCAGATTACCACTATTCTGTGGAGCCACCTGGAAACTGAAGTACAAAAAGCACTTTCCGCAACAGATTTTAAACGAGCAGTACGAGTTTAATCATAACGTGTTTTTTGACATCATTGATGAGCTGATTTACCGGTACTCTTTGATGTCGTTTGTCAAAATGTTATGCAATGATATGCAGAAACAAGAGTGGTTATGACGCTTGCTGACCCCTGTGAAGCTGGGAAGACGGCCAGACTTACTTGCGCATGGTCCCTTCTACACTCATCCACAGAACATTGGCGACTGGCGGCAACAACAAGACGCAACAGCGCATCGGAAGAAAGCATCCCCTGGAGGCTGCAGTAACTTACAAGTGGCACAATGCACCTTCTCTACCATCCTGTATTTTGCTTTTTATATATTAAATTATCTCGTAATTCTTGACGTCAAATGAACTTTTCAGACGGTACAGCATTGCTGTTTGGGATCATGCATTTTATTTTGTTAAATTACTTCGTAATTTACTAAAGAGTGCCTTCCATTATCAGTTACCAGGCTGGTTATTAGAGTTATCTTTTTACCTATTTATATACTATATCCACATTTTATTATTTTCGGTTCTTGAACTCTTTTGCCACCGTAACTTAACTTGCCAAAACAGTTTTGTATATAGTTTAACTTTGGTTCGGTATGATAAATTTTGCTATGCAGTTGTGAATAAAGTAGTGCCCTTTAGTAGGTGCAAGTTTTTTACCTTAAATAACAGCATCATGAAACACACAGTAGTTTTGATGAATTAGTGCTTGATCTTACATATGACGTGTTACAGTCTATGATGATATGTTCTTTGTCATTTTCTATCCTTTTTTATAGTGTACATATTGTAAGTAGATAGAACTTTTTTGAGCAATATTTTTCTCGCTCTTTTAAATCATGATGAAGTTTGTTAGTATAATCAAAACTGGCCGTAGCATTTCATAAACCGATGGTGTCAACAAATAAGGGTCACACTGAAAATGGAGGTCGTTTTTCTACTTTTGTGATGACTCCAAGCCTCATGAAATGCTGATCATTTGCATATTCAAGCATGTAGTACATCTCATGCCAGTTTCACGTTTGTTGCTTGCAGCTTCCATGGCGTTGCAATTTTAATGTAAAGCGGAGAACGAAAAATAGCACCGCGGCAGCGGTGGACGAACACAAGCTTGCAGGCTTTTGTAGCAAGTGTCATCCGACTAACAAAAGGGCGAAACGCTGAACAATTTTCTCTGTATTAGGCGAGTATGATTGGTGGGAAGTAAAGAGGTATACTAGCACAGCAATAATGGTGGGGTCGTGTGATGTCAACGAAATTAGTATTGTTTTTCGACAGTAGGCTGGAGGTGAAAAATAACATACGCATAGGACTACCAAGATTTTATTGAAGAAAATCCGGGTTTTCAAGGATGCACTCCAGCAGACGCACGGTAAATATCCAGTATGGTTTGAAACAGAAATGTCGCTATAAACGAGTCACAAAGATACAAGAGGACTTGAAACACCGCAACCCAATGCTTCACGTAAGTTTTACCTACTTGACTTAAAAAATTAAAAAGAAAATATATTCTACCTCTAAATGTAGTTGAATGTGTGGAACTAAAAATTTCAGTAATATTAATATTAGCACTATTCTTGAGTGTATGTATATATCTTGTGATCTGACTTGTTCCTCATCATATCGATAAAACAGTCATGAAAATAATCTATGGAACATGACATAAATGCACTAAACTAAACTAAATTAAACAAATTTATAACCATCTTGGTACACATAGGTATTAATGAAATTTGTCAGTAATTAATGTGTACGAAAATGTAATGTATATTGATTGGATACATAAGAAATCTGTTAAATCATGGTAATAAACACGCTGGCCATATTAGGGAAGTCATTATTATGTATAGCATAGGGAATATCTTTCGTATAACAATAACATCGCTAGCGTGATTGCGCACAGTCTTAAAGGTGAAGGCAGAGCAGGAGCTGCGAAACATCTATGGTGGTGAACAGACATATGTGTTAACGCGAAAATGCCATTGTCTCACTAACTAGTGCTTGTGAATATGAAATTTATGTTGACAAAGTAAGTAAGAATAATTTACACTACATGATTGTAGTAAACGCGTTGGCAACGTCAAGCAATATTTTATTACATAAAGCATAGAGAATATCTTTCGTAGACGCAAAGCATCTGCGGTGTGGTACAGACGTACGTGTTGGCGTGCGAATGTCAGAGTGTTTAGCGTCGAAAATCATTTGTAATATGTGGCCAGGCAAATTATAAGTGGGCGACGACTTATGTGGGCACTGTATTTAGTCCCAAGACGATTTTGGAAATATGGAAGAATGCTGCATGGCGCAAATTTATTGAGGCTGCTCGCTAATCAAAAGACGCTTGTTGCCAATAATGGACGTCATAGTAATCACTACTTCTCGCCACAAGCAGTGCATCGCAAAGTAAGAACCACCTCTCCGATTGTGCGCAGAACCTCCTCATTCCTTTCCTTGTCAGTCCACCTAACTTTCAACATTCTTCTATAGCAACACATCTCAGTTCGATTTACTTAAGTTCCGGTTTTCCCACAGTCCACGTTGTGCTCCAAACATACATTCTCAGAAATTTCTTATTCAAATTAAGCATTATGTATGACACTAGTAGACTTCTCTTGGCCAGGAATACCCTTTTCCAGTGCTAATCTGCTTTTGATGTTCTCCTTGCTCCGTCCGTCATTGGTTATTTTACTGACTAGGTAGTAGAATTCCTTAACTTCACCTACTTCGTGACCATTAATCGTGATGTTAAGTTTCTCGCTGTTCTCATTTCTGCTACTTCTCATTACTTTCTTCTTTCTCCGATTTACTCTCAACTTATGTTCTCATTAGTCTGTTCATTCCATTCAGCACCTCATGTAATTCTTCTTCACTTTCACTAAGGCAGCAATGTCATCAGCGAATCGTATCATCGATATCCTTTCACCTTGAATTTTTATACCACTCCTGAACTTTTTTTATTTCCATCATTTTTTCTTCTCTGTACAGATTGAACAGTAGTGGCCAAGGCCAACACACCTGTCTGACACCATTTTTAATCCAAGCCCTTCGTTCTTGGTCGACCACTCTTATTATTCTCTCTTGGCTCTCGTACATATTGTACATTACCCATCTATCTCTACTGCTAAACCCTATTTCTCTCAGAATTTCGCAGATCTTGCACCATTTTACATTTTCGAACGCTTTTTCCACGTCGACAAATCCTAAGAACGTTTCTTGACTTTTCTTTAGTCTTGATTCCATTATCAACCGCAACGTCAGAATTGGCTCTCTCGTGCCTTTACCTTTCCTAAAGCCAAACTGACCATCACCTTAGCTTCCCGGCACTTCTATTTATTCATATTTCTGTATTACTGAACATCCCTGAACATTTTTGTACTTCCTCCTTTCATCGATCAACTTAAGTATTTCTTTTGTTACGCATGGTTTCTTCGCAGTTACCTTCTTTGTTCTTATGTTTTTCTTTCCAACTTCTGTGTTTCACGTTTTTAGATATGTCCATTCCACTTCAACCTAGTAAAATATTCCTTAATGCTGTAGGGAACTTCAAACGTATCTCGTCATTCCTTAGTACTCGTATTTCTGTACCCACTTCCTTGCGCATTGATTGTTCCTGACTAATCTCTAAGATTTCTGCCTACTCTTCACCTCTACTACATTTTGATTTGAGTTTATATCTGCTCCTGGGTACGCCTTACAATCCAACATCTGATTTCGGAATCTCCGCTAGATCATGATATAATCTAACTGAAATCTTTCTTTATCATCCGGCCTTTTGTAAGTATACGTCCTCCTCTAGTGGTTCTCGAACAGAGTATTCGCTATTACTAACCGAAATTGACTACAGATCTCAATTACTCTTTTTCCTCTCCCAGTCCTTGTCCCAAGCCTATATTGTCCTGTAACCGTTTCTTCTGCTCCTTTCTCGATAACTGCATTCTAGTCCCCCATGACTATTAGATTTTCATATCACTTTATGTACTGTATTACTCTTTTAATTTCCCATACACTTTCTCTATCTCTTCCTCTTCAGCTTCCGACGTCACACGTATACCTGAACTATCGTTGTCGGTGGTGGTTTGCTGTAGTTTCTGATAAGAATAACCCTGTCACTGAACTGCTCACGTAACACACTCTCTCCCTTACCATCGTATTCATAACTAATTCTATTCCCGTAATACCATTTTCTCCGGCTGCTGATATTACCCTATAATTATCTGATCAGAATACTTATCTTTTTTACGTTTCACGTCAATGTTCCTTACTGTATCTGGACTGAGACTTTGCATTTCCCTTTTCAGATTTTCTAGCTTGGCTACCACGGTGAAGCTTCTGACATTCTACGCCCCGACTCGTAGAACGTGATCCTTTCGTTGGTTATTACATCTTTTTCTCTTGGTCACCTCTCCTTTGGCAGTCCCCTCCCAGATTCGAATGGGGGACTATTCCGGGGTCTTTTGCCAGTGGAGAGATCATCATGAAATTTTTTCATACACAGGCCACATATGCTGTGGATACACGTTATGTGTCTTTAATGCCGTGGGTTCCATTGTCGTCTGCATCCTCATGTCGCTGATCGTTGTTAACTCTTCCGGTTTTAAGGGCAGTTTCCCACCCCAAGGACAAGAGAATGCAATGCCCTGAACCGCTGTCCTCTCCTCCACCCTCTTTGACAAGGCCCTTGGCAAAATGAGGATGACTTCTTATGCAGGAAGTCTCCGGCCACCAATACTGATTATTAATCAAAATTTAAGCACTGGCGGGTTCCGGACCCGCGCCCGAGGACGTTTGGATTACTAATCAAAGACTTTATCCCCTTTTCTTCTATTTACTTATTTGTTTACTTTATGTAATTGTTCAAAATGTTCAAATGAGTGTGAGTTCCGAAGGGACCAAACTGCTGAGGTCAACGGTCCCTAGACTTACACACTACTTAAACTAACTTATGCTATGAACAACATACACAGCCATGCCCGAGGGAGGACTCGAACCTCTGGCGGGAAGGGCCGCGCAGTCCGTGACATGGCGCCTTAAACAACGCGGCCACTCCACGCAGCCTTTATGTAATTACGTGAGTATAAACAGTAAACGTATACAAAAGAAAATGTTGTAAAACAGAATGTTACAGTAAAAATTTGATTCGAAGTATAAAGTACAGTAGCTTCGTATATTGGTTATGCTACTTCTGCGAAAAGAATCTTTCTTCAAGAAATGGTGCCTCTGAAGACCCCAAGACCACGGGTGCAGGGTCTACCGTAGGAACAGACTTATATTACATTGCGTGGATATAACTAAGCTGCACCTGTTGGAACAGATAACGTAAAACATCTATTATAGACCTGTTTTCGCCGTGTCCAGACGACGCATACTGGGTAATGAACGAGCAGACGCGCTAGCTGCACCACGGAGATCCCTACCGAAACCACACGAACCGCTAACTTACAACTGACGTCAAGGTAAAGTTTCTGATTCGTCACCTAAGTCAAAATTTAGTCCAGTTGTTCTACTTTAATTTACGCAGAAGAAATATCAGAAGTTTCTTTGAAACATTCTGCATTTTCCGGGTGTCAGAAAGTTCCGGGCGTAGACAGCTGTTTCTGATTTGAATATAAAATGTGACAATGACCCTAATATAGAATCTAAGGAGTGAGCTAAACCGCGGTATAGCAATTTGCATGTTTAGTAAGGCCTAAGACATTTGGGGGATGTTGAGGTAGTGTTCTAGAAAGAATACAAGGAAGGAAAGAATAGGTGAAGTACAACAGTTGCAATTTTGCAAAGTATAATTGCCATCAGTATGTGTAATTACTCCAAAACGAGACTTTGAACTATACCTTAAGCAGACCCAGGGTAGCATAGTCGGAAAAAATATTCATATACTGTTGCAACCGAAGATGCGTCAGAAATAAAGTGAAATGAAACGCACAAGGCTAATATTTAAAAGTCTTTTAATTTATTAAAGAGCCTTTCACGGAAAAACTAATTTTTAATCTTTTATAAGCAAAATGTAATGGATTGCAGCGAGTGAGGAACGGACCACACGCTTACAAAATAACGTGAAAATACCATCACTGCGCTTGTCCTGACCCTGAATACTAAACAGTCTGCGATATGTGAGCTTTCCAGGCTGGCCAGATACGAGTGTTTCGCTACACGATATGGACGTTTCCGACCGATGTATATTTGTGACTGAAACTCAGGAGACGTCATAGTAAGCTGCGGCTGCTGGCCTTCGAACGTTATCCCATTCCATAAATTCATATAAACATCAATACTTTTAAATTTTTGTGTATATGTAAGTAACACTGCTTAAATGCAGGAGACGTTGCTGCAAATAATGTCCGGTTTCTGAAACATTGCGACAGCAAACAATGTCGGCTGTCCCGCTGGTAGTAGATTTTCGTTATGTTTTCCTAACCTTTTTTGGAATCTGAACGTTTTCGAAGAGAGTTTTCGTTCTAGTACCGATGACTGCATGCAAGTGAAGGCTTGCACAGTGTCCGACAGATGCATGGTGCCGAGTGTAGGGTGTCGTAACGTTCGCCATCGCTACCAAAGCGGTCGCTACCCATGCAAAAACGTCCCGCTGACAATGTGAATCCATTGTGGACGGTTGTAGCTTCCGTCACAGGCCACCACGCTTTATAGCCAATCTATGATTGTTGTGGGTATGTGTCTCTATTAACGTCTTATGCTCCAGAACAGAAAACTTTTCGACGTACGGACGTGCAGTCTGACGAGTATACTCTTTCCAGACTTTCATCTGTTCAGTACACTGCATGAACCGAAGTGGTAACACCTGACCTGGGAAGTCAATTTAATAATTTTCACTAGCTTATATCTTTAGTTACACATTGATGAAGACTTCAAAAGAAGAGGTCCTGGACAAAGTGAAAAAACATGTGTGGGATTTATAAGTGGCACTGTGGAGTGTCACTGAAAACGAAGGATACTGCTTCTTCTGCTGTATGCAGACAATCGGTTAAGGGCTTTCCCAATTCAGCATAAACTCGTGTTCTTGTGTGGAAGTGATATGACATAAGTAAACACAAGCCACTTGTGTGTACAAACATAGTTCTTAAATGCTTTGAAGCAATACCATGCCGATAGTAGAATATCCTGAGTACTTTCTGAGAGGCAGCTAATAGTGTGGAATGAACATTGAGTTTTTTACTGCCACAAACGTCTTAAGACTTTTTAGCAACAAATTAATCTAGCACTAAATGAGCAAAATAATGATAATCCCATTTAATTCGTGGCTTACAACGATATATAAAATTCTGTCTCACTCTTTTTAGTATCCCTGTTGTCTGTTCCACGATGAGAGAGGCAGGTAGGAACCCGCCAACCAGTTCTTCTGTTTCTACTAGAGTTTTGTACAGCAACGACTAGACAGAATTCTGTGGAGAAAGATCCATGAGATATACCTGGCGAACGTGCACCTTCAGTCCCCGTAATAGGTGTCTGTTGGTCATATTAACACAGATTGTAATAGCAAAGTGGGACGTTTGTGCTGAGAAATCACATTTCTCTGCGGAGTATCAGACGCACAGTCTGCAGATATATTTTCATCATATGTGGGAAGATCAGGTATAGTGCATCACTTAAATAAAATCATTTGATATGTCTGGGATATGGTCAGTCGGCACCTTGTTAAAGTCCTCATGCAGCCACATTTGATTCTTTATGGACGGACCTAGAAATCTTGCTACAGTGTACTCCTCAGCAGCATATACAGCTACTTTTTGATTCAATGCCACGACGTCTGACGGCTTTGATAGCAGCAAGTGGTGTCACCACTCGGTACTGAATTCCCACATACACATCTACATCTACATATATACTCCGCAAACCACCAAGCAGTGTGTGCTGGGGGGCACAATATGCGCCAGTCATATTTCCCTCGCTCTGTTCCACTCGCGGATCGCGCGAGGGAAAAACGACTGTCTGAACGCCTTAGTACGACCTCTTATTTCCCTTATCTTTGAATGGTGATCATTGCACGATTTGAAAGTTTGGTGGTAACAATATATGCTCTACATCCTCGGCGAAGATCGGATTTCGGAATTTAGTGAGCAGCCCCTTCCGTTTAGTGCGTCGTCTGTCTGCAAGTGCGTCCCACTTCAAACTTTGTATGAGATTTGTAACGCTCTCGCGATGGCTAAATGTACCAGTCACGAATCTTTCCGCTCTTCTTTGGACCTTCTCAATCTCTTGAATCAGACCCAACTGGTAAGGGTCCCACACAGACGAACAATACCCTAAGACTGGACGGAATAATGTGTTGTAAACAATTTCCTTTGTTGAAGGACTGCATCGCTTCAGGATTCTACAAATAAACCGAAATCTAGAGTTCGCCTTGCCCGTTACTTGTGTAATCTGATCATTCCATTTGAGATCATTTCGAATAGTCACTCCCAGATACTTGGTGGATGTTACCTCTTCCAAAGAATGGGCATTTATTTTGCACTCGTAGGTTAATGGGGATTTTCGCCTTGTTATACGCAGTAGGTTATACTTACTAATATTGAGAGATAACTGCCAGCCATTACACCAATAATTTATTTTCTGCAAATCCTCATTGATTTGTTCACAACTTTCGTGTGATACTACTTCCCTGTAGACTACAGCATCATCGGCAAACTGTCTACTGCCGCTGTCAATACCATCAAACAGATCGTTTATGTAAATGGTAAAAAGCAGCGGACCTATTACGTTGCCCTGGGGCACACCTGAATTTATGCTTGTTTCTGTTGAAGTCATCCCATTCAGGACGACATATTGCTCTCTGTCTGTTAGAAAACTTTCTATCCAACCGCATATGTCATCGGATAGACCGTAAGCGTGCACTTTTTTGGAGCAAGGGACACTGCAGAACTGAGTCGAACGCCTTTCGAAAGTCGAGAAATATGGCATCAAACTGGGAGCCGGTATATAGAGCCTATTGTATAACATGCACAACGAGGGCCAGCTGTGTCTCGCATGACCGCTGTTTCCTAAAACCGTGCTGGTTTCTGCAGATGTGTTTCTCAGAGTCTAGGTAGGTCATTATGTCTGAACAACAAATCGATGTCAGTAAAATTGCCCGGTAATTATGTGCATCCTATTTTCTACACTTTTTATAGATTACTATGACCTGGGCCTTCTTCCAGTCCCGTGGAACTTTCCGCTGTTCCAATGATCTCTGACAGATGATGGATAAGAATGGTGCTGTAATTATAGCATAGTCAACATGTAATCTCACGGGGATACCGTCTGGGCCAGATGCCTTGCTGGCATCTAAGGATCTTAACTCCTTTACAATCCGAGATACACTAAACACTATGTCAGCCATCCATGCGTTTGTCCGATAAATGAAAGGGGGATTGGTGCTGCGGTCCTCTACTGTAAACGAGTTTTTGAAAGCCAGGTTTAAAATTTCGGCCTTCTGTTTATCATCAACCGTTACATTTCCCGTACTGTCAGCAAGAGAAAGTATTGAATTATTTGTTGCGTTCATAGGTTTTAGGTACGACCAAAATTTTTTGGGGTTACTTTATAATCTGCTGATAAAATATTGCTTTCAAATTCGTTTAAAGAATCTCTCTTTGAGCTTTTGACAGCTGCTTTCATTTCGCATAATTTCTGTTCGTCAGCGGGGCAGTGACTACGTTTAAAACGACTGTGCAAATTCTCTGCTTTCTCAGCAACTTCCTAATATGCTTGTTGTACCAAGGTAGACCCTTTCCCTCTCTTGTATTTTTGCTAGGCACATACTTCTCTAACACGTGATGGACAATACCTTAAAATTCCGACCAGAGATGCTCAATATCTTTGTGTACCGCGGTGAATGCTTGGAGCTGACTATGAAGATATTCATTAATGGCGCTGTTATTAGCTTTCCCAAACAAGAAAAGTCAGCAAATTTTTTTTTCCAGCATAGAAGCCACAACGACATTATGGTCGCTAATACCTTCTTCTAGATTAACTTCCTCAAAAAGATCAAGTCTGTTTGTCGCCAAGATATCTAATATGTTCCCATCTCGAGTTCGTGATCTAACCAATCGCTCAAGGTTATATGTTGAGAGCGCTCCTAGAATAACTTTACACAAGTATTTGCTTCTGTCCCCTATGATAAACGCGTTATTTTCCCAATCAATGGATGCGAGATTGAAGTCTCGAACTATAACTAATGGATAGTTTGGATATTTATTTCCCATGTTCACAGTGCATGTTCAGGCCTGTAAATCTAATTATTTGTGTAGTGAGATGTCCTTAATCGTTAGAATAAATTTCATTGTAATCACATCTCTCCGTCTTAGTATTTCACTTTCTCCAAACAATAGTCTATTTGTCTCGGTCATATATCTGAACGCACCAGTTTCTTTCCACGACGATACATTTTCTGCCACTTTGAATAACTTCTGTTGCAAAACGATTCTCTGTACATCTTCCGGCACAGCCTGTTGCTGGACCATAAATTGTATTACGCTTTTGTAATCCCGTCCACAAACATTCATAAAGTGTAATTATGAAGTGTAAACAGTGGTAAACTCGACGGCGAATGCATCGCTGACTGTTGTTTGTTGTTTTGTAAGGTAGTGCCACCAACGATGATACAACAGTCAGTTGTTTGTTAATAACCTGTTACGTGGGTAGTTCGCATGAGCACACCACTTCATCAGTGAGTAATATTTCCCGGCGTGCTCCCGCAGGGTGATGTGTACTTTTCTCACACAGAAGAGTTCTCCTTCATGTTTTCGTTCTTGAATTTAAATTGATATTGGGTGGATATGAGAAAAATATATTGCAAAAGTCAACGAAAAATTATTTTCAACATATTACAAGTCGTTTTCAGTGTGAAACATTTTAAAACAAGCAGCTTCACACAACGAAACTTCCCATTCTGCGCACCAGTATGAAGTATGTTTGCGAAGGGCTATTCTACATCTACATCTACATCTACTTGATTACTCTGCAATTCACATTTAAGTGCTTGGCAGAGGGTTCATCGAACCACAATCATACTATCTCTCTACCATTCCACTCCCGAACAGCGCGCGGGAAAAAGGAACACCTAAACCTTTCTGTTCGAGCTCTGATTTCTCTTATTTTATTTTGATGATCATTCCTACCTATGTAGTTTGGGCTCAAAAAAATATTTTCGCATTCGGAAGAGAAAGTTGGTGTCTGAAATTTCGTAAATAGATCTCGCCGCGACGAAAAACGTCTTTGCTTTAATGACTTCCATCCCAACTCGCGTATCATATCTGCCACACTCTCTCCCCTACTACGTGATAATACAAAACGAGCTGCCCTTTTTTGCACCCTTTCGATGTCCTCCGTCAATCCCACCTGGTAAGGATCCCACACCGCGCAGCAATATTCTATCAGAGGACGAACGAGTGTAGTGTAAGCTGTCTCTTTAGTGGACTTGCTGCATCTTTTAAGTGTCCTGCCAATGAAACGCAACCTTTGCCTCGCCTTCTCCACAATATTACCTATGTGGTCTTTCCAAATGAAGTTGATCGTAATTTTAACACCCAGGTACTTAGTTGAATTGACAGCCTTGAGAATTGTACTATTTATCGAGTAATCGAATTCCAACGGATTTCTTTTGGAACTCATGTGGATCACCTCACACTTTCCGTTATTTAGCGTCAACTGCCACCTGCTACACCATACAGAAATCTTTTCTAAATCGCATTGCAACTGATACTGGTCTTCGGGTGACCTTACTAGACGGTAAATTACAGCATCATCTGCGAACAACCTAAGAGAACTGCTCAGATTGTCACCCAGGTCATTTATATAGATCAGGAACAGCAGAGATCCCAGGACGCTTCCCTGGGGAACACCTGATATCACTTCAGTTTTACTCGATGATTTGCCGTCTATTACTACGAACTGCGACCTTCCTGACAGGAAATCACGAATCCAGTCGCACAACTGAGACGATACCCCATAGGCCGGCAGGTTGATTAGAAGTCGCTTGTGACGAACGGTGTCAAAAGCTATCCGGAAATCTAGAAATACGGAATCAACTTGAGAACCCCTGTCGATAGCGGCCATTACTTCGTGCGAATAAAGAGCTAGCTGCGTTGCACAAGAACGATGTTTTCTAAAACAATGCTGATTACGTATCAATAGATCGTTCCCTTCGAGGTGATTCATAATATTTGAGTACAGTATATGCTCCAAAACCCTACTGCAAACCGACGTCAATGATATAGGTCTGTAGTTCGATGGATTACTCCTACTACCCTTCTTAAACACTGGTGCGACCTGCGCAATTTTCCAATCTGTAGGTACAGATCTGTCGGTGAGCGAGCGGTTGTATATGATTGCTAAGTAGGGAGGTATTGTATCAACTTAATCTGAAAGAAACCTAATCTGTATACAATCTGGACCCGAAGACTTGCCCGTATCAAGCGATTTGAGTTTCTTCGCAACCCCTAAGGTATCTACTTCTAAGAAACTCATGCTAGCAGCTGTTCTTGTTTCAAATTCTGGAATATTCCATTCGTCATCCCTGGTGAAGGAATTTCGGAAAACTGCGTTCAATAACTCCGCATTAGCGGCACAGTCGTCGGTAACAGTACCATCGGCACTGCGCAGCGAAAGTATTGACTGCGTCTTGCCGCTTGTGTGCTTTACATACGACCAGAATTTCTTCGGATTTTCTACCAAATTCCGAGACAACGTTTCGTTGTGGAACCTATTAAAGGCATCTCGCATTGAAGTCCGTGTCAAATTTCACGCGTCTGTAAATTTTAGCCAATCTTCGGGATTTCGCGTTCTTCTGAACTTCGCATGCTTTTTTCCATTGCCTCTGCAACAGCGTTTGGACCTGTTTTGTGTACCATGGGGGATCAGTTCCATCTCTTAGCAATTTATGAGGTATGAATCTCTCAATTGCTGTTGCTACTATATCTCTGAATTTGAGCCACATCTCGTCTACATTTGCATAGTCAGTTCGGAAGGAATGGAGATTGTCTCTTAGGAAGGTTTCTAGTGACACTTTATCCGCTTTTTTAAATAAAATTATTTTGCGTTTGTTTCTGGTGGATTTGGAAGAAACGGTATTGAGCCTAGCTACAACGACCTTGTGATCACTAATGTCTGTATCAGTCATGATGCTCTCTATTAGCTCTGGATTGTTTGTGGCTAAGAGGTCAAGTGTGTTTTCGCAACCATTTACAATTCGCGTGGGTTCGTGGACTAACTGCTCGAAATAATTTTCGGAGAAAGCATTTAGGACAATCTCGGAAGATGTTTTCTGCCTACCACCGGTTTTAACAAGTATTTTTGCCAACATATCCAGGGAAGGTTGAAGTCCCTACCAACTATAACCGTATGAGTGGGGCATTTATTTGTTACGAGACTCAAATTTTCTCTGAACTGTTCAGCAAATATATCATCGGAGTCTGGGGGTCGGTAGAAAGAGCCAATTATTAACTTAGTTCAGCTGTTAAGTATAACCTCAACCCATATCAATTTGCACGGAGTATCTACTTCGATTTCACTACAAGATAAACCACTACTGACAGACACAAACACTCCACCACCAATTCTGCCTAATCTATCTTTCCTGAACACCGTCTGTGACTTCGTAAAAATTTCTGCAGAACTTATTTCAGGCTTTAGCCAGCTTTCTGTACCTATAACGATTTCAGCTTCTGTGCTTTCTATTAGCGCTTGAAGCTCAGGGACTTTCCCAGCACAAATACAACAATTTACAACTACAATTACGACTGTTCCTTGATCCAAGCACGTCCTGTATTTGCCATGCACCTTTTGAGATTGCAGCCCATCTCGTACTTTCCCGAGGCCTTCTAACCTAAAAAACCGCCCAGTCCACGCCACACAGCCTCCGCTACCCATGTAGCCGCCAACTGAGTGTAGTGAACTCCTGACCTATTCAGCGGAACCCGAAACCCCACCACCCCATGGCGCAAGTCAATGAATCCGCAGCCAACACGGTCGCAAAACCGTCTGAGCCTCTGATTCAGACCCTCCACCCGGATCTGCACCACAGGTCCGCAGTCGGTTCTGTCAACGATGCTGGAGATGGTGAGCTCTGCCTTCATCTCGTAAGCAAGACCGGCAGCCTTCACCAAATCAGATAACCGCTGGAATCCAGAGAGAATTTCCTCAGATCCAAAGCGACACACGTCATTAGGGCCGACATGTGCCTCCACCTGCAGCTGGCTGCACCCTGTGCTCTTCGTGGCATCCGGAAGGATCCTTTCCACATCAGGAATGACTCCACCCGGAATGCACATGGAGTGCATACTGGATTTCTTCCCCTCCTTAGCCGCCATATCCCTAAGGGGCCCCATTACGCGCCTAACATTCGAGCTCCCAACTACCAATAAGCCCACCCTCTGCGATTGCCCGGACCTTGAAGGCTGAGAATCATCCTCTGAAACAGGGCAGGCAGCTGCATCTGGCTCTGCCAGAGACAGTGCCTGAAACCTGTTTGTTAGACGCACCGGTTAGGCTTTCTGAACAGCCTCCGGGGACGTCTTCCGCTGCCTGCCACACCTTGGAACGACCTCCCAATCAACCACAGGCGAGGGCTCAGCCCCACTGCGGACAGCAACCGGGGCAACCACAGCGGCAGATCGATCTGGGGACAGACGGGTGCTCATTCCACACCTCCCTGTTGGTCTCTTCTTCGTTGTGGCTGGCAGAAGGTCTGGAAAATGCCTGGCTGTAAGGCCTGCTGGTTTCGGTACTCTAAGTGGGCGTCCTACTGATGTCCTGTATGGAGAACATATGGCCAAGTGTTAGCCGAGACTAATCACACAGCTCGTTCTATTTCTTTTTTTTTTTCGTCACGATGTTTCTCCCACAGGATGAATGCACTGAAGTATGCAATGTCCAACAATTGCCGGAAAAGCTCCTGATAAAAAAAAATTTTCAGCCTGCTCCTGTCCATCTGGTAGCTGTGCAACTGAGAATAGCACCCAACCACTTCTCTCATATTCTTGTTGGAATCAACGAAACTTGTGGCTTTTGAACGATTCCCTTCCTTGAGTTTAAATTTACAAATGTTTCCTAAGGGAAGGTCCTGGTAATAACAACGTATATTTTGTCCTTCCGTTTTATTAGTATCTGCTTGCCTCTCTGTCCTGTTGTGTACTCTCCTTTCTTCACTTCCTCCTTTTATACGAAGTCAGGGAATCCCTTTCTGCCTTGCCGCATTGTGCCGACAACGACGGTGATTTGCTAGACAGTGTGTATACCAAATCTGGACTGGTGTACCAGTTGTCAAGATAAATGCAGTGACATTCCCCGAGTAGATAACGTTGATGCTCCAGAACAATTCGAGAGGTTGTTGTTTCTTCTAGATAGTGGCTACGTTAATTAATGTTTTTCCAGTGTAAACAATAAAGTCCAATACATACTCGGAGCTGCATTCACAGAGTTAGTAAGATTTGATGCCGAATCTGCTGCGCTTTGATGGAATAAAATGCTTTCTTTCAAGCCGTTCTTTCCGGAGCAACAACGATTCTTCATCGGTGATGTTCCTATCTGTTTCCACAGTCAGGCGAATTTTGAAGCTTTATGCTGAAAGTGCGTAGTGGATCATACGAGATACTGTCAGCAAAGAGGAGGAATTCCAGTAAACGATGAAATCGCTTTTCATTCATCATTTTCCTGAAGAAAGATGTGTCAACTTATGTTTCGTTGAAAAATACATCTTATCGTTTGTAAAGATTTCCTTAAGTGTGAGCATTCCAGTATGTGTTTAACTCATCGCCTGTAGTATCCTGCGAACTGTGAACCCTGCAGCGTGCTGCTAAATTCTGCTGAGAAACTATGAACTGTTGTGCATGTAAGATCATCTTTGAGCTATTTTTTTGCACAAAGCATTGTCCATGCAACACATAAAACAACACATCACGTCGTACTGTTTTAGAGGTGCAGCTGTACCACTACTACCACTGAACAAATACTGATCACGACCTGAACTAGCACACACAAATGCAATGCGTACCACCTGCTGCGGTAATGTCTCGTCGTCAGATGTTTCTGAATGGAAGTCACTTTCAGTAGCCTCAGTATCCGTATCTTGAAAGGTTTCAGAACTGTCACTGAAACTATCATCACTTTCTAAAAGCAGCTGCTCTGTCTCCGACCGGCTACCCCGCGTGGTCTCAAGGTGTCTGTGAAGGTTCGCGAGGCTCCCTCCGTCCGAGATTCGAGTCCTCCTCCGGGCACGGGTGTGTCTGTGTTGTTCTTAGCGTGTGTGTAAGCTTAGCGACCGTCGACCTCAGTAGTTTGGCCCCATGAGATCTTAATACAAATTTTCAAATTTTCTAAACGATTTTCGCCATTGCAAAAGATCACTCACTAACGCGGCGGTAAACACAGACGAAAAACGCCCGTTTTTGCGGCTACTTCATAGGACGCATACTGTCGACGCACACTCGACTGGAGAATGTTATAACTAGAGGCCAGACAAACGTGTAGTGCCTCAAGAGGGGCAGCAGCCTTTTCAGTAGTTGCAGGGGCAACAGTCTAGATGATTGACTGATCTGGCCTGGGTAACACTAACCAAAATGGCCTTGCTGTGCTGGTACTGCGAACGGCTAAAAGCAATGGGAAGCTACAGCCGTAATTTTTCCCGAGGGCATGCAGCTTTACGACTTATCTTAGAAAATAGATTAAGGAAAGGCAAACGTACGTTTCTAGCTTTTGTAGACTTAGAGAAAGCTTATAACAATGTTGACTGGAATACTCTCTTTCGTGGCAGGGTTAAAATACAGGGAGCGAAAGACTATTTACAAATTGTACAGAAACCAGATGGAAGTTATAAGAGTCCAGGGGCATGTAAGGGAAGCAATGGTTGGGAAGTGAGTGAGACAGGGTTGTAGCCTATCCCCGATGTTATTCAATATGTATACTGAGCAAGCAGTAAAGGAAACAAAAGAAAAATTCGGAGTTGGAATTAAAATCCATGGATAAGATATAAAAACTTTGAGGTTCGCCGATGACACTGTAATTCTGTCAGAGACAGCAAAGGACCTGGAAGAGCAGGTGAACGGAATGGACAGTGTCTTGAAAGGAAGGTAAAAGATGAACATGAATAAAAGCAAAACGAGGACAATGGAATGTAATCATATTAAATCGGGTGATGCTAAGGGAATTAGGAAATGGGACGCTTAAAGTAGTGAACGAGTTTTGCTAATTGGGGGAGCAAAATAACTGATGATGGTAGAAGTAGAGAGGATATAAAATGTAGACTGACAATGGCAAGGAAAGAGTTTCTGAAGAAGAGAAATTTGTTAACATCGACTATAGATTTAAGGGTCACGAAGTCGTTTCAGAAAGTATTTATATGGAGTGTAGCCATGTATGGAAGTGAAACATGGTCGATAAATAGTTTAGACAAGAAGAGAATAGAAGCTTCCGAAATGTGGTGCTACAGAAGCATGCTGCAGATTAGATGGGTAGATCACATAACTAATGAGGAGGTATTGAATAGAATTGGAGGGAAGAGAAATTTGTGGCACAACTTGACTACAAGAAGGGATCGGTTGGTAGGGCATATTCTGAGGCATCAAGGGATCACCAACTTAGCATTGGAGGGCAGCGTGGAGGGTAAAAATCGTAGAGGGAGACCAAGAGATGAATACACTAGATTCAGAAGTATGTAGGTTGCAGTAGGTACTGGGAGATGAAGAACCTTGCACAGGATGGAGTAGCACGGAGCGCTGCATCAAGCCAGTCTCTGGACTGAAGACCACAACAACAACAGCCCAGAACACACTGTGCCACATAGCGGTCGAAGCTCAACTAATACCGCAGTTTCAACGGCAGACCGATAACTCGTAATTCGCGTTAGATAGCAGCCACAATACACAGCGGCCGGAAATATCCGTTTAAGTCTCTCGCAATTAGCAGTGCATGAACGGATATATCCGTCATGCCCACTTAAAGGGTTAAGCTCAAGCAGTTTCTAAACACATGCCTCAAACGCTTTGCCCATTCAAGAACTCGTACCATCATAAACGGTCATGTCGGAAACTGACTCCTTACCTTAAAATAATCAGTTTAAGATCATGTACCGCCAGTAAACACTCTCACATGCCCAGGTCTTTGAGTACCACCCTATCGATTGAACTACAAATTTTATATCAACTGACAGTCAATCAGACACAATTTAACATTCTGAAAGCGGTGTTGTGAAGATAAATCTATGTATAGTAATTTGCAGATCCTTACAGTTCACGCACAAGCAATGGATGCCAACTGAAGACGCCGGGTAGTGGTAATCGATTTCTCTAAATTAACATTGTGACAGATGGTCGAGAGACATATATCCAAACAAGATATTGGTCCTACATTTGCGCTGATTCTATGGGTTGCAGGGTAGAGAGGGTGTACGCTCCTTACGACGTGAAAACTGAGATCTCGCAACTCCGAGCCGTGTCTCAGAGGGTCGTTGTGAGCTGGATTCTGGGTTGTAGGCTGTGGAGTTCGTGGGACAACAACCGACGGCATCAGATGCAGCCCCGTGTTCCATCTCCAGAGTACACACTTGGATTTTCTAGCTCTTTGGTGTTGAGTGTGCAGTTGTGATTTCTGAAAATCTGAACTTGTAAAATTATGATGTGAACCACGAGTAAATGGGAACAGCATGTGCCTAGATATACACTGCTTTGATCAGTCTACTGTAAGCTGATGTTTTAGTCACTCTACCATCGCTTAGCCACAATGGTTGAAATATTTTAGTTCGTTGGAAACTGGTGTGAATTGTTTATTAGATGAAATAGCTCTTAGTAACCATGTTAAACTGCGCAGTGAATATTTGTTTCGATTCCTATAAAATGATGGTGTTAATATGTTGTTGTGTCTCATCTCTGTTAGTGAACTGCTTAGAAAAAACTCATAGTAGAGAATAATTTTCATGTGAAATGTGTGTGTGTGGGGGTAATTATTGATTCAATATTATGATGCAACCAGCCCGTATGTGTAATGGGACCAGGTAGGTTCTTAATACCAGCCAAGTTTGAGAAAAATTGAGTTCGAAACCTGGAACCACAGAAATATTTTCTCAAAGATAGGTACTTTTATTACACATTTTTCACGTTGTGTTATATAATCATTCTGAAGTTCTGTTCTAAATATTTGTTTTACTAGCATTAAGCTGTATTTAAGGAGGCTCTGCTTTTTAACATGATAATTCAACAAGATATTCTTAAAATGAGTTAAATTACCAGTGAGCTTTGTTTTATAGCAATTAATGCGTTGCACCTTCTTTCGTAATATAGCTGTTTTTAAGGCATTAGTTACCTCAGCTCAAGCTCCAATTTAAGGACTGAAGTTGTGCTTTTTAATGTGTTGCAGAATAAATAAACGCATGAGTTATTGCAATTTGTAACTCAACTCATTCAATCGATCCGAGCCTGCCTGTCCAGTACCATCACAAATAGTAGTAGCACAATGTGATTGATTAATTGCATAATAATCGTTACTTAAAAAGTGAATCAAAGTCTATCTCCTATATTGGCTTTATATTTTACGGAATGCATGATGATGTGAAGGACCCGGCTTTTCTACATAGAAATGGGCTCAGTTGTAAGATGCAAAGAAGAGAGATAGAACTGAAAGAAACTATTCGGGACCTAGTTTAACAAATACGCGAGAAAACTCAGATCCTATCATACAATAGGTAACTGAGCCTAGTGAGGAAAGTTTCGCCATTACCGCAATTTGTGTCACCTGAGAAGAAATTTTGGAGATTGCTGATTTTGAAAAGAGTTGTACTCCAAATCAAATATGGAGGTTGCAGACGAATTTTATCCAGAATGATTGTCCTGGAAGAAAGTTTAGATACTTAAATACTTACAGTAAAGCTGTTAGTGATTCGATGCGGCTTGTGAAGGGAAGTCAAATGAATATGAGAATGAAATGTAGGTTAGTCGTAAAGCTGAGGGATGTGAGGGATAGTTTACTGGAAGAGGCATTTGGTTTGGAGCCACTGATAGTATTAATAATCGGTAGTAAAGGTAATTTTTTCCTCTAGTGTTGTAGGTACGGATATCTATTTCCGTTTCAAACTGTCATAGATTATTTATGACGAATTTTGTTAACAAATAAATATATTGTGATGATGCAGTTAAAATGCCCACTCCTTGAAGAGGTACATACATGACTACCGCAACTAAACAGCACATATTATTCCTACAGCCTGTTTCTAAGCAATGAGCTACCCCATAAAGTTATCCCATAAGACATAAATGAGTGT
Organism: Schistocerca serialis cubense; assembly: GCF_023864345.2. Lineage (NCBI taxonomy): Eukaryota > Metazoa > Arthropoda > Insecta > Orthoptera > Acrididae > Schistocerca > Schistocerca serialis. Next base: position 763,672,356 of record NC_064638.1, read on the forward strand.
AAATATGCACAATATGTCAGGAGGTTGACTCGTTTGTCTCTAAGTCAAGAAACTATATGAACCGCAAAACTAGCTAACTTTAAGTGTTTATGAAGCTCTGTAATATGCTTCTTCCAGTTCAACGTTTTATCAATACGTGCACCTAAAAAGTTGGAGCATTCTGCTCTATATACTGATTTCTGTGCACGTGCTACATCGGTTGTTGCTATAACTATCTGTTGTACAGAAATAAATATAACACGTTTTTTTTCAAAATTTAGGGATAGTCCATTTTCAGTGAACCACTCATTTTTTAATCATTGAAAATCTCTTCTGCTGCTTTTCCTCTGGTGAGATGTATTACAACACTAGCATAGTGTTGAAGAAGTATCAGTTGTTCTTGTTGAATGTTAAGTGGAAAGTCGTTCACGCACTAATAGATGTACACCCAAAATTGAACCATGTAGGACTCCCTTTGTGACTTCTTCGCAGTCGCTAAAACGTTCTACATTTCCAACATTGCCTGAATTATTCAGCACAAATTTTGTCTTCTATTTGTTAATTACGATTCAAAACAATCTTGTGTGAAGCCATCAGTTCTATAAAACTTAAGTTCTTGTATGAATGTAATACGATCTGCACTGTCAAACTCCTTGCGAAGATCACAAAACATACGACCTGATTATACTTTCTTACTTAAGACTTGTAATGTTTTATGGGTGAATGTGTAAGTAGCATTCTCAACTCAGTAGCCTTCCTAGAATCCAGATTATAACATGCTAAGTAATTTATTTCTACTTAAACGTTATATTACTGTTTAGTACATATGTTACTCATGCTTTTCCGAATACTTTGAAAAAGAAATGTCAGAAAGAAAACGGACGACATTTTTTTTTCCTTTTTGTCTCCTTTTTTATAACGAGGCCCAACAAGTGTGTATTTTGAATTGTTTGGAAAAATTACAAACGTCACTGAGGACATAACATATCTATTTGGAGCAACTTTTCAAAATTCTGTCTGAAATTCCATCAACACCATACGTGCCTCTTTAATATAATCCATTATGGAGTCGAGGTAGCAGTGGTCGTCATACTGGTTATCACTGTTAGCATTCAACCGCGGTTCTTATACGTATATTTTAACAACGCGTTTCAAGAGACAATGCTCTCATCATCAGGTTGTGAAGTCTATGTCATGAAATTAAAAGGACTAAAAAGACAAAATACCATCACAAATAGTTGGGAAGTCCATAGAGTAAAACAGAATTAAAAGTGTATTGGACTGTGGGTCCTCGCCTTACATTGAAGTTGTTCACACAAGTCAATGGCCGTCCCATAGCTACCAGATATGCTGTCGCACTGCGCCGGCTCGGGAGCTGTTGTGGACTGACGTGCCTAGGTGTTGTGGCGAGGTTACAGCCGTGTGCTTGACGGTAACGCTATGCTATTGGGCGCCTGATTTCCTTATTGCATTGGTCTGCCATCGTTAGCCTCTCGCAACTCCATCAGTGACATGCTACAAGTTTAAAGTCGCATACCTGCCCTAAAATAATTCTAAAAACCCACAAAAAATCTCATTTCTTTAAAATTATCTTGTGCATTTAGAATATTGCTTTGTCTCTTTTCAAGGATAGCTATCTCGAATTCCTCTAGTAAATCAAGTTTCCTCCCTTTCTTTTCTACATGCAATATTTCTACGTTGCCTTCTATGCTATTAAGGGGATGGCCTGTTTCATATATATGGTTCGCAACAGCTGATTTGTCATAATTTTCTAACCTGAACGCATCTTTATGTTCTTTATACCGGATCGCGAATGATCTTCCTGTCTTCCCTATATATTTTGCATCACAAGTTCTGCACTGAATCTTATAAACTTCCGATCTTTCAAACTTATTTCTCTTCTCCCCAATATCGTGCTTAAGGCTATACCTCACTAGGTTATTAGTCTGAAAAGCTATTTTGACATCGTATGGCTTAAAATATTTGCTATCTTTTGTGAGACTTTTCCGTAGTATGGCATCGTGATAATTTTCACTTTCTCACCATTAGGTTTATTCTTTTTGCGCTTATTACCTTTCCGTAAGACGACGACCCACAGTCCAATATCCTTTTAATCTGTTTTACTCTATGGACTTCCCAACTATTTGTGATGGTATTTTGTCTTTTTTGTCCGTTTAATTTCATGACATGGACTTTACAACCTGATAATGAGAGCATTGTCTCTTGAAACACGTTGTTAAAATATATGTATAAGAATCGCGGTTGAATGCTAACGGTGATAACCATACGAGCCTCCGTTTTTTGGAATTATTGTATTTCTATTAGTTTCAGTGCAGGATGTTTGTGTTGCCTCTAGCTGCTTAAATTTTTGCTGCTGCGTTTAGACAGTATTTGTTAAAAGTACTTGCCGACTGTACATTATCATTCACAATGTTGTCATTTGGTCTCATTATTATGCAGTCTTGTTCACTGACTAGCTGTTCTGCCTCTCACTTCACAGCCGGCCGAAGTGGCCGTGCGGTTAAAGGCGCTGCAGTCTGGAGCCGCAAGACCGCTACGGTCGCAGGTTCGAATCCTGCCTCGGGCATGGATGTTTGTGATGTCCTTAGGTTAGTTAGGTTTAACTAGTTCTAAGTTCTAGGGGACTAATAACCTCAGCAGTTGAGTCCCATAGTGCTTAGAGCCATTTGAACCATTTCTCACTTCACAAAATCTCATACAGTTTGGATCTTATTATTTGCAATATTAATTTCTGTCAGGACCTGTATACTTATGGACCTTCTAATGAATTTCCTGGGAATAAACAGTATTTTTGGTATTGTGAATGTAACAACGACTCTTAACATCGACTCGCAAGTCGCCGAAGTGGCGTCAACTCAAAAGACTTGCACCAGGCGAACGGTCTACCTGACAGCAGGCCCTAGCCACTCGACATTTCGTTTCAACGACTCTTCATTTATTCTGGCCTTCCTATAAATTTCACTCTTGTTTTTTTGGTTTATAGATTTTAATACTAAAGTTTTTGGAAAGCTTGTTTCAAAATTGTAGCAAATTTACTGAGGAATAAATTCAATTTGACACACACACACACATATATCCGTAGTATCGTTGCCGTGGTAGATGATGCTGACAAATGACAGTTCCTCTGAGATGTGCTGTGTGTCCCTTGTGTCTTGCAGGCTTCGTGATTGACGCGGCGTACTGCAAGTAGCAGAATGGTCCGTTGCTCATGTCGGGAACAAGCCGAGATAGTGTTTGTATACTGCCAAGCAGATGGAAAAGCTCGAGAGGCAGCACAGCTATACCAAAACAAGTACACTCCCAGACACCACGAGAGGCGCCACGAAAAAAGTACATTCGCAGACACCAACCACATCAAGCAACGTTTCAAGCCCATTTTAGGCGTTTGTGTGATCGTGGGTCCTTTCAGACAGACGAACGGGCAAGAAGGCGGCGGACTATGCATACGCGATATTTGGCGGACCAGGATCTACAGGATATTGAGACGAACTCTAATAGGAGCTACAGGCATGTGGCCCACCTACATGGTATAAACTGAAGTACAGTTATGCGTATCGTGCATGACAACCGCTACTGTCCTTACCACTTGGAATCCCATGGAGGCCACTTTGAACATCTGTGGGGACGTGGATGCGATGCAGCTCTTCCAGGACCATCTGTTGTCATTGCACGCACCCCGTCCATTTCCAGACACAAGTTAATCGGACCTCTTTTCCTCCATCCTCAGACAGTAATTAGTTCCCGCAGTTTGTCGGTTTTATTAATGCTCACCTTTATGTGCAACACATAGATAACGATACCTGAGAGAGAGTATCCATTTGTAGTATTTCTGATGCTATTAAACTGGCCCAAAACAGCAAGAGAGGTTATTTAGCTCCCAAGCTGGTGTACAGGGCCTTTCAGAAAATGTATATGGGTTTCGTAGATCCTTTGCGCAGATCAAAGCTACATTTATGATTGCGTCGAATGCATTTACATGTTTTGTGCGTTGAAGTGTTGGTATGAAACTAGCAACGTAGTTTTGGAACTTTTAGAACACGCCAGTTTTGGTAACTGATAATGCATGTATCGTTTTTAAACAGTGCTTAAGCGTGAGAATTCATCATACAACAACTATGGCTTAGTATCCAAATCCCTCGCACCTGAGCTCATTAACAGGAGCCCGCGGTCTACCCACAGAGTAGTGATCAAAGTGGCTCTGATAGGTCACTTCCATGTTTAACTGTGGCATTCAGTACTGCCTATCACGAAAGTCATCAGCGTACGCCCATTGGTTTACTCCTGGGTTATTGAACAGCTACTCCATTTCGCAACACAGAGTCAACTGATGCCCTCCTTCGTAATAGCAGCAATGCTTAAGAGGTGGTTGCTCGGTGCGGAAGGCCTAATGGAATCACTGAAAATAAAACATCAAAAGGAAGCTAAGCGGAACAACGTGGGGTAGCATCACAATACATACCAAGTCGTGGATGAAGTTTCCTTAGGAACTTTCAGGTTATTAGTAAACCTGCTAGTCCGCCCCCTGTAGCTTAGTGGTCAGCGCGACAGAATGTCAACCCTACAGGTCCAAGTTTGATTCCCTGCTGGGTCGGAGATTTTCTCCGCTCAGGAAGTGGTTGTGTGTGGTCCTAATCAACATAATCTCATCCCCATCGACGCGCAAGTCGCCGAAGTGGCGTCAAATCGAAAGACTTGCATCCGGCGTATGGTTTACCCGACGGGAGGCCCTAGTCACACGACATTTACCCTTTATAGTAAACCTGCTGAAAGAATCACCCAAGCTTTGGCCCAGGTACAAGGCCTCTTGTCAATTATGAAGTTCAAAACTTTGGTAACTCTTTTATTGACTCATCTTCATACTGGAAGTGAAATGAGAGCACATCTTTTTCAGATAATGCCCTGTCCTCAAGATTGATCTGAATATTTAGTGACTTGTAACCAAAACTAGGGTGACAGAGAAGGGGGGAAAGGGGGGGGGGAAGCATAGTATGTCACAAGAAGGACACTATTGTTGGTTTTTATCCAAAGTAGGCACCACTCAGGTTCTATGAGTTGCTGGCCACAGCTGGTGTACGCTCCATCTGGAGGAAATCATGAGATCTCGCGGCTCCGAGTCATGCTGGGGTTGGCTGTGACCCGAATTGTAGACTGCGGAGTCTAAAAGCAGACGGGTGACAGAAGCGGAGGCAGTCCAGTGTCCTATCGGGCAGAGTACAAATGGTTCAAATGGCTCTGAGCACTATGGGACTTAAAATCTGAGATCATCAGTCCCCTAGAACTTAGAACTACTTAAACCTAACTAACCTAAGGACATCACACACATCCATTCCCGAGGCAGGATCCGATCCTGCGACCGTAGCGGTCGGCAGAGTACACACTTGGCGTTTTGGAACGTGCGTCTCACTGGTATGTTATATCATTAAAACATACATGATGTGATCAAGACTGAACTTTAGTCAAAATATAACAATTAATTGATCACTGCTTTCCAAAAATGTTTACCAAAACTGAAATTGTGTTTTGTTATGTGCATCGGAAGTTGATTTTCTAAATAAATGTAGCAATTATTGCAATTTTTAGCTCAACTCAATTAGTTTTCATTTCATACGATTAGCCTGCTTTTGTGCATGCGAAACAAATCGCTCTGTACCGTTATTAATACAGTACTTCGGCTCAGCGTTTTTTTTTTTTTTTTTTTTTTTTACAAGAAGCTTCATCTTTCCGTTGCAGTGCTCTGAGATTAAATTCTGTAGAGATTCCACCAACGTTGACACAAAAAAGTCTTCTTGCGAAAAATAATATCTCTAGATATACAGCGTGTCCCTTCTAAAAGTCGCTATAGGTAATGTTTGTTATTTCTTTAGATATTTTCAGGTACCTAGATTTTACCGAGTGTCTCTCCACCTCTTGTGACTTTTTATATCCGTCTTCGCTTCTACTAACTCTAATTTATTCCAGTTTATTCCAGAACTTAATTAATCTTTCTCGTTTCACATTCTCACTTCAGAGCCCATGTTTTCCCATGACTCCACCTTCTGTTCCTTCCCCTATTCGGTACACTCATCCATGACTATTAGATTTTGAGCTCCTTTTACCCATTCGGTTTCTCTCTTTACCTCTGCCTGAAGTGTTCACAACTCACTCTGTGTCCTACCTTCCTCTTCATGACGACTCTTTCCCCCGTTGCACAATATTTTGCTGTTTTTGATATTAAGCTATATTCGGCTGGCCAGAAATCTGTACCTCTATTCCAGTTTCTTTCACTGACCGCTGCATTATATCTAGACTGAAGATTTGCATCGCTCTTCACGTGTCTGTAGCTTCCATATGACATTCAGGTTTCTGGGATTAAAGGCTACGTCTCACGGTTACTTCCCACTTCCCAGTCTCCAACCGGAGATCTGAATAGAGGATTAATAAGGAATTTTAAGTAGTTGGACGTGTGTGAATGTAAATGAGTTTTCGTTCGTGTTTCGAAATAAAAGTGAAGTACTGCGTTGTGTAAGACTGTCGAAAATGATTGTGAATGGAACACAAACAAACAAACTTGGAGATTAAATTATTAAATTCGTTATAACACAAATTAATTGGACCATATTAACATTTAAATGTGGAGAAGGACATTACAACAGTAAATACAGTACTTAGTAGAGTTCTTTCAGAAGTTTAAATGATAGATGCAAGTTTCCGGAGCTTTATGACCTTTATAGATGATTGCTTTGAAACGTGATGTTATAAACACAACATTTCGTTCATAATTACGTTATATGTATAAATACTATACGCGACTATCCATATTTTTTTTCATTTCTCCTTTCTGTTAGATTATGATGTACTATCTCATATCCTGTCCTTTGATCGTATTATGTGAGTCTCAGGAAGGTTATGTGATATGATCCAGACCAGAACATCGTTTGATATTTGTACAACGGAACGTTCGCTTTGTACTTCACCGTATTTCCTCTTTCCGAGCTACACGATGCCTTTCATCAAGACTGTTTGCTGCTTTGTGAGAATATTTTGTTTCCCTTTGTTCTCTGCTATAAAACGTCGTTGGATTAAACATTAAATCGGTATATTAAACCGCCATCATCATTGTGTGATACCGCAAACACACAAAGAACTGGCAGTTATTACTGTAAAACGTCTGAAAGCTACGGCCAATTAGCCAGTGATAAACGACAAGCCTTCAGAGCGTTTTATTGTCTTGTCTTCCCGTAATGACGTATCTTTTTTCTGGTGGATTTCACGGTTATTAGCGGCCAGCGCTGTTTCATGGAATTTCATATTTTGAAATGTGACTCATTTGTCTGTAGCATTCTTCTATCTCATTATCACTTACTTTATATGAAGTTAGCTCCTGCGCCAACTAGTTGGAAGTTTGCCGGAAAGTAAATTGTGTGGGTTTGACTTTCATGTCTTACATTTGGAAGCGACGACATTCAAACATTTAGTTATAATAAGTGTACATAATTAATTAAAAGAAGCATTTAGATATTTCTCGCAACCTGTCCCCTCAATTTTTAAATGGCGTGTATCACAACTATCAGAACGAAATCTAGTTATGAATTCAAAATTTTAGATGTATGAATCTCTTTTGCTAGATTGACTGTGAGATTTTTGAACAAGTGGAGCCACTCTCTTGGGTACTAATTCTCCATGTAACCAATAAATACTGACGTGCATTTTACGTTAATAGGAGATCGGGGACAAACTGAGCTCTCTAAAAGAATTTGGAGAAATACTATGAGACTCAAGGGGTGTCTTTCTTTCCATGTAGTTGAGCGCTGCCTTGTACTGAAATATGTATGGCACAGAATTATTGATTTTGTAGTAGAATCTGTTGTTTATCTGGTGAAAGTAGAGTTAATGTAAAGTGGCATTCAGTTCAGTGCCAACATACTCCACTGACCTACAGAAATAAAAACAAACTAATATAGAATTCAAAAATAAAATGAGTCTAATATAATTGCGTCGGCTTTCGCGACCAGAATTAGTCGACATAAAAGTTTTCTGGGTATGGTACCGCGTCATATTGTATAAAACTACTGCTGGAGAAAACCAACGTTTCGGCCACGGTTGGAGCGGCCTTTTTCTGGGTCTGGGTCTACTTCTGTGAGCATCTGTCAAAAGTCATTGGATGATGAAACCATCAGTAAGCGACAAAGTGTCGGACATCCACGCATCGTAGAACGTGGTCAGAGGTTTACTCGCTCCGTAAAGGGCAGGGGGGGGGGAGGGGGGGGGGGTAGGTGGCGACCTGTGGCAGATCGAACGATGGAGTAAGTATAATGATGGTTGGTGCAGGACCGGGTGTACCGTAAAACAGCGTTCAGAGCATATTGTTCAGCGTGGGGCTCCCCATGTTCCCATGTAGATCTAACAAAAGAGTTAATTACACTGGACACAAGACCATAGAGACTGGGCCGTGGATCAAACAACATGTGTCCTCAGCTTGGATGAATCACGCGCCGTCATCCAGACGAACGTCTTCTAGAAAGATACATCGCACCATGTTGGGGGCAGTATGATGCCATGGGGATATTTACCTGGGCTTCCAGGCGACTTGTCTTTCTAATCTAAGGCACCTTGAGAGCTGCCGACTACGTGAATATTATCGCGGTACATCTTCATGCTTTAAGTCTTTCCCGACAGTGATAACATCTTACAGAAGGATAACTAACCATTTTACATTTTATACCCTTTAAATTTGGAAGATATCTTCGGTTAGTTGAACTTCTGATGTAGAAGGTACGAGGGCCACTCCAAAATAAATGCACACTATTTTTGTAAAAATACAGTTTTCATTCTGCATGTGTGTAAATTTTACAGAGTGTAGATACATCCTTCCCGCTTGTTTTCGAACTTAGTTCAACCTGTTCCCGTGAGTGGCGCCGTCACAGCATGTCTTCAAGATGGCTGCTACACTTGACGTTCGTCAGAAGCAACGTGCTGTCATAGAATTGCTTGGAAGAATTGTGAAAGGTGATGAAACATGGCTCCTTCATTTTTCACCAGAGGCGAAAAGGAAATCAATGGAGTGGCGTCATGCAAATTCACCCAAGAAAAAAAATTCAAAACCACACCTTCCGCTGGAAAAGTAATGGCTACGGTGTTTTTCGATTCCGAAGGACTCTTGCATGTGGACATCATGCCAAGTGGAACCACCATAAATTCTGATGCATATGTGACGACACTGAAGAAACTTCAAGCTCGACTGAGTCGGGTTCGACCACATCGGCAAAAGCAGGATGTTTTGCTGCTGCACGACAATGCACGGCCACGTGTCAGTCAAAAAAAAACATGGATACGAGCACAATACTCGGATGGACAACACTGAAACACCCGCCTTACAGTCCTGACCTGTCTCCATGTGACTATCATCTCTTTGGGAAACTGAAAGATTCTCTTCGTGGAACAAGGATTGATGATGATGACACTCTTGTGCACGCTGCCAAACAGTGGCTCAACAGGTTGGTCCAGAATTTTACCGTGCGGATATACAGGCGCTGGTTCCAAGATGGCGAAAGGCAGTTGAGAGGGATGGAAATTATGTGGATAAATGAAAATATTGTTCCTAAAGGATGTATCTACACACTGTAAAACTTTCAAACATGTAGATTAAAAGATGTATTTAAAATAAAATAGTGTGCATTTCTTTCCGAGTGACCCTCGTAACGTTACAAGGCTGATAAATACCTCAGCGGCTTCAAATGATAACTGATGCCTTCTGCTAAATGGGGACGTTGAAGTAAGTTCTCAGCCACATGACATTATGTGCTTCCTTTGTACTTCAGTTTGCGTAACTTCAATAGTTTTAACTGAATCTCCGCCAACTGACAATCTGTAGCTCGTGGTTACGCTACCCTTCATGATTTATTTTTATTTTTCGTACTATCACTGTGTGTATCATTGTGCCACTTTACGAATATCTTAGTGCTGTTGTACCACCTTTTCCTTCCTTTTGAAGTATAAATGCATCTGAAGATGACCTAAGAATGTTCTGAAACGGTTACGCAATTAAATAAAATCTGCACTTCTCTTACAGAATTATTTATTTTGAAATATCTTAACGATTTCGAGATTAAAGCAAGCGGCACTCATTTGCACTTGTCTGCTTCAGCAAGACATAGTCTTTTCTGAACTTTTAACCCACCCCCTTCCCTTCCCTACTCCCTTTGTTTGCCAGACTGAGGATTCCTTGATCTCTCAAGTTCATGAGGTTAAGGAATGCTACCACCCAGGAAGAAAAATAACCAGTGACGAACGGAGCAAGGAGGGCATTAAAAGCAGACTAGTACTGGCAAAAAGGGCATTCCTGGCCAAGAGAAATCTATTAGTATAGAACATAGGCCTTAATTTGATGAAGAAATTTCTGAGAATGTACATCTGGAGTACGGCATTGTACGGTAGTGAAACATGGAGTTTGGGAAACCGGAACAGAGGAGACTCGAAGCACTTGAGATGTGATGCTACAGAGGACTGTTGAAAATTATGTGGTCTGATACGGTAAGGAATGACGGGGTTGTGAGCAGAATCGGAGAGGAAATGAATATGTTTAAAACACTGACAAGGAAAAGAGACTGGATTATAGTACATAAGACATCAGGGTGTGAGTTCCATGGTACTAGAGGGAGCTATAGACAGCAAAAACTGTAGAGGAAGATAGGGATTGGAATACAGCGAGCGGATAATTGAAGACGTAGGTTGCAAGCGCTACTCTGAGATTAAGAGTTTGACACAGTAGAGGAATACGAGACGGGCTGCATCAAACAAGTAAGAAGGCTAATAACTCAGAAAAAAAGAAAAGAAAAGAAAGGGTCAGGTGCACCAGCTGCAGGATGGAGGAAGGTAAGCAGAGTTCGCTACAGTCCAAGTCTGTGACAAAATACTGTGTATTTTCGTCGGGGTTCCAATGATAGATCAATAAAGTTTTTGTCTTCGTGGTTCAGCCGATCAGTCCACCTAATTTTCAACATTCGCCTGTACCACCACATCTCAAATGCTTCGATTCTTTCTGTTCTGGTTTTCCCACATTTCATGTTTCACTACCGTAGGACGCTGTACTCAACACGTACATTCTCAGAAATTTCTTCCGCAATTTAAGGCCGATGTTTGATAATACTTGACTTCTTTTGGCCAGGAATGCCTTTTTTGCCGTAGCTAGTCTGCTTCTGATGTCCTCCTTACTCCGTCCGTCATTGGTTATTTTGCTGCCTAGGTAGCAGAATTCCTTAACTTCGTCTAGTTCGTGAGCATCAATCCAATGTTAAGTTGCTCGCTGTTCTCATGTCTACTACTTCTCATTACCTTCGTCTTTCTTCGATTTGCTATCAAACGATACTGTGTACTCATTAGAATGTTCATTCCGTCCAGCAGATCATTTAATTCATCTTCAGTTTCACTCAGGATAGCAGTGCCATCACCGAATCGTATCACTGATATCCTTTCACCCCGAAATATAATTCCACTCCTGAACTTTTCTTTTATTTCCATCATTCCTTCCTCAGTGTACAGATTGAACAGTAGGGGCGAAAGGCTACATCCTTGCCTTACACCCTTTTTATTACGAGCACTTCATTCTTGGTCATTCGCTCTTTTACTCCCTCTTGGCTGTTGTACATATTGTATACGACCCGTCTCTCCCTATAGCTTACCCCTACTTTTTTCAGAATTTTGAACATCTTGCACCATTTTACATTGTCGAACGCTTTTTCCAGGTCGACGAATCCTATGAACGTGTCTTGATTTTTCTTTAGTCTTGCTTCCATTATAAGCCGCAACTTCAGAATTGCCTCTCTCGTGCCTTTACCTTTTATAAAGCCAAACTGATCGTCATGTAGCACATCCTCAATTTTCTTTTCCATTATTCTGTGTATTATTCTGGTCAGCAACTTGGATGCATGAGCTGTTAAGCTGACTGTGCGAGAATTCTCGCATTTGTCAGCTCTTGTAGTCTTGGGAATTTTGTGGAGGATATTTTTCCGAAAGTCGGATGGTGTATACCCCGACTCATACATTCTACACACCGACATGAATAATCGTTTTATCGCTCCTTCCCCAAAGATTTTAGAAATTCTGATGGAATGTATTCTATTCATTCTGCCTTATTTAATCTTAAGTCTTCCGAAGCTCTCTTAAATTCTGATTCTAATACTGGATCTCCTGTCTTTTCTAAATCGAATCTTGTTTCTTTTTCTGTGACATCCAGCACGTCTTCCCCCTGATAGAGGCCTTGGGTATACTCTTTCCACCTAGCCGCTCTCTCCTTTGCATTTGCAGTGCAACTCCGGTTACGCTATTATGTTACTCTCCTTGCCTTTGATTTACCGAAGGTTCTTTTGACTTCCCTATATGCTGAGTCAGTTCTCCCGATAATAATTTCTTTTTCGATTTCTTCACTTTTTTCGTTCTGCTATTACTTCTTAACTTCCGTGCTGTTCCTGTTTATTTAATTCCTCAGTAACTATTATTTTTGAATTTCCCTGAATATGTTTGTATTTCTTTCTTTCAGCGATCAACTGAAATATTTCGTCTCTTACCAGAGGTTTCTTCGCAGTTGCCATCTTTGTACCTATGTTTTCCTTTCCAACATCTATTACTGTCGTTTTTAGATATGTGCATTCCTCTTCAACTGACTGGGTACTGAGGTATTCCTTAATGTCGTATCTACAATCTCAGAGAACTTCAAGAGTATCTCGTCATTCCTTAGTATTTTAGTATCCCACATCTTTGCATGTTGATTCTTCATGGCTAATCTCTTAAACTTTAACCTACCCTTCATCATCACTACACCTTGATACTGCTCCTGGAAACACCTCAAAATCCAGCATTTGATTTCCAAATCTCTATATGACCATGATGTAATCAAACTGAAATCTTCTCGTGTCACCTCACCTTTCCGAAGTATACCTCCTCCCCTTGGGATTCTTGAAGAGAGTATTCGCTACACTAGATGAAATTTATTGCAGAACTCAAGTAGTCTTTCTCCTCTCTCATTCCTTTTCCCATGCTCATTTCCTTCTACAACCTTTTCCTCTACTCCTTCCAATACAACTGCATTCTAGTCTCTCATGACTAGTAGATTTTGATCTCCCTCTACGTACTGTGTTACCCTTTCAATATCTTCATATACATTCGCCATCACTTTATCTTCAGCTTGCAACGATGGTATGTATATCCGAAAGATAAGTCGGTGTTGGTTTGCTATCTATTCTGATGAAAACAACCCTATCACTAAACTGTTCACAGAAACACACTCTATGCCCTTCCTCCTACTCATAATGAATTCTTTTCCCGTTATCCCATACTTTACAGATATGGAACATCTACTATAACCATTTCAGTCAAGAAGACAAGAAAAGTCTTTACAGTCTGTTGCTGATACTACATTATACTCATCTGACCATAAATCCTTGTCTTCTTTGCATTTCACCTCATTGGTCCCTGCTGCATCTAGATTGAGCGTTCCCATTTCCGTTTCAGATTTTCTAGCTTCCCTGTCACGTTCAAGCTTGTGATATTCCACGCCCCGACTTGTAGAACGTTATCCTTTCGTTGGTTATTCAATCTTTTTCTCACTGTCACCTACTCCTTGGCAGTTCCCTCCCGGAAATCCGAATGGGGGATTGTTCCAGAATCTTTCGTCAATAGACAGATCATTATGACACTTTTTCAGTGTGTCTTTAATGTAGCGGTTTCCATCGTCTTTTGCATTTTCATGCTTTCGATATTTGCTGATTATTCCACCTTTAGGGACAATTTCCCACTCCAAGGACAAGAGAATGCCCTAACCTCTGTCCGCTCCTCCGACTCCTTTGACAAGGTCAAGCGATCTTGGTCGCTGAAGTTGCTTGTTGTACATTTGTGGTGGAGACAGACAGCTGTCACGAAAATAAAACAGAGTCACAATCTGGGGCTCGTTTAAGCCCTTTTTATACGATGAACGAAAGTGTTCAAGAAAGATTATAGTCTAATGAAGCTCTCCAAGGGTACCATGCCCGAACTCGTTCAAGATCTCGTCGCACCGTGTTTAAGTGATAAAGGTAAATACAGCGTACGACTTCTAGTATAACAGTGCCAAAGTCGTGATTTCTCTCTTGTCACTTCTTTTCTATAAACTGTTTCAATGGCGTTTTCTAACAGTTTCCATGAACTGTGGATATAACTTCACATAATTAAACAAACTACCATTGTGGTTAATTCAACGTGGTGCCAGTCACTGCCTGATGTGGCTTGTGTTGTTCAATAGCTCTCGAACAATGTTCTTTTCTGAACTTAAATTGGTTAACCTCTGATTAGCTATCAGTTTCATTTTTGGGTATGTTATTTCTCGAATTTTATCCAGTTTTATTTGTCAACGTGTTACGATGTAGTCCTGTTAATACCGCGTGGTTTATGGGCAGGACTTCACTGTGCTCTATTTTTATTTCTCAACGTTTTCCAGTAGTCCTACAGGTTCATTCATAATCATCTGCGAGCAGAATTTACGCTGTTTGACGGGTATTTCTTTTGGAATTCCGTCACATGGGGATTGTGCACTGGCCGACAGCGCAACTGATGCTTTTAGTGTACTCTTGTATCTCACTTTTCCAGTATTCATGTTCTTCTGTTCCACTCACGGAAGGTTAGTTGAATTACTGTATTCAAAAGCGATCAATGAATGTAAGACTTGAAGATTATTGTTTAGACAATGAGATTAGTGTACATGATTCATATGAACAAATATTGAGATAACGCGACTTCCATTCTTTTATTGAGGCCCTGACGAAATCGATTCTTTTTTCTCAAATGATCCCAATGAAAAATTCAATGTACATAGAGGCGTACCCAGTAGTCTCGTACGACAGGGCTTACAACCGACAATTACTTTTCAACAGTATACGTGAGTAGCGGTCAGTCGGACATATAACATGTGTGGGTACCCCGATTTTATTTCTTCCCGCCTTTTGCAGAGATCAAAAGCCCGCTTGTAAAGTATTTAGCCCTTAACATCTTGGTCATCAGCGTCCATACAAGTTAGCATCCAACCATTTCCAATCTAGCCACTACCCGAATGATGAGATAACGAGGACAACACAAACACCCAGTCCCCGAGCGGAGAAAATCCCCATCCCTGCCGGGGATCGAACACGGGACCCCGCGATCCTGAGGTAGCAACGCTAACCACTTGACCACGAGCTGCAGACAATATGCACTTTGAGAGTCTGAATATATTCCGTGTCTTTCTTTCTCTCTCTTTTTCTTTTGTTAATTCACTAACCATACTTAGTCACTGCTTGTCTTCGTGTATTAGCTGCATAACTTACCTTTTATCACGCCCATCCACCCGTGCAAAGATTAGAGTTTATCAAATTATTCATCTACAGCTACATAGAAAGTCCGCAAATCACACTTAAGTGCCTGGCGAAGTGTTCATCAAACCACCTTCATAATAACTCTCTATAATTGCACTCTCGAACAGCGCGCGGGAAAACCTAATAATTGTATCGTTCACGTCATTCTCTTATGGTGAGCATTTTTGCATTCGGATTAGGTATATGATGTTTGAAATTTCGTGAAAAGATCCCGCCGCAACGAGAAACCCCTTTGTTTTAATGACATCCACCACAAATCCTGTATGACGCCCGTGACACTCTCTCCCCTAATTCTCTATATACAGAATGCGCTGCCCTCCTTTGAACTTTCTCGATGTACTCCGGTAATACCGTCTGGTAAGGGTCTCACATGGCATAGAGTACTCCAAAAGAGGACTACAGTCTCTTTAGTAGATCTGTTACATCTTATAAGTGTTATGCCAATAAAACGCAGTCTTTATTTCGCCTACCCCACAACTTATTTTGATCTTTCCAATTTAAGTTGATCGTAACCGTAATTCCAAGGTATTTGGTCGAATTTACAGCCTTTAGTTTTGATTGATTTATCGCGGAGCCGAAGTTTAACGGATTAGTTTTAGCACTCATGTGGATGCCTCACATTTTTCATTATTTAGGGTCTATTGCCAATTTTCGCACCATACAGATATCTTCCCTTAATCGTTCAATTCTTAATATCAATAGGTAACCCTTGTGTTTTGCTTTTCGATAATGAACCTGAATATAATAATGACCACTTGTTTCTGTTATGTGTTAGATGAACCCTCCTCTCATTAATTTGTCTATGTGAATCGTGTGCTGCCCATATTGCCAGGCTTCATTAGGCTACCTCTGTTAATTGTAATTCAGTAACTCATTTCGGTTCTGCAACATTTTCATTTCGCTTAATTAATTTCTATGATTCTATGGGGTCCGTCCCTTATCTGTAGGACACCAGATTTCGGACTGTATGACCACAGGGCGGCTTTTCGCGTATGATGCTGTAGTATACAGAGAAGTTGCAGCATTAGAAAATTGCAGCGAAATGCAGTAAGTTCTGCAGCGGATAGGCACTTGGCGCAGGGAGTGGCAACTGCCCCTTAACAAAGACAAATGTAATGCATTGCGACTACATAGAAAGAAAGATCCTTTATTGTATGATTATATTATAGCGGAACAAACACTGGTAGCAGTTATTTCTGTGAAATATCTGGGAGTATGCGTACGGAACGATTTGAAGTGGAATGATCATATAAAATTAGTTGTTGGATAGGCGGGTGCCAGGTTGAGATTCATTGGAAGAGTCCTTAGAAAATGTAGTCCGTCAACAAAGGAGGTGGCTTACAAAACACTCGTTCGACCTATACTTGAGTATTGCTCATCAGTGTGGGATCCGTACCAGGTCGGGTTGACATAGAGAAGAACCAAAGAAGATCGGCGCGTTTCGTCACAGGTTTATTTGGTAAGCGTGATAGCGTTACGGAGATGTTTAGCAAACTCAAGTAGTAGACTCTGCAAGAGAGACGCTCTGGATCGTGGTGTAGCGTGCTGTCCAGCTTTCGAGAGGGTATGTTTCTGGATGAGGTACCGAATATATTGCTTCCCCCTATTTATACCTCCCGAGGACATCACGAATGTAAATTTAGAGAGATTCGAGGGCGCACGGAGGCTTTCCGGCAAACGTTCTTCCCGCGAACCATACGCGTCTGGAACAGGAAAGGAAGGTAATGACATTGGCACGTTAAGTGCCCTTCACCACACACCGTTGGGTGGCTTGCAGAGTATAAACATACATTTAGAAGTAGGTGTAGGGGTATGAAAACTGCAAAATCGGCAATCCACACCATGTACAAAACGTACAAAACAGTTTCGAACTTTACACATGAGTTATGTTTCAAATATAAATTACGTAAAACCTTCGTTTCTGAAGTCATAAAACAGTAATTAAATTCATTTTATTAGTTTTCGATTAGTCACCCACAGACTATTGGAAAAGTCTCCAGAAAATATGGAATTCCGTAATATCTCTCGTTCTTAAATACTGGATGAGTATAGTGTGGGTAATTTGTGCGCATGAGTTAACCACATCAACACATACGCTCAGTTTATAACTGTAACACCTGAGCTATACTTATTATTGCGTTGACTACGACAGCATTTTAAATTTTGATATTATGTCAATAACACTAGGGAAATACGAAAAACAGAATTTTTGTTGCCATTGGAAGGTTCAAAAATGGCTCTGAGCACTATGGGACTTAACTACTGAGGCCACCAGTCCCCTAGAACTTAGAACTACTTAAACCTAACTAACCTAAGGACATCACACACATCTATGCCCGAGGCAGGATTTGAACCTGCGACCGTAGCGTTCGCGCGGTTCCAGACTGTAGCGCCTAGAACCGTTCGGCCACACCGGCCGGCGCCATTGCAAGGAATCTAAAATGGGACCAGGTGATCGTTGTAACCGTTTAGTAACGTAGATACAGAAGCCAGGCTATAACACAGCATTCTAGCACCGATAAGCAGCTGGCAATGGGAGGTGAGTGAGCGGAGCGGATGGCAGGGCAGGGCGGCACTCACTGTAGAGCTTGCTGAAGGCGGCGTAGAACTCGCTGAGGCTGAGCCGGCCGTCGCCGTCCGCGTCGTCGAAGGCGAGCATGTGGCCCAGCTGGCAGCCGCCGCTGTCGCCCGATGCCTCGAGGCCCGCCTCGTCCGAGCGGCCAGCCTGCGCACACACATGTACCAAGTAACACACACACACACACACACACACATACATACATACACATACACCTGCACAAAAGTTCCTCATACAACAATCTAGGGCTTGTAGAAATGGCTCAAATAGCACTGTGGGACTTTTACATCTGAGGTCATCAGTCTCCTGGAACATAGAACTACTTAAACCTAACTAACCTAAGGACATGACACACACCCATAGACGAGGCAGGATTCGAACCTACGACCGTAGCGGTCGCGCGGTTGCGGACTGAAGCGCCTAGAACCGCTCGGCACAACTGCCGGGGCTTGTAGAGAAGAATGAGTGTTTTGAATTAGACCAGGACAGCCGTTTGAAAACGTATTTGCTGGGTAGGTACGCAGCAGTGTAGTCTCAGCGGGGGAAGGGGATGCTGACGTCGGATCGGCTGATATCATTTGACGTCTCTCCTACCCTTCTGACTTGGTTCGAGCCTTGTTCACGTGTCTGTTAGTTTTAGAGCAACGTGGTTGAGTACACGTTTGCAGAATACACCGACATGATTCTTCTCTATGTTGAAGGTCAAGGTACTGGAAGAGTAGCTCATTGCCGTTATCAAAATGGTTATCTACAATGTCCGGTTCCATCGCATACCATTTTCGCCACAATTACGCGACGGCTTCGAGAAACGGGTACCTTCACCGTCGGCAGGCCTGACTGTTGTCTCTAAGCAGACGCCATGCTCTGTACACATTACATCGTTCATTCCATTCAACAGAAACTGTAAATCTTCTTCACATACGCTAAGGATAGAAATGTCATCGGCGAATCTTATCTTTGATAGCCTTTCACCTTGAATTTTTATCCAACTCTTGAGCTTTTTTTTTTCATTGTTTCTTCGATGTAAGGTTGAACGGAAGGAACTAAAAACTGCATCCGTTTCTTTCAACTTTTTAATTCGAGAATTTCTTATTTTTTGATCGTAGTTTTTATACATACGTATATTACCGGTCCTTCCATACAGATTACTTCTATGTTTCTGAGAATTTCAACCATCTTACTCCATTTTACATTGACGGACGCTTTCTCTGGGTCGAAAAATCCAATGAGCCTCTATTGGTTT
Source organism: Schistocerca serialis cubense (assembly GCF_023864345.2). Lineage (NCBI taxonomy): Eukaryota > Metazoa > Arthropoda > Insecta > Orthoptera > Acrididae > Schistocerca > Schistocerca serialis. The sequence goes on from NC_064638.1 coordinate 763,691,533, forward strand.
TTTTCTTCAGACTAGCTGCCATTATCAAGCAAGCACAACGTCAGAACTTCCTTTCTCTACTAAAGCCAAACTAGTCGACACTTAACAGATCCCAAATTTTCATTTCCACAACTCTGGTTGTCATTTCTGTAAGCAGCTTGGTTGATTGAGATGTTAAGTTTATTATGCGATAGTTGTCCTCCGTATCTGCCATTGCTATTTTCGGAACTGAGTGGATGATGTTTTCCCCGAAGTCTGACGTCACGTCTCATAATATTTTCTACACAATTACTTGAATAGTCGTTCTATTGCTCCTTCCATAAATTGTTTTAGAAACTCCGATTGACTGTTATCTATCCCACAGATATTTTAAATTCTGACTCTCATACTGCGTTCCTTACGTCTTCCGTGTCAACTCGAATTTCTTCATCAGTCACGTTATCAGACAAAGCTTCCTCTTCACAGCAGCACACAATGTACTCTTTCCACCTACCCACTCTCTCCTATGACAACGTAAGTTATATTGCAATCTAAATGGTACCACCTCTGTTTATAATTTCGAGGTTGTTTTGTCTGTTGTGTGTGCCGATTCTTCACAATTTTCCGGCAGCCATTTCGTCTTGGCTGCCCTGTTTTGCTATTTACTTCAATCTTAAGGGATTTATGGAGCAGTATTTCTATCTTATCCTCAGAATTTTGGTGCTTCATTCTTTCATCGATCAGCTACACACGGTTTCCCCGCAGTTACGTTCCTTGTACAATTTTTTTTCTGTACAGCATCTGTGATTGTTCTTTTTTTTGGAGATGTCCTTCCATCTTTAAACTGAAGTGCCCACTGTGGGATTACTTAACCGCAGTACCCAAATCGTTAGTGAAGTTAAAACGCGACTCATAATTTCTGAGTGCTTTAGTACCCCACTTCCTTCTACATTCATTCTTCCATACGATTCTCTTGAACTGTATTCTATTCTTCATATTATTTAATTGTAATCTCATTCTATAACTGTTCATGGTACGCTTTACAATCCAATGTCTCATTTGGAAACTGTGTCTTACCATGATGTTATCCAGATGGAATCTTTAAGTGTCTTTTGTTCTTTTCCAAGTGTACATCCTCTTCTTGCTTTTCTTGAACAGAATATTCGCTGCTATCCGAAATGTATTGCAGAATTCAATTAGTCTTCGTCCTCTCTCATTTCTATTTACAAGCCCATACTCTCCCTTAACTCCTCCTGCTGTTCCTTTCCCTACAATCGGGTTCCGATCTCCAATCCTTATTTGATTTTCATCTCCATTTTCATACTGAATTGCACGTTCAATAATCTCATATTCTTGTTCTATCTCATCTTCTACTTGCGACTTCGGCATTTAAAGGTGAACTATCGTTGTTAGCCTTGGTTTGCTGTTTAATCTGATGAGAACAACCCTGACGTAGAACTCTTTAGGCAAGCTCACTCTCTTTCCTACTTCTGACACTCCATGCTGTTTCTTTGAATGTTGTCCCTTCCTTGCTAATTACATATTTTTCCCATGGTCACCTCCACTCTATATTCCCCTCCCGGCAGTCCGAATAGGGAACTAATTGGAAATCTTCTGTCACTGGAGAGTTCATCACGTCTCTGTTTCAATTAAGGGCCTGCTGTCACTTGACTACACATGATAGGTCTTTCATGCAATTGTTCCCGATGCCTTCTGGTTTTCATGCCATTGTTATTTGCTGATGCTTCATCCATCTAGGGACAGTATCCGATCCCAAGGGAAAGAGAGTGAGCTGAACATGTGTTCGCTTCTCCACCTGCTATGAGAAGGCCATTAGCATAATGAGGGTGACTTCCTACGTTGGAAGCCTTCGGTCTCCATTGTTGATGATTTTCAATCGATTTAAGCAGTAGCTGGGGTCGCATTCCAGCTCTAAAAGTAATCGCTCGTTAGTCAAAGACGATAACCCCATTTTTTTTACACTTACCATATTTTTACGTCCTTTTTACTGCCTTTTTGTTCCAAATTACAGTTGCTTCTCAGAAAAATAAAAAAAACACCATCGGTGTTAATGTTACATGGCACCGCCACTTTCATACTTGCCAAACAAAAAACAAGAATTTTATCCCTTTTTCAGTCGTTTCCTGCAACTATTATTTTTACTTGAAAAAAGTCCAAAGGGCCACAAAAATGAAACAAATTGTGAAACAATATACCTGAAAAGGGGCCATGACCACAAGGACCGGCTAACTCTACCGGTACTTTGACGACGAAGTACAAAGTTCAACATACTGGCGAATAAATCGCGATACCGTAGCAGGCGCAAACTCTTCCATTACGTAGTGGTCATATACTGGCTGAAGGCAAGTGAGTTCTGTAGTGTCACCGCCAGACACCACACATCCTAGGTGGTAGCATTTAAATCGGCCGCGGTCCGTTAGAATACGTCGGATCCGCGTGTCACCACTATCAGTGATTGCAGACCGAGCGCCGCCACACGGCAGGTCTAGTCTAGAGAGACTCCGTAGCACTCGCCCCAGTTGTACAGCAGACTTTGTTAACGATGGTTCACTGTTTACATACGCTCTCATTTGCAGAGACGACAGTTTAGCATAGCCTTGAACTACGTCATTTGCTACGACCTAGCAAGGCGCCATATTCTTCAAGAATGTATTCTGAACAGATAATATTGTGAATCATGTACGGTCAAGAGCGACGTTCATCTTTAATGGATTAAAGTTATCAAACTAATTCCGTCCGTTTTCTGAATTCTAATTCCTCGTCATGTTCCAGACCTCACGTCAGTATAGTCCTTCCTTCCTCACGCCAGCCTGCGTGAACTAAAACGTGTGCATATCGGCCTCCGCTAGTAACACGGTGTTCGCTCTTCTGCCAACACAACCAGTTCGTATCGCCTTCTCCATCTACAATGTAGTGAACATAGTGCCCCAATAGCACGCAGTTGTATTTTACTTAAACCTCAGAAAGCGGGAGGAATTAGGACACAACGTGATATCAGCCATAAAGGCAGTCTCAATGGATCGAGTTACAAACGCTAACTGTTTTTAAGCCAGTACCAGTTCAGTTAGTGACACTGACAGGTAAATCTATGTTGTAAAGTATCTGTGACGGGACAGCCACCTCATTCAGACAGCGACCTCATCAATACGTGACACTAAGCCCAATTCGTAATTAACGCTCATTGGAGGTGATCAAATTGGACACCATTTGCTAGTATGCGGACCAAACTGCCAGTAGTAGAGCAGGAAACCTAAAAGTTTTAAGCGATTCCCGTTTAAAAGGTGCCATACACTCAATCCCTCTCCTGCGCATTAACAAAAATGTGCAAGTAAGATGCTGACTCTGTAGGATATCAGAAAATGACTGAAAGCAACGTAATTCGCGGACATGTTTTAACTGAAATCCGGCCCCTGTGGCCGAGCAGTTCTAGGCGCTTCAGTCCAGAACAGCGTTGCTGCTGCGGTCACAGGATCGAATCCTGCCTCGGGCATGGATGTGTGTGATGTCCTTAGGTTAGTTAGGTTTAAGTTGTTCTACGTCTAGGAGACTGATGACCTCAGATGTTAAGTCCCATAGTGCTTAGAACCATTTGAACCCTTTTTAACGGAAATTTCAATCGACCAATATCGGCAGGGAGATCAAGACTGCCCTGCTGCAAACGGGAAAGTAACCGAGACGTGAATGTGTCGACTGCGTGAGAGATAGTCAACACGATGCGCCGAACAAATAACACAGACGCTTCCCCTTGAGTATCAGGAAGTACCAAATCTGCCGAGCGAATGTTTACACGCAGATACCTCTTATCATAATCGAAAATGTAATGATCCCATAAAAAGCCACTAGACGACGGTTTTAGTTTCCTAGTAGTCATTGCAGGAAGGGAAAATATCTCAACCATGTAGAACTTTATAAAGCAGGTTAAGGGAACGCCGTTCCACCACTGCTCCTTGTATCTTCTTCTTAACTGACATACAATTAATTGTAGCCAATTGAAGTTTAAATATATCAATTATAACTCCCAGGGATTGACCACTGACACCCATGAAGTGATAGCGTTACCACAACCCCGTCATTTCATTAACCGACATTTGCCTTCGTTGATGCGGGCACCAGATGCAAGGCAAAAGACAACAAACGTAGCCTTGAGCAATGGAACCTTAGCAGGAGAACAGAGTAACACCATCACATCTTCCGCGCGTGTATACATGAACGCATCGAGAGTCTCTTACTCAAGAGAATCCATCTTTGCAACTCAGCGACAATTCTTCGAAGCAGCGGCTCAAGTGGTACAACAAATAACTACACTGGAAGTGGACTTCCCCGAAGAAAACCCCTAGGAATGGTAATCTGGGTGTTAGTTGGCCACTGACCGTCTTCGAGACTTGGATGCCCATGAACAAATTAAGCAAGAACCTGTACGCTTCGATTATGAACACAACGGCTTCCAGTACCTGCAACAGGAAGCCATGGCTCAGCCAGTGGGAAGTCTCGTCAAAATTCAAAAAAGCTGGAGCACCAGGAACAGTAGCAACAGTGGCCACCGATATAGCATCAGGACATTCAGCTACCACGGTCAGAGCAGTATGGCCGGTAATACAACTCTGATTGTCAGAAACGCAGACAGATGGCTATTCATCGCCCTCGTCACAGTCTTATAATCATAATTCAATAATGTAATCTGATGAATTTATCATTTGCTACCCGACCACAACTTTCAAGAATTAACACAATTTTTCGAACTGTAAACGAGTCGAGCGCAAACACTCCTATCAACATTTAGCTCAAAGGCATTATAAACGGAGTACTCGACATAGACCAAAAACGCACATAAAACTCCTTTGGCAGATCATTCAGTCCTAACGACTTACGTTAAAGTACTCCTATAGTAAGGACATCGTCCGACAGAATAGCACAAAACACTTTGCATTATGAGCAAGTGAAAATCTAACTTCCAGAGCCAGTGCAAATAAATCGGATGTCATATCGGCAGAAACGGGTACCTGATACAGCCCAACACAGAACTGATGTAGAGCGTTCAATATGTCTTTCTCTTCCGTCACTACACTGACGTCCTCACTTTTGACAGACGTGATACAAGCTCCTCGACAATGAGTCTGATATCGAATCAGACGATACAGAAAAATCAGTTCATCCACTATCTCGGCACACTGTTTGGGGCGCATCCTTAACTCTTCCATTTGTTCCTTCAATAGTAATAACCGGACCTGTAAACGCCTGAAGTCTGAAATCCGTAGAAGAGTCTGATGAGCACTTTCCTAAAGGTCACATAAGACAGAGTAGTAAAATTCTTGCGTTCGCCGAAATTCCCGCTCTCTGTCAATGCTGAATCGTCTCAAAATCGTATCAACGTTTGTCGGGGCCGTGGATTTGCCAGCTGAACCCACCATTCCAAATTAGAGGCGTATCTCGCAGTTGAACGGAGACTAGTCACACACTTCCGGGAACACCTCCACGTGCACCCAATTCAGCATTCAGTGTGATTTAAATTAAGAGCCACTGCACAATGGTTCTTGAAGCTAGCGGGGATGTCATCGAGAGTCGAAATCATATCACGCATCCGATCAATAAATAAATTTTGTTAAGTCTGCTGCTATATGCAGCAGTAAAAGAGGTAAATATAACAATAGTCGGGTATTTACAGACGGATACGTCAGCAGTTTCCAGGAACGATCTAAATCTTTCAATTCCCAATGGAAATTGGAACTGGACGACTGCTCTAGAGAACGCAACGCACAGTTAAAATCAGCTCCTATCAGAATACTCTGTGAAGCTTAATGTAACAATTAGACCACCTCTTCCATATAAAATCGGGAACGGCCCGAAGTGCGCCCAGTACTGGACTGTACGAAAATCAGAATCAAGGTCAGGTAACAAATGTACGTCCTACACTTCTACCATTGTCAAGAAGCTTAATCCCTTACATGGGAATGCCCTCTGTAGAAAACAAGGCTGTCCTCTGGGAACATTCTGTGGACACATTAAGCATAGTCAGTAAACCAGGCAGAGGAAATGAATGAAATGCATTTATTGTGGCAATACGACATGTGAACACGAATCATAGATAAAATTCCGCAGTGAAACTAGCTGAATTTCCAATCCCACCTAATTGTCATTCAAAGAAAGAAACTTACAAGGCTACATATTTTAACAACTAGAAATAGAATTCGATCTGCTGACCAACTGAAATACGTTATTAGTGTGCGTCAAGAGCAATTACTGAGTCAGTAGACGAATCAGAGGGTGAGGGATAGAACCCCCGCCTCTGATATCTTCATGTGTGTTCTTTTTGAGCCACGGTGCGGTCAGGTAGGACGCGTTGTTTGCTGCGACTATGAAACAATACGGCATCAGTGGGCGTGGGCGGTTCTTAAACATTAAGCATGTTAGGTGACAAACAAGAAGCCTCAGAGGTCCACCCTGCGGCATGGGATCCATGCAGTTAACATCGACGTACAAAAGAGGTGACAGGCTTCGAAACATCTGGATCTGGCCACCAGTCACCTCCTTGGGATCAACAACAGTAGGCTGTTCCAGCGTCAAGCAAACAGTTAAATTTACGGTTGCCGCAATTTGCAGCTGTTGAATCATTGGAACACTAAAAGGCTCAGCGACTTCCTCACCTTTGGGTGGTTCAGGAGGGGTTACGTCTAGAGTCGGAGGAATGCTAGGAAAAGCACTAAAGTCCTCAGCAGCTGTTTTCGCACCATCGACACCATCAGGAATGCAGGACTCAGCACTACAAGATATACCAACCGACAAACTTGATTTAGGAAGGTGAGGGTAAAGAGTATACGTATGTGACTCATCGCCATCCTGCATACGACGTGTCTCGATTGCCAGCTTTTTAGGATCGTGCTGCAAGGGTATAGGCGAAAAATCGGGAACAGAAAGCTGCGCGTCTAACAGTTATTCTACTGCACCCGGGGAAGAAGTGCCTCAACCCTCGTTAGCAGTAGAACGCAGATCAGCTAACGTCGATTACTGACGTTCTTCGGATGAGATCTTCAATACAAATACCACCGTGGGAAATTAGATCTGAGATGGCCACTTTCTTCGCAGAGTTACGGAACCTGCACAGAAAATTGGTATAGAGATCAATATAAACATCATTTACGCCCTTTTTATTGCTCATGAAAACCACACATTGTATGTTCTACCACCACACAGCGAGACCTTCATAGGTGGTGGTCCAGATTGCGGTACACACCGGAACCTCTAATACCCAGTAGCACGTCCTCTTGCATTAATGCATGCCTGTATTCGTCGTGGCATACTATCCAAAAGCTGATCAACGTACTGTTGGTCCAGATTGTCTCACTCCTCAATGGCGTTTCGGCGTATATCACTCAGAGTTGTTGGTGGGTTACATCGTCCACAAACAACCCATTTCAATCTATCCCAGGCATGTTCGATAGGGTTCATGTCTGGAGAACATGTTGACCACTCTGGTCGACCGATGTCGTTATCCTGAAGGAAGTCATTCACAACATGTGCACGATGGAGGCGCGAATTGTCGGCCATAAAGACGAATGCCTAGCCAATGTGCTGCCGATATGGTTGCACTATCGGTCGAAGAATGGCATTCAGGTATCGTACAACCATTACAACGGCTTCCATAACCACCAGCGGCGTACGTCGGCCCCACGTAATGCCATACATCAGGAACCCCCACCTTACTACACTCGCTGGACAGTGTGTCTAAGGCGTTCTGCCTGACGGGGTTGCCTCCAAACGCGACTCCGACGATTGTGTGGTTGAAGGTATATGCTACACTCATATAAGCGACACTCATCGGTGAAGAGAACGTGACGCCAATCCTGACCGGTCCATTCGGCACGTTGTTGGGTCCATCTTTACAGCGCAGCATGGTGTCGTGATAGCAAACATGGACCTCGCCATGGACGACGGAAGCGAAGTTGCGCGTCATGCAGCCTATTGCGCACAATTTTGGTGATAACGCGACGTCCTGTGGCTGCACGAAAAGCATTATTCGACATGGAGGCGTTGCTGTGAGGGCTGCTCCGAGCGATAATCCGTAGGTAGCGGTCATCCACTGCAGCAGTAGATCTTGGGAGGCCTGAGCAATGCATGTAATCGACAGTTCCTGTCTCTCTGTATTTCCTCCATGTCCGAACAACATCGCTTTGGTTCACTCCGAGACGTCTGGACACTTCCCTTGTTGAGAGCCCTTCCTGGCACAAATGAATAATGTGGACGCGATCGAACCGCGTTACTGACAGTGTAGGCATGGTTGAACTACAGACAACACGAGCAGTTTTCCTCCTTCCTGGTGGAATAACTGGAACTGATCGGCTGTCGGACCGCTTCCGTGGAATAGGCGCTACTCATGCATGGTTGTTTACATCTTTGGGTTTGTTTAGTGTCACCTCTGAACAGTCAAGGGACCGTGTCTGTGGTACAATATCCACAGTCAACGTCTATCATCAGAAGTTCTGGTAGCCGGGGTGATGCACAAGTTTTTTTGATGTGTGTGTAATCGATTTCCATGTTGGAGAGAATCACCATTCTTGTGAAACCTTCACATGTTCAAAGAGAATTTGAGAACCATGATGCAACAGCAACCTATTTGCTTGTAGTGGTTCCATAAATTCAACGAAAATACGTAGTTACCAGAATCAAAATAGGCAATAAAAACCCGATCAGGTATTAGAAGAATGGTACCAACGAACCAGTCATGAATCTCCAAAGTTGCGTGCTGTACGGAACGATTGGATTTATCGAAATTGAAGTTGAATCTGTCTGTTCTCGGAACACACTTGGAACCTCATTTCTCCAAGTGTTAAACTTTGTCAATTGTCCAACGACGGTACTTTCCTGCGTATAACTAAGTCATCGAACAATGGGATATTACTGATGATCTTAACTGGTAAGTAGTTCATGTACATTAAAAACATTAGGGGAGCTACGTTTTCTTGGGATCCGATATTAGTTTTGCTTTTATAGAATATTTACCGTCCAGTATAATGCGTTGAGTGCTGTAAGTCAAATATTTACAGAATCAAAGACATATCCGGGAAGATACTCAGTATGACGAATCTTCGTTAATAGTTGACAATGTTGTACAGTGTAATCTAAGTAATTCCGGAAGACGGAATCTTTCTTTTAACCTGAATTTACCTCCTGCAATACACTGGGGTGACAAAAATCATTGGATACCTTCTAATATTGTGTCGGATCTCCTCTTGCCCGGCGTAGTGCAGCATCTCTACGTGGCATCGGCTAGACAAGTCGCTGGAATTCTCCCAAGTAATACTAAGCCATGCTACCAGTGCCACAATTGCGAAGGTGTTGCCAGTGCAGGTTCATATGTCCCATAAAGATTCGATGGGATTCGTGTCCGGACATAAGGGTGGCCAAATTATTCGCTCAAATTGTCTAGAACGCTCTTCAAGCCAGTCGCGAATAATTGTGGTTGGGTGACATGACGCATTGTCATCCATAAAAATGCCATCACTGCTTGGCAACAGGACGTCCATGAATGACTGAAAATGGTCTCCAAGAAGCCTAACATAATCAGGATCTCGTGCACTCCACGTAAATACAGTCCACGCCATTATGGGGCTACGACTACCAATGCCTTGTTGACAACTAGGGTCCATGCCTTCGTGGGGTCTCCGCCACACTCGAACCACACCATCAGCTCTTATCAAATGATATGCCACACTTTTCGAGTAGTCTAGGGTCCATCTGATTCGTCACGAGCCCAGGAGAGGCGATGAAGACGATGTACTGTTAGCACAGGCACTCACGTCGCTCGTCTGCTGCCATAGCGCATTAACGACAAATTTCGCAGCACTGTCCTAACCGATTCTGTCGTCGTACGTCCTACACTGTTTTCGGCTGTTATTTGACGCATTGTTGTTAGTCTGTTACACTGCTCTCGGTCGACAAGTCAGAGCTGTCAGCCACTGCGTTATCCCTGGCGAGAGATAATGCCTGAACTTTAGTATTCTCCGTGCACTCTTGACATAACGGATCTCAGAATACTGAATTCTCTAGCGAATTCCGATACGGAATGTCCCACGCACCTAACTCCAATACCACTCCGCACTCGAAGTCACATGAATCACCTGAGTACAAATACCAACTCTGCCAATGCACTGCCCTTTTGTATCTTATGTATGCGATACTACCGCCACCTGTGTGTATGCATACCGCTATAACTTGACTTTTGTCACCTCAGTGTATACCGTATATGAGTAAAGGAAGGAGAGTGGTTTCTCTTCTAGTCGTGTTGATATTTTGAGGGGAAACCTGTTTTCCTCCAGGAACGTCACAAGGCTTGAACTTAGAATATGCTTATGGATCCTTCAACAACCTTGTGTCAACGATATTGACCTGTAATTTAGGACATCCTAGCATTCACTGTTTTTTTCAGTCACTATGGGACCGTTTACTGTGCACGACATTCTCGATAAATGTGAGCTCCGCTGCGAAGTAAAGCAGAAGTCGCTGTGTTGCTTCCTTCTCTAAATGCAGGTCAGATTTTCGATCTGCCAATGTTGAATATGTTCCAGGGAAAGCGGACCTGGGTTAAAGATGAAGTCATGATGTACGTACACAAGACCGGTTAAAACAAGAATGCCAAGGATACAGACCATGTTCTTTCCATAGTAAACATCTTAAGCTTTTCTTAAAGAGGTTTAGGATAACCGTAGATAAATGATCTGTATGTTTGGAAGGGGATTGATCCACCGTCCTCCCAAATGCAAGTCCATTTATTTACCACTGTACCACCTTATTCAGTTTTCCTGTTGAGTAACTATCTGAGCTACCAAGAAGTTGTTTCCTTACAGAAGTCCGAAGAAGAAAAGAAGCGAAGTTTTAGAAACATGTTACACAATGCAGCTGAAAACTTAGGGGACTCATAAGATACGAAAAAGGACGTTTTCGGCAGAATTGTTGAAGAACAAAAATGTGGATATCAGTGAGCAGACGGGACCGTTTTCATGAAAAAACAATTGTGGAAGACATATATCTTAATACATTCAACAGGTAATTGAATTGTCAGCTCTAAGATGAATAGATTGGGCTAGAGGAAGAAATTATGACGACCCACAAACAACAAGATACAACAGTATTTTTTTCAGTTTTTTTCTCACACTTAATATCAACTACGTTAGTAAAATCTATGGTCTAGGCTTAGCATCTTTTGCTGGTAGTGAAAATGTCATATGTCCTGGGTTCGAACACAGCCACTACTTAAATTCTGAATAAAAATAATCATCAATGACGGTTGAAGACTTCTGGCATAAGAGGTCACCTTCGTTCTATCATGGCCTTGTCAAGGAGGTCGGAAGAGCAGATGGAGATTCAAAGCATTCTCTTGCCATTGATGTGGAAAACGACCTTCAAACAGAGGCAGAATCAGCAATGATCAACGGAATGAGGAAGCAGAAGGGAATGGAAACCCTCGAGATAATGACACATAATGCGTATCCACACGACCTGTGGCCCGTAATTCAGGAAGTGTCCATTGTCTGAAGTTTAAGATTGGTGCCCACTTCGGATCTCCGGGACGGGACTTCCAAGGGGGAGATGACCACGAAAAAAATATGGAATAACCAAAGATGCGATAAGATCCTACTACACATGAAATGTGTTCGTAGCTGCGAATGTGGGCAGCCATCAGCTGTATAATGGAATGACGACAATGAAAATTTATGCCGGACCGGGACTCTAACCTTGCTACTCCGCTTAATGCGAGTGGTCGCCTTACCATTGCATTGTTTTTGTTTTTTCTTTTTTTTTTTCGTTGCATTTGATCGGAGTGAACGTCACGTAACACCCATTCAAATTTATAGAAGATCCTCGGTCATACCTAAACATCCATATGTCGTCAACCATGTTTGGATTTAGCCATTAAGGGTGCTCTGGTAGCCCCAATGTAAGGCGACCACTCGCTATCAGCGGGCAATCCGGCTTAGAGACCCGGTCAGGAAGAAATTTTCATTGCCTTTACTCCATTATAAAGCAGCTGTTTGTCCATGTTCAAAAGTGCGAATACAGTTTCTGTATTTCATAGAGGCTGTAGAGCCTCAGAGCCTGATGCTTCGGAGATGACTGCTTGTCCGAAGAAACAATGCATTGTATCTCTGAACAACACGGTACTGCAATATCGTATTGAAACGTAACAATTTAGAAGTCTGAGCTTGGAATTAAGGTTTGAAAGTAGTAGAAAGGCTGGAAAATTTGAACACGGAACTGCAGAGGATCAATGTACATCTAGCAGGGGTCTGTGAAGTCGTATGGTAAGAAGATAAGGACTTTTGGTGAGACAGTATAGTAATATCAACAGTAACAGAAGATGGTGTAACGGGAGCAGAATTCCTTACGAAGAGGAGATTTTATGTTAGCCTTTCAGTGATAGGATGCTCTCATACACTCCTGGAAATGGAAAAAAGAACACATTGACACCGGTGTGTCAGACCCACCATACTTGCTCCGGACACTGCGAGAGGGCTGTACAAGCAATGATCACACGCACGGCACAGCGGACACACCAGGAACCGCGGTGTTGGCCGTCGAATGACGCTAGCTGCGCAGCATTTGTGCACCGCCGCCGTCAGTGTCAGCCAGTTTGCCGTGGCATACGGAGCTCCATCGCAGTCTTTAACACTGGTAGCATGCCGCGACAGCGTGGACGTGAACCGTATGTGCAGTTGACGGACTTTGAGCGAGGGCGTATAGTGGGCATGCGGGAGGCCGGGTGGACGTACCGCCGAATTGCTCAACACGTGGGGCGTGAGGTCTCCACAGTACATCGATGTTGTCGCCAGTGGTCGGCGGAAGGTGCACGTGCCCGTCGACCTGGGACCGGACCGCAGCGACGCACGGATGCGCGCCAAGACCGTAGGATCCTACGCAGTGCCGTAGGGGACCGCACCGCCATTTCCCAGCAAATTAGGGACACTGTTGCTCCTGGGGTATCGGCGAGGACCATTCGCAACCGTCTCCATGAAGCTGGGCTACGGTCCCGCGCACCGTTAGGCCGTCTTCCGCTCACGCCCCAACATCGTGCAGCCCGCCTCCAGTGGTGTCGCGACAGGCGTGAATGGAGGGACGAATGGAGACGTGTCGTCCTCAGCGACGAGAGTCGCTTCTGCTTTGGTGCCAATGATGGTCGTATGCGTGTTTGGCGCCCTGCAGGTGAGCGCCACAATCAGGACTGCATACGACCGAGGCACACAGGGCCAACACCCGGCATCATGGTGTGGGGAGCGATCTCCTACACTGGCCATACACCACTGGTGATCGTCGAGGGGACACTGAATAGTGCACGGTACATCCAAACCGTCATCGAACCCATCGTTCTACCATTCCTAGACCGGCAAGGGAACTTGCTGTTCCAACAGGACAATGCACGTCCGCATGTATCCCGTGCCACCCAACGTGCTCTAGAAGGTGTAAGTCAACTACCCTGGCCAGCAAGATCTCCGGATCTGTCCCCCATTGAGCATGTTTGGGACTGGATGAAGCGTCGTCTCACGCGGTCTGCACGTCCAGCACGAACGCTGGTCCAACTGAGGCGCCCGGTGGAAATGGCATGGCAAGCCGTTCCACAGGACTACATCCAGCATCTCTACGATCGTCTCCATGGGAGAATAGCAGCCTGCATTGCTGCGAAAGGTGGATATACACTGTACTAGTGCCGACATTGTACATGCTCTGTTTCCTGTGTCTATGTGCCTGTGGTTCTGTCAGTGTGATCATGTGATGTATCTGACCCCAGGAATGTGTCAATAAAGTTTCCCCTTCCTGGGACAATGAATTCACGGTGTTCTTATTTCAATTTCCAGGAGTGTAATAATCGACACCAAACCAAGGTCAGCAACGATACTTCGTATATACATGCCTATGTCGTAAGCAGAAGGTAAGGAGGTAGAGAATGTTTATAAGGATATTGAATCGGTAATTCAGTATATGTAGTGAGATGAAAATCTGATAATTATGGGAGAAAGGAACGCGCCTGTAGGCGAAGGAGTGGAAGAAGGGGTTACGAGAGGATATGGCTGCTTGGCAGTAGGGAAAAGGGAGGTAAAAGATTGATTGAGCTCTGTAAAAAAAAAAAATTAAGAAGGTAATAGCGAAAATTCTGTTTAAAATACGCAAGAGGAGAAGTTGTATTTGGAATAGACCCAGAGCTACGAAAGCTTCGCACCTGGATTAGATCATTATCAGACACAGATTCTGAAATCAGATATTGGATTGTAAGCCGTATCCAGGAGCATATATTGAATCAGATTACAATTTAGTAACGATGAAGAGTAGACTGAAGTCTAAGAAAATCGTAAGGAAGAACCATTGTGGAAGGAAGTGGAATACTAAAATACTGAGGAATGATAAGTAGCCATTAAGGTTGGCTAAGGATGTGAATACTGCAATAAGAAATACCATAGTAGACATTTGTGGAGGAGCGGACATCTATAAGAAGGACAATCAAAAATGTTGGACAGACAAACCAACAAGATAGCTCGAAAGAAACGCTGGCTACTAGTTGTTGGACGAGAAAGGAAGTAAAACATGTTCAGGATAAAACGGGAATAAAGCAGCATAAACCCTGCAGGTATGAAATAAATACAAAGTGCAGGGCAGAGAAGGCGCAATGACTAGCGGAATAATATGAAGACATCCAAAAAGAAATCGTCCGAAGGACTGAGCGTGCAGAGAGGTGAAAACAACCTTTGGTGATATTAAAACGAATGGTGGTAACATGAAAAATGCAATGGGAACACATATGTTAACTGCAGAGGAGAGAGCGGATAGGTGGAAAGAGTACACTGAAGGCCTCTATGAAGAGGAAGAATTGTATGATGACAATATAGAAAAAGATATTCGAGTCGACATGGAGGACCCAGTGTATGACTTAGAATTTAACATAGCTTTGGAAGACTTGAGGTGAAATAAGATAGAAGGGTTAGATAACATTCCTCTTACATTTCCAAAGTCGTTAGTGGAAGTAGCAACCAAACGAGTTTTCCAGTTGGTGTGTGAATGTAAAATGAAACTGGCGTTGTAACATCAGACTTCGGAAAAATATCATCCACACAATTCCGATGAGGACAAGGACAGATAAGGGTGAGAACTTTCGCATAATCAGCTTATCAGCTCATTCCGCCAAGCTGCTGACAAGAATGATAAAACAGAAGAGTGGCAAACAAAATCTAGGGCCTGTTGTATGATGATCAGTCTGGCTTCAGGAAAGGTAAAGGCGCCACCAGTGAAGAAGTTCTGTCGTTGTGGTTGATAATAGAAGCAATTCAGAAGAAAAATAAAGAAACGTTCATAGGATTTGATGACCTGGGAAAAGCGTTTGACAGTGTAAAATCGTGCAAGACGTTCGAAATTCTGAGAAACACTGCAGTAAGCTATAGAGAAAGGCGGGTAATGCACAATATGTACGAGAACCAAGAGGGATCAATAAGACTGGAAGACAATGAAAAAAGTGCTCGGATTAAGGAAGATGTAAGACATAATCTTTCGTCTCCACTGTTGATCGAAGAAGCAATAAGCGATATAGAGGAAATGTTCCCTAGAGCGGGATTTAAATTCTAGAGGGAAGAATATTGTACATAAGATTGGCTGATGATAGTCCTATCCTCGGTAAAATGGAAGAGGAATTGCAGGCTTTGTTGAATGCAATGAACAGTCTAATGAGTACAGAATATGTACTGAGAGTAAAGTGGTTAAGAGCTAATTGCGAATAGCAGAAGTGAAAATAGTGGGAAACTCAACATGAAGATAGGTGCTCACGATGTAAACGGAGTATTGCATTAGGGGCGAATGAAGTAGAACATAAGAAACATACAAGCACAGGCAAAGAGTCCATTCCTGGCCAAAAGAAATCTACTGGTATCATAAATCGGCCTTAATTTGGACAAGAAAGTTTTGAAAATGTACGTTTCGATCACAGAATAGTATGGTAGCGAATCATGGGCAGTGGAAAAACCGGAACAAGAGAATCGAACCGTTTGAGATGTGGTGATACAGAAGAATGTTGAAATTCTGTTGGACTAATAAGATACAGAATGAAGTGCTTGTCCACAGAATCGGCGAAAAAGTAACATGTAAAGAACACTGAAGAGCAGACGAGACAGATGATAGGCCATGTGGTAAGATATCATTGAATAGATTCCTTGGGCCCGCATCTCGTGGTCGTGCGGTAGCGTTCTCGCTTCCCACGCCCGGGTTCCCGGGTTCGATTCCCGGCGGGGTCAGGGATTTTCTCTGCCTCGTGATGGCTGGGTGTTGTGTGCTGTCCTTAGGTTAGTTAGGTTTAAGTAGTTCTAAGTTCTAGGGGACTGATGACCATAGATGTTAAGTCCAATAGTGCTCAGAGCCATTTGAACCATTTTTTTAGATTCCTTGGTGCTAAAGGGAGTTGTAGAGAGTACAAACTGTAGGGGATGGCACAGATTTGAATACATCCAATAAGTAACTGACGACGTAGCGTTGGAGAGACTTCCTTTAGGAGAGAAATTCATGGCGGGGCTCTTTAAAGCAGTCAAAAGACTGATGACTCGAAAAGAAAAAAAATCCTATCTATTGCACTCGTTCTGTCTGTTGGTCGTTGGTTCCTTACAACATCGCGACCAGCGAAACTGTTAGCTCCATTAACGTTTTTTGCTGGCACGTATATATCGTCCTTTGGTAGCCACCACTGTAGATCTGGTCTCTATGGCTCAGAAGCTCGTAAATGCTATTTGTCGACTGTAAAATTACCCCTGCACGCTTTAGTGGAGGTTTACGGAGAATAGGCTAGGAACTGCATTTTTAATTTTTATTTATTTATTTGGTTTTTATTTTATTTCTTTTTCGACCAACATTAATTTTCCTCTATACTTCCATTTTTTTCTGCAGATATTAAGAATTCATAAGAAGCGTATTTCTTAGATAATTTACAGTGTTTAAAGATTTTATAGCAATACAAAATAAATTTCATCTCTTAATAATTTATAGTAACGTAGTGATCTTCATTGCACTAAACAATCTCAAACAGAAGTTGGATGTATTACGAAATGATTTCGTAATAGATTCTCAAAACGTGGTGCTCTGTCAGGATCAGGCCAAAAGTTTCGTATAGCATGTGCACTTGAAATACTCCAACGCCGTGAACATACCAACTTGTAACAGAAGTAAATAATGGCCATTTTTCAACGTCAACAAACTGCAAGGCAGTGGACTCTGCTTCCTATACAGTGATACAGTGGAATCATCAGTGCCTTCATGTTCTCTTTAGTGGACTAAATAAACCCGGAAAGCTTTGCAGAGACTGTATTAGTTAAGATACTGGATTTCCCAACTAATCCTTATACGAGTGTGCATGAAGTTTAAAAACACATTAAATAGCTATAAACTCGCCAGCATGAAGCTAAATAACAACTCACCAGCATGAAGCTAAATAACAACTGAAAGTTATAACCTCTCCGACAGTTTTGTTCCCATGGGAGAGTTGTGAAGAAACACGCACATGAGTGAGCAGCGTACCTTGTCCAGCTCTTCTTGCGTGAGCGCGCCGTCCCCGTTGCTGTCGTAGTGGGTGAACATGGCCGTCACCAGGTACTCCCTGCCCGGCGTGCGGTTGTCGTCCGATGTGAGTTTCGCGTGGCTGTAGAGCAGCAAGTTATCCTGAAACATAAAACCGTGCTCTGACAAACACTTCTCGCACCAGCTTCAGTATAAGGAGATCATTTAACAAATCGCTGTAAATAGATCAACCTGTGATTTTTCAAGAACTGAAGCGTAGCAACATAGCTTATTAAATGGTCCTCAACACGCTGTAGCGTACCCAGACACTACGCGTGCTTGGGCCTATGCGACGAAATAGTCACGGCACTGAGATGGTGGACCCAAGTAAACTGGGCGTTGGAGACGCTACAAACGACATTACAGAGTCATGGTCTTAAGAATCAAAGGATGAGATGATTGTCTCTAAACAGCGTCACACTAACGAGAGCAAATTGCCGAAGTCCATGATGCTCTAGCGTAGAGAGGCAGTCTTTGGCCAGCCGGAAGATTGCTGGCGGCTCCACGGCGCTGGGAGGGGCAGTCGCTCTTTGGCTGGCTGGCCTGCAAATGCGAGCTACGAGACAGGTGACGGCTTAAGTACTGGCAAGAGTATCAGCTACTATTGAACTACTTGTGGCCACGTAACGTGGCGGAAGCAAGTAGGTCCATGGTAGTGGCGCCTCCTACGAGCAATGCTGCTACCACCTGTAGAATAGGTGAAAGCCCAGAGTCACAGCACTGGCATCTGGAGTCGTTCTCAATAACATGGCGTATTACTGTTATTACTATATTAGTAATAATATTGCACCTGAGAGTGAGGGCGCTTCAGTTTGCTCGTGTGTACCGAAGCCCAGCTGAACATGCTCTGCTACTCTAACGACCAGACACCTTGCCCGTGAAGTTATTCAGACTTCCTCAGTGTATAAGACAGTCGAAAAAAGGATATGATTTTTGTTTACTTTAACTTCACCGCGTTTTTTTGATAACAGCAGAGGGAGACCAACTGTATTATTATCGTGGTTGAGTAGTACTGACACACTCCGTTTTGCCTGTATTGCACTGGCCCCTGGGTTCCCGGGGGTAGGCGACCCGTGGTGCAGTACCGTCATGCTGGTGGGCTATGTGCCGAGACACAGAAGCACGAGCGAGACGTTCTTCCCACCTGTCACCACTCAAGAGGAGAGATTTTCGAATGGACATACATAACCGAGGTAAGAGCGTCTGGGAGGAAATTGCAAGTTCCTAATATAAAAGTGAGAACCACAGTAAGCGAGCTAATTTAATAAATAAAGAGAATAATGGCTAATGAAGTGTGTTAATCAAGGGTAATGCACATCTCCTGTGAGAATTAATATAAACTTCGACCCGGCCCAGCTTCGTATGGGTAACATTTATGTACGACTCGTTCATGGGCCATTTGTAAAGCTATGTGCGAAATTCAGAGAACAAAGTTAACTACATGAATATCATTAGTCGGCCGGAGTGACTGAGCGGTTGTAGGCGCTACAGTCTGGAATCGCGCGATCGCTACGGTCGCAGGTTCGAATCCTGCCTTGGGCATGGATGTGTGTGATGTCCTTAGGTTAGCTAGGTTCAGGTAGTTCTAAGTTCCAGGGGAGTGATGACCTCAGAAGTTATATCCCATGGTGCTCAGAGCCATTTGAACCATTTTTTTTTAATATCATTACTGTCATTTAAATTACGCTGCCTTAGCATCGCACTCCAGGAAAGTTGTCTGCAGCCACGAAAGTTATGTGTACCACATTGAATTCGTTTATGGAGCAAAATCTCATGACGATGACGGGAGTACATCGTGTTTTAAGGAATATATTTGCAAGCAACGTAAGGGATGAATGCGAATCACAGGTGTGAATTGCAACTGGTAATAGAAGGAAAGCAGAAATTGGCATCCTGAAATTGTCGCCCTATTTCGAAACGCGTCCCTCGACCATCTGTAGAAGTACTTTGAGTCTTGTGTATGTATCCGCAAGAAATTTCTGAATCCCATTCAAGATGAAATTTTTGAATCCCATTCTAGATTACTTGTAAAATGCCAAAATATTTTTCTAGCCAGTAGAGATTCGTCTACCAATCTCCTTTATAAATTTAAAGCGTGCAAAAAATAATATCTTTTGGCCAACTACGCAAAGAATCGTGTTCGTATCTATATTTAACTCAAGGAAAGGGGAACGCTGAAAGCTGCGTCATCTGCTGCGCCGTTGCAAAATTGTATAAATGAAGCAAAGTGGCATCGTATGTCGAAGTAGATTTTCGGAAAACATTTTGAGTTATGCATAAATAACTTATAACCATAGGTTTGTATTCGCATGGTTTTCGCTATGCAGTTGTCCTGAAGCGATTTCAATCAACTGGATGTCACTTGGCGACATGTATGCTCCTAAGCGTTAACTACTGTGTAATGTTTATGGAGAATCTCTACACCATTGAAAGGTGGAAGCTGGGTTTAAAGACAGAGTAGAAAAGGTGACTCCAGCAGTATTCGATGCCACAACCTCTCGGTTTCTAGCCGCACACTCTACTGCTAGACCACCAAACCTCGATGCTGAATTCACTTTTGACTATCTGCAGTTTTCTCTAGTTATGGGTGCTGTACGCTACTTGGCAGTGACATTGTTTTCACAACATAACTTAAATTTATCATAATTCAGACCATTTTTACGAAATATTTATATATTACATACAAAAACCTTCTTCGTGAATCAGGGTATCTATTAGTGAAAACCAGATCAGAATCCTTACAACAGTTTCTGACATTAACTTGCACATGCAGACGGACCCGAAAAGGCGACTTCAGTTTGTATGTGTGGAGATAATACAGTTTTAACTCAAGGAGGAGAGACTTGCTTCAGCCAACTCCCTCTCCCAGACAATGAGATCCGCCCCGAAATTTATCCGTCCTACCAACTTCAACTCTTCCCCACCTATCCCACTCCACAGCTGTGTCCCTCTGTCTTTTTACCTTTGCATCCATCCTTATCCATTGCCTCTTATAACGACTACCCTTCCCGTACCACTCCTTACCCTCTGTCTTTCCCACGTCTGTATAACCACTATCCGCCTCATCTCTTATCTGTCCTCCCCATAGGTTCCATACCTAACAGCCATTACCTCTTAACATAACCTGTCAGCTCCTACCTCTTTATCCTCACACCTCAAACATATGGAACGTGTTCTCTCCTCCGACAGCGCTTCTCACCCAGTGCAGGTCCTTCTGATTGTAAGTGAAAGTGCAGTGCTTCAGTGTTTTTTATTGCAAGAGATTCACCTTCCTGTGATGTGTTTTTAAATTTCATGTACTCTTGTTTCTAGTTGCCTGTCTTTGGTTTTTAATTTAAAATAGTAAAAGAGGACAAAAATTGTTCTCATCTACACTTTTTTAACTCCTTTGGCTGAAGAGATGAGTGTTGTACTGCTGACAGCCCACCCTCCACCCATATTGAGCGAGGAGGATGAAATAACAATAAAGGAAAACAAAAGGAGAAAAGCCTGGCTTGGAGCGGGGGATTTCGCCGTCGACTTTCGGATCATTTCTAAACTGAACAGTTGCGATACAGTAATATGAATGACACCATGCTACAAACCATGAGTCAAGACCTTTCTCTAAGAGGAATCACGTGCTCCAGGAGCACCACAACTCGTAATATGTACATTATAGTCCATGGAAATGTGGTCAGGACTTAAATTGGTTGTGAGCTGGTTATGCCTCTCTAATTACACTGAAGTGCCAGAGAAACTGGTACACCTGCCTAATATCGTGTAAGGCCCCCGCGAGGTCCCAGAAGTGCCACAACACAACATGACATGAGCTCAACTAATGTATGGAGTAGTGCTGAAGGGAACTAACACCATGGATCCTGCAGGGCTGCCCATAAATCCCAAAGAGTACGAGGGAGTGGAGATCTCTTCTGAAGAGCACGTTGCAAGGCATCCCATATATGCCCAACAACGTTCATATCTGGGAAGCTTAGTGGCCAGCGGAAGTGTTTTAACTCAAAAGAGTGTTCATGGAGCCACTCTATTGCAATTCAGGACGTGTGGGGTGTCACATTGTCCTGCTGGAATTGCCAAAGTCCGTCAGAATGACAATGGACATGAATGGATGCAGGTGATCAGACAGCACGCTTACGTACGTGTCACCTGTCAAAGGCGTATCTAGATGTATCAAGGGTCCCATATCAATGCAATTGCAAGCGCCCCACACCATTACAAATCATTCACCAGCTTCAATAGTCCCCTGCTGACATGCAGATATCATTGATTCATGAAGTTGTCTCCATGCCCATACCCGTCCATCCGCTCGATAGAATCTGAAATGAGACTCCTCCGAACAGGCAACATGTATCCAATCGACCACAGTTCAATGTTGGTGTTGACGGGCCCAGACGTGGCATAAAGCTTTGTGTGTTGTGCAGTCATCAAGAACAGACGAGTGAGCATTCGACTCCGAAAGCCCTATCGATGATGTTTCGTTGCATGGTTCGCATGCTGACACTTGTTGAGGGCCCGGCATTGAAACCTGCAGCAATTTGTGGAAGGTTTGCACTTGTATCACTTTGAACGATTCTCTTTAGCTGTCATTGGTCCCGTTATTGTAGGATCTTATTCCAGCTGCAGCGATGTCGGAGATTTGATGTTTCACCGGATTAATGAAATTCATGGTGCACTCGTGAAATGGTCGTACAGGAAAATCCCCATTTCGTCGCTACATGCCATCGCTCGAGCATCGACTATAACACCATTTGAATCTTGATAACCTGCCATTCTAGTAGCGGTAACAACTGCGCCAGCCACTTGTTGTCTTATGTACGTGTTGCCGTCGGCAACGCCGTGTTCTGTCTATTTGCATGTCTCTGTATTTGAATACCAATGCCTATATTAGTTTCTTTGGCGTTTCAGTGTATTTAGTTATTACTATGTAGTAAAGTGGGTGATACGACATTAAAGTAATAAAAATACTTTTGGTTAACTGGTACCTCCTTCCTGGTGGAATGACTCGAACTGATCGGCTGTCGGATCCCTCCGTCTAATAGGCGCTGCTGATGCATAGTTATTTACACCGTTAATAGTCGACAATGCTGTACAGTGTAATCTGGGTAATTTTGGAAGACAGAATCTTTCTTTTAACCTGTATTCACCTTCTTCAATACACTGGGGTGACAAAAATCATTGGATACCTTCTAATACTGTGTCGGACCTCCTTTCGCTCTGCGTAGTGCAGCCTCTCGACGCGGCACCGACAAGTCTCCTTAGTAACACTGAGCCGGCCGAAGTGGCCGTGCGGTTAAAGGCGCTGCAGTCTGGAACCGCAAGACCGCTACGGTCGCAGGTTCGAATCCTGCCTCGGGCTTGGATGTGTGTGATGTCCCTAGGTTAGTTAGGTTTAACTCGTTCTAAGTTCTAGGGGACTAATGACCTCAGCAGTTGAGTCCCATAGTGCTCAGAGCCATTTGAATCATTTTTTAGTAACACTGAGCCATTCTGCCTCTACACCAGTCCACAATTGCGCAGATGTTGCCAGTGCAGGATCTTACGTTCCATAAAGATTCAATGGGATTTGTGTCCGGAGATATGGGTGGTCAAATCATTCGCTCAAATTGTCTAGAACATTCTTCAAACCAATCGCGAGTAATTGTGGCTGGGTAACATGGCGCATTGTCATCCATAAAAATCCTATGATTGCTTGGCAACAGGACTTCCATGAATGACTGAAAATGGTCTCCAAGTAGCCGAACATAATCAGGATCTCGTCCACTCCACGTAAATACAGTCCACGCCATTATGGGGCTACGACTACCAATGCCTTGTTGACAACTGGGGTCCATGCCTTCGTGGGGTCTCCGCCACACTCGAACCACACCATCAGCTCTTATCAAATGATATCGGGACTCATATGACCATGCCACACTTTTCGAGTAGTCTAGGGTCCATCTGATACGTCACGAGCCCAGGAGAGGCGATGAAGACGATGTACTGTTAGCACAGGCACTCACGTCGCTTGTCTGCTGCCATAGCCCATTAACGACAAATTTTGCCGCTCTGTCCTAACCGATACTTTCGTCGTACGCCCTGCATTGATTTCTAAGTTTATTTCACAAAGTGTTGCTTGTATGTACACTGAAAACTTTACGCAAACGCCGCTGCTCTCGGTCGTCAAGTGAAAGCTATCAGCCACTGCTTTATTCTCGACGAGACATAATGCCAGAAATTTAGCATTTTCGGTACATTCTTGACATTGTGGATCTCAAAATACTGAACCCTAACGATTTCCGATACGGAACGTCACGACCAGAGTCACATGAACCACATGAGTACAAACAGCAGCTCTACCAATGCACTGCCCTTTTGTGTCTTCTGTATGCGATACTACCGCCATCTGCCTGACGTCACAACTATCGTAATATCACGTAAACAGAGGTGCAGCTTCACGGTTAAGACTTGATATGAGTGTCATCGGAACTTGGTTTTTTATTTCTTTCTTTTCTTTGTGTTAAAGGCTAGTGGCAACATTATTGTGATGTAAGTAATTTGTCGGTAACATATTCTAGCGTCGTTGCCTACTAACAGGGTCAAATATACTCACATATTGTCTAGTGGTGGGGTGGTCAGCGAGAGAGGTAGCAGAGTTCAGAGAACACCTGCTAAGAGGCTAAACAAGGAAACTGGAGAACCACAAATAACAATAGAGGGGTTGAACGTAAAACTGGCCTTCGTACACATCTCACATAATAAATTCGCTTAGCATCAGAAAATTTCCTTGTAAATCAAATCCATCATCATAATTATGCGTTTGAAATCCACTGATAGGTAAAACTCTCCCACTTACACACAACAAAAAAAGATTTGCATCACCTCGGTGCAGAGAGTTCCGTAACCTGTACAGAAAATTGGAATACAGATCAACAAAAACATAATTTCCGCCCTTTTTATTGCTCATGAAATCCACACATTGCATGTTGTACCACCACACAGCGAGATCTTCGGAGGTGGTGCTCCAGACACACAGGTACCTCTAATACCCAGTAGCACGTCCTCTTGCATTGCTGCATGCATGTATTCGTCGTGGCTAACTATCGACAAGTTCATCAAGACACTATTGGTCCAGATTGTCCCACTCCTCAACGGCGATGCCACGCCAATATTCTGCCGATATGGTTGCACTATCGGTTGGAGGACGGCATTCAGGTATTGTACAGCCGTTACGGCGCCTTCTATAACCACCAGCGACGTACATCGGCCCCACGTAATCCCACGTAAAGAAAGCAATGAAACTCCACCTTCCTGCACTCGCTGGACAGTGTGTCTAAGGCGTTCAACCTGACCGGTTTGCCTCCTAACACGTCTCCGGCGATTGTCTAGTTGAAGGCATATGCGACACTCATCGGTGAAGAGAACGGGATGCCAATCCTGAGCGGTCCGTTCGGCATGTGTGTGGGCCCATCTGTACTGCACCGCATGGTGTCATGGTTGAAAGATGGAACTCGCTATGGACGTCGGGAGTGAAGCTGCGCATCATGCAACCTATCGCACACAGTTTGAATTGTAACATGACGTCATGTGGTTGTACCAAAAGCATTATTCACCATGATGGTGGTGCTGGGAGGGTTCCTCCGAGCCACAATCCGTAGGTAGCGGTCATCCAATGCAGTAATAGTCCTTGGGGACCTGAGAGAGGCATGTCATCGACAGTTTCTGTCTCTTTGTATCTCCTCCATGCCCGAACAACATAGCTTTCAAACATAGCTTTGGTTCACTCCGAGACGCCTGGGCACTTCGCATGTCGAGAGTCCTGCCTGGCATAAAGTAAGAATGCGGGCGCGATCGAACAGCGATATTGACCGTCTAGGCATGGTTGAACTACAGACAATACGAGCCGTGTATCTCCTTGCTGGTGGAACGACTGGAACTGTTCGACTGTCGGAAACCCTCCGTGTAATAGGCGCTGCTCATGCTTTGAATCTTTGGGCGGGTTTAGTGACATCTCTGAACAATCAAAGGGACTGTGTATGTAATACAATATTCACAGTCAACGCCTATCTTCAGGATTTCTGGAACCGGGGTGATGCAAAGCTTTTTTTGATGTGTGTATTTTTCGGTGCATTAAGATTTTCGGCTAAAAGCGGACATCTCGCTCCGTCATATATTCTCAAGTTATCTACATATCTTTTAATATGTTGCCGTCTCGGTATCTTCTTATTTTTTTTAATTCCAGAAAAGAATTTTCCAAGTTACATGCGCCGTATCCGTATCTGCGACAGACATAGCCATGTCTTCCACTACAGTGCCTTCTTTGATCCTGTCTCTAGCTGTTACGTAAACCCCTAGTACTTTTTGAGATGTGTGTCTGAATCGCTTGCTGAGCAGTTCTCAATAATTCTTGAATTTAGTTTTATCTAAAGTTCGTGTCTCTCTGTTGCAAGTGGGAGCTGGTCATACGACAGGGCGAGCGAGTATTTCTGCACACGTGCGGAGCTGCTGTACCTGCGCAACTTCCTGGTCACATTCTACACACTTACCAGACGCTAAAGAGGGAAACGGAACCGACACCGCTCATTGTATGTCTCTAAGCAGAGATGTCGCGTCTTATTGGATTTTGTAACTACCTACTGAGGAGAAATAAAGCTGAAACATTAAAATCTATGTTTATATATGTAAAAAGCAAAACATAACTGTTTCCTCTCAAGACAAAGCACATGAAGACAGTTCTTTCCGTGCCTGTCAAGACCGTGACAGCCGGTTTACAGAGTCAACCAAGCGCCCGCTGATGTTACAAAAACTGACGCTACCTGTCTTGTAACTGATGAAAGGATTACGAGACTGTTTTTATTTTAGTTTGACTAACAGCCGACCTAACTATACCAGCGTTATGCAGTTCTGTGTGAATTCAACGTTACATAGGCGAAATACGAATAACTTGGATATGAAAAAGCAACGTGAGTACAATTGTTGTAATAGCGTTGTTTTGCAATTCAGAGTTTTTTGCGAAATAAATGCCCGGATGAATACAAAACTGGCCATTAAAATTGCTGCACCACGAAGATGACGTGCTACAGACGTGAAATTTAACCGACAGGAAGATCATGCTGTGATACGCAAATGATTAGCTTTTCAGAGCATTCACACAAGGTTGGCGCCGGTGGCGACACCTACAACGTGCTGACGTGAGGAAAGTTTCCAACCGATTTCTCATACACAAACAGCAGTTGACCGGCGTTGCCTGGTGAAACGTTGTTGTGATGCCTCGTGTAAGGAGAAGAAATAAGTAGCATCACGTTTCCGACTTTGATGAAGGACGGATTGTAGCCTATCGCGATTGCGGTTTATCGTATCGCGACATTGCTGCTTGCGTTGGTCGAGATCCAATGACTGTTACCAGAATATGGAATCGGTGGGTTCAGGAGGGTAATACGGAGCGCTGTGCTGGATCCCAACGGCCTCGTATCACTAGCAGTCGAGATGACAGGCACCTTATCCGCATGGCTGTAACGGATCGTTCAGCCACTTCTTGATCCCTGAGTCAACAGATGGGGACGTTTGCAAGACAGCAACCATCTGCACGAACAGTTCGACGACGTTTGCAGCAGCATGGACTATCAGCTCAGAGGCCATGGCTGCGGTTACCCTTGGCGCTGCATCACAGACAGGAGCACCTGCGATAGTGTACTCAACGACGAACCTGGGTCCACGAATGGCAAAACGTCATTTTTCCGGATGAATCCAGGTTCTGTTTACAGCATCACGATGGTCGCATCCGTGTTTGGCTACATCGCGGTGAACGCACATTGGAAGTGTGTATTCGTCATCGCCATGCTGGCGTGTCACCCGGCGTGATGGTATAGGATACCATTGGTTACACGTCTCGGTCACCTCTTGTTCGCGTTGACGGAACTTTGAACAATGGACGTTACATTTCAGATGTGTTACGACCCGTGGCTCTACCCTTCATTCGATCCCTGCGAAACCCTACATTTCAGCAGGATAATGCAGGACCTCATGTTGCAGGTCCTGTACGGGCCTTTCTGGATACAGAAAATGTTCGACTGCTGCCCTGGCCAGCACAATTTCCAGATCTCTCACCAATTGAAAACTTCTGGTCAATGGTTGCCGAGCAACTGGCTCGTCACAATACGCCAGTCACTAATGAACCGTGATATCGTGTTGAAGTTGCATGGGCAGCTGTAGCTGTACACGCCATCCAAACTCTGTTTGACTCAATGCCCAGGCGTATGACGGCCATTATTACGGGCAGAGGTGGTTGCTCTGGGTCCTGATTTCTCAGGATGTATGCACCCAAATTGTGTGAAAATGTAATCAGATGTCAGTTCTAGTATAATATATTTCTCAAATGAATACCCGTTTATCATCTGCATTTCTTCTTGGTGTAGCAATTTTAATGGCCAGTAGAGTATTAGTATATTATTTTTAGTGGAACACGTGCCGTAATAGTACATGCGTCTTTCTTTTTCCGGCCCTCATTTAAAACAGAGATTCGGTTAGGATATTTTACGCTTTTTAGAGCAGTGAAATTAATTTTCAAGAAAGAGTGAATGAAGTTGTGTGTAAATTAGCATGTTTAGGGGTGTGTAAGCAGCGCATTTACTCCTTTGCCCAGGTCGAGGCGGCACAGTGGCAGGCAGGCAGCCAGCCGCGGGTATCTGGAGGGGCGAACACAGCGTCCGGCTGTCAGACGCAGGCAGGAAGGGGCCGCGTCGCCTCGCTTAGGGCCGCCCACAGCACTCCGCTGACACAGTGGCGGCGTCTGCACGCGACGGCTGTCTGCGGCAACTGTCCACCTGCTCGGCGACTACGTGTCCACGCCGAAGTGCCTATCTACCTCTCCCTCGTATGAATCTGTATACTTATGAATATGTGCTCGTCTTTGTAAAAATAGTGGCACTCGGAAGGGATAATCTCAAGTCGTTGCACTTGCTCCTGTGTTGAATTTCATAAGTAATCGTTTCATTTCATAGTCACCCGTCCACTTTGTACCCTCGGGAGTACCACTCGGCATACTGCACTACGCCGAGCCACTTCACTTTATCACCCTTAATTACTTTTGACCCCGCAAACATACACTAGGAGCAAAAAAAGGCACACTACAAAGGAATTATCCAAAGGGAATGGAAATCAGTAGAACTAATGTACATGATAGACAAACAAATTATTACAGTTTCAGTAACATTTGATGATTTATTCCAGAGAAAAAGCTTCACATATTGAGAAAGTCAACAATGCTTTGGTGCACCTCTGGCCCTTATGTAGGAAGTTATTTGCTTGGCACTGACTGACAGACTTTTTGGATGTCCTTCTGAGGGATACCATGTCCAACTGGAGCGTTAGATCGTCAGAATTATGAGGTGGTTGGAGGGTGCTGCCCATAGTGCTCCAAGCGTCCTCAACTGGGGAGAGATTCTGTGACCTTGCTGGCCAAAGTAGGACTGGGCAAGCAGGAAGATAAGTGGATGGGCGATATCTTGCTGAAATATAAGCCCAGTATGGCTTGTCATGAAGGGCAACAAAACGGGGCGTAGAACATCGTCGACGTACCACTGTTCTGTATGGGGTTCCTCAGATGATAGCTACGCGGGACCGCTATGTAAAGTAAATGGTACGCCAGCAATAACTGGTTGTCAGGCTGTATGGCGGGCGACAGCCATGTCGGTGTCCAACCGCTGGTTTTGGGCGTCTCCAGACACTTCTTCGGCTTGAAATCTCACTGGCTGCGGCCGATGAGCAACGATGACTTGTCTAAGACGCACCAGACAGCACTAGTATACCAACTGGACTGTCCTCGCCATAGTGCTCGACAACCAGGGGTGTCATTTCTTTCCACGCAGGACCCCTTTTCTTGTCACCAGTGGCACCTTTACAGCATATCGTACGTCGGCGATATTCTAAACCTCGTTTTCTTGCCCTTCCTTGCAAGCCATCGTAGGCTCACATTTCGGCAAAATAACACCCGACTGCACATGGCGAGAGATTTTATTGCTTGTATTTGTACTTGCCTAACGTGTCTAACCCTACTTTTTCCACCAAGGTCGCCGGCTCTCCTCCGCAGTCAGAACGTTTGGAACATTACTGGCAGATCCCTTCGACCTGATCGGGATTTTGAAGATCTAACGCATCAACTGGGCAAAAACTTGTCCGATGTTCACCAGGAGGACATGAAACAACTCTACCCAGTAATACAAGTGAAATAACTGCTTGCAGAAGCGTCAGAGGTGGGCCAGCGCGTTACTGACTTGCTCTGTTTGTGAAGCTCTCTTCCTTGAATAAATCATCCAATTTTTATGAAACTGTAATCATTTGTTTATGGAACAAAGAGCAACTTAATTAAGCCCCAACAAACGTATATCAACTTTTTCTGCCAGAATAGCGGAAGGATCTGGTACAAATAGTAACGCGTAACATCGTTATAATTCTAAACATAAATAACTGAGAAAAAACACACGGTGTGGTGAGAAGTATGGAAACACCACAAGCACAACATATTATCTGACCTAATACGACGTAGGCAAACCGATGTCATTCAGTCATTTTGGAAGATAAGATAAGGTCCTGTATGGTTTTCGAGGGAATCTCATACCATTCTTCCTCAAAAATAGTGGCAAGTTCAGGTAGCGATGACGCAGGTGGTTAGCGATCACGTAACGTTTTCCCCAAAGCAGACAACAAAGGCTCAATAAGACTGAGCTGCCGTGACTGTGGTGGCGAAGGCAGGTGCTCACAAAACCAGTACTAGGTAATGCGAGCTGTGTAAACATGGGCGTCACCATTGAGGAACATCACCATTGGGGAACAAACATTGTACCATGGGCTGGATCTGATCAGGCGAAATGGTCACATTGTCCTTGCAAGAATGCGACCTTGCAGAGTAACCATTGGACCCATGGAATACCACGATATGGCAGCCCAAATCAACACCATGCCCCCACCCCACCCCCACCCGCCTCCCGTGCTTCACTCCTTGTTCATAAACTCAGGCACAAGTTGGAAACAGCGTGCAACAAGGTTCGTCCGATCAAATAACATTCTTCCGTTGCTCAGTGTTCCAGGTTTTATGGCTTAGGCACCACGCTTTCCTGTTACGGTCGTTTGAACCACTTATGAGTGGTTTTTGATTTGCAGCTCATTCTGCAATTTCCTGTTTTCGCTGCCCCCTTCCGTATTGTTTTGTTGCTGTTATGGTTGACAAGTGCGACATTGATTTCTGTAGTGACATTTACGTCTGCCTTCCTCGTATTTCTATCCACAGTCCTCTTCTTTGAGTGTCTGCCACAATCACTCTAAACAATTTCGTATGCCATATGAAAATTGAAGGTGGAGAGGGGGAGAAAGGAAAGCAAAGGAGAAGGGAAGGGATTACTGATATCAGCTGCGTCGAAACACTCATGTAGTTTTGTCCGCGTTGTGACTCGGTCTATGACGTCTTTCCGCTTTTCTATTTGTGGTATAAATCTTCGATACGGTGCCCTTTGAAACATCAAACACTTTGGCTACCTTGGTTACAGAAGCACCTATCACACGACCACTAGAATTTGTCCACGTTCGAATCTTCTTAGATCCAACATAATACAGTCACGTTTCCACAGAACACTGTTCTGACCACGACCGACACGTGCAACCTACTGAGGACATTGGAGAGATGCCGCTGCACGTGAAATACAGCAGTGCAGCCCGAAGGCTTCGCTGGCGTCTGCATTTATATTCAGCCACGGATTTCTCACTCTGTTTCCATATTTTTGTGTAACCCCTCTATTTTTAATACAGGAATTTCCGTGTGTTGTTGCTGCCAGAAGTTTACACCACTCTCCACAGGGTTTTCACTTCAGCCACTGGATTCGTGCTTCAGCATTACTCTTTACGAAGGTTGTAAGGGTACAGATACCGCTACTGTTCATACTGTACAGTGAAATTGAATTCGTGGCACGGCTCTGTCTTCTCGCTTGCCCAGATGGGCACGGTTGTGCAGCTAAGGCGCTGTCTTCGCGCCAGAGGCCTCGTTTGGCCACGAGCTGTCTGCAGCGGCGCCGACCAGATGAGATGCGTCCCTGCGACGGCGTGATAGCGGGAGAGCAGTATGCCTCTGCGGAAAAGTACTATGTTGGGACTATAACTTGGCACGCAGACTCCCCGGATGTCATCAGTAGAAGCAGGCAACAGTCGGGGAACTTCATGCAGTTGTGACTCACAGATGTTCGTTGCCAACTGCGCAGAGTGCTGTTACCCGGTGTTGAGTCCTCAGTCTTCGGCTTTGTCACTGAGTTTTTCTGTCCGCCCCCGATAGCTGAACGGTCAGCGCGACAGAATGTCAATCCTTAGGGCCCGGGTTCGATTGCCGGCTGGGTCGGAGATTTTCTCCACTCAGGGACTGGGTGTTGTGTTGTCCTAATCATCATCATTTCATCCCCATCGATGCGCAAGCCGCCGAAGTGGCGTCAAATCGTAAGACTTGAACCTGGCGAACGGTCTACCCTACGGGAGGCCCTAGTCACACGACATTTACATTTTACTGAGTGTTTCTGGGTCTTGTTGTAGTATTTTCATTGTGAATTTTTCGAAAATTAGCAATAATACTGTTGCTGGTCCATTGCGGATGTTATCTTCTGAAAAGGAAGCCGGTTATCAGAAGCTTGTGAAAGCTCAAAAAGACAGGTTTGTGATACCTGTGCTGCGTGCTTACGGTACATGGTGGCGGAGCTTGCTACCCCTCACAACCCACCTATCCCTGTAGTTAATCCTAGCAACTCTCCCCATTCCCCGATCCCTCCACTCTAGCGAGATGCCAAGTTATCGATCGCGAGTAGTCCCGTCAACATCATCTGGAGACAAAAAATGTTGATGTGGCTAACAATCCCGTGGTGTGCAGCCGGTGGCCACCCATTGATGCGACAGCCGAGGTTGTCTCTGTGACCGAGATCACCATGGACATACCGGTCAGCAGTTCTTGGCAGTGTAGAGCACAGTTCGTCGAAGGCCCCAGGCGGGCGAGGAGAGACACTGTAGCGTGAGCGCCGTGGAGCGTCGTGGAGTTCGTGTTTGCAGAGTTGCAACGACCGTCGTGGACATGAGCGTGCTGTACGTCGGCATCGTTTGCTGCAACGTCAGGCGGTGTCGTTTCCCATCAGCCAGAGAAGTGGAGCGGCGGAGAGTGTAGTAACTGGAGAGTTTGGCAGATGACCTAGAGTTGCACTTTGGTGACTTACATCGATCGACGGGCGACTGAGAGGTTGTGGTAGAGTAAATCATTGTTCGGCAGGTGCCGGAAGTGGTGAAGTCAGCTGTCGCCTTTTGTGGTGTGTCCATACACACTGAAACAGAAATTTCTGAATAGCGCTTTGGGACCGCAGTGTATCAGACAGTACTATTTTCTGTAATTCCTGTTATTGCACTCACGTAGAGTTCGTTATTCCATTAACTTAAATAATTATTAGTTTTCTGTGCTGCGCTGCGTGCCTTTTCGTAATACTAGATGTCTCAGCTCTGTGGAGTTGCTACTGTAGCATCAGTCAGTCACCGCTGGTAGTGAGCACCTCCTGTCTGTGGCAGTTGCTCATTTTAGTTATGCAGTGTTGCTTACGTGCCCATTTGTAAAGCTGTTATGGGCTGATATTGTGATATCTGTCTCTTGGTAGGAGTCCACCTCTTTACCTCCTGGGCTTATTAAGATTATTGCTTAAGAGTATCAGAATATCTTGAATAAATTTATATATTATTTCTGGGCTTATTAAGATTATTGCTTAAGAGTATCAGAATATCTTGAATAAATTTCTGTATTATTGTCGTGAAGAAAAGAAAGTGGAGCATCCAGAAGACTTGGTTGGCCGATAATATAACTTCGGACACGTACACATAATAGGTGACTATGTAAATGATTAAAAGTGCAATACTTTCTGTGAGGTACAGCGTCAACCAGAACGAATTAGTGTTGTTCGTGTTCACTGTTATCACCAGACTTTGTACGGTACGTAAGGGTAGTGAACAACTTCGGATGTGAGTGATCGCTGTAAAGGACTGGGATGTGGTTGCACGCGTGTGAGACTGCATTATCAGCACCTGACAGATTCTGGAAGGAGCCTCATTGGGCGTCTCTATTCTGCCGGTGTGTCGAACTGTCCAGTACGAAGATTTCAAATGGTTCTAAGCACTATGGGAGTTAACATCTGAGGTCATCAGTCCCCTAGACTTAGAACTACTTAAACCTAACTAACCTAAGGACATCACACACATGCATGACCAAGACACCATTCGAACCTGCGACCGTACAGCAGCGCGGTTCCGGGCTGAAGCGCCTAGAACCACTCGGTCACGGCGGTCGGCTATGAAGATTTGTTGAACATTCGGATGTGCCGATGGCATGGCACTGGACTGCATGGTAACCGGAGGATAGACATACTCGGTGTAAGAGATTGCCTCGAACAGGTTTGACAACAACAACGCAGGATCGCCGTATTGTGAACCAATCACATTCTAACTTGAGTTTCAAATGATCTATGAAACGTGTAACTAAGTACCCTCCTGCCAAGGAAGCAAAGAGCGCTGATGGATGACGCCTCATT